>NC_142041.1:37147364-37469447 GCF_982192425.1 Myodes glareolus | reverse complement strand
ATATATTCAAGATAGTTGTACTCACATTTTTATAGCATGTTCACAATGAATTCAGCTTTAAACTCTATTTCAATTTTCTATAAAAGATATTCTATTTTATAGAAAACAGAATACTTAAGAAAGGTTAGGCAGAAAACCTTCTAGTTCTCATATTTTCTATTTCAACCCATTACCAGTTTAAAAAGGTTATTAACAACATTCTATTGAATAATTGCGAAATGAATATACAACACATCATAATTGGTGCAACACTAGCGTTATTCTTTTCTGTTTTGTTGTTACTACAGCCTACATATTTAATGATACATTTAAGATACAGAATGATTTAAACATGGGTTAATTAGGTAGGAGGTTGGGCCACTGAAAATTATCTCAGACAGTAGAAAATTAATCTCCCCATTTTTTTAGTAAGAAAACAGAAGCTCAAATAAAGTTATGAAAGCGTCTTTGTATACTCTATGTGGTATTCCTTTTTTGTAATTCTTGACTTTTTGTTTTATTGTTTCCTCACATCCATGTGAAAGAAAATACCCTAAATAGCCTTTTTCCCTCCTTTAGTATAAACTGATTCAGAATTCAAAAACTTAAGAGTTATTACTTACTACAGTATGGCTTGAATGGTAACAGTCATGAAGGACGATGAAATACAATATTTGGAATACCCGATTCCACAGTTAATGAGCATACATAGATAGTATGGTATATAGAACACTACAATACAACATAGTATATTACAGTTACATAAAACACAGGGTTGCCATGGGTTTTGCAAGTATTGTGTGATGAACAAAGGGAACTTTATCTTTTCTTGCGAAGTAATTGGAGGAAGTTCTTTAACTTTTAGCAGTAAGAAATAAGTGGTGTCTAATTGTGTAGATAGTCCAAATATTTGAGTGGCAGACACATTAGTTGCTATTACCCCATCCCAACCTCAGATACATGACAGAACTCACCGGAGAATGACAGTGGGATGGTACACCAATCAACTCAGATTCCAAATCCTACTTTAGGGCATGTTTTAAGAAGCTCCTAATGAAATCTAGAAGTAGCATATGCAAACCAGTCTTTTTGTCCCATGATTAATTCATTCAGTAAACATATTAAATTCTTATCTGAGAGGTACTTTTATTAATTGATTCAACAAGGGAATAAGATAAGGTTATGTACTCTGGAAATCACAGGTTTGGTAGTAAGACACATAGTCTGATTAGGGCACAGTGTAGCAAACTTTTGTCAGCATTTCAAGAGAGAGTAAAGGAGGTACTCAGGTCAGAGACCAAGGAGGTATTTAAGGAAGAGTGATTTGCCAGGGACATCTTAAGGGATGAATATGAGTTAATCAATGAAATGAGATGTAAGAGAGTAGAGCGTATATACGGTACTTCAACTAATGACACACTAAAATCCTATCACTCATTTATTACTGAGGAATGAATGGAGTATATTGAGATACAGAAGATCAGTGAAATAAAGGGGTAGAAGGAGAGGCTTGGGCTAATCACCATATAGTCACCCCACGTTCATAGGGAAGCTGTAATGAATGATTTCTGTACACTAGAAAGCCTTTAGTACTTTTGTGTGTTCATTCTTTCTCCCTAAACGAGAGGATGTTCACCAAAGAGAAAAGAGAGTTATTCACAGGGAACATCACAAACTATTTCAATTCAAGAGAATTTACACCATAGACAAGAAGTTCAAATTCAAGATGCAAATACAGTAGGTCAACAGATAATTGTTTGCCTTGAATGGATTTCTACTAAAAGATGCAAGATGATAATAAGTAAGCAAATAAAGAGATGTGTACTTCATCTATCAGGAAAGATATATTGCAGGATGCCCTGTGAAATGTTTGAAATAGGATAATAGCTTCAACATCATCTGAGTGAGGAGTTGATATTTATTTCAGAAATACCCATTCTCAAAATATACTTTACACATATTGGCTTTGTTGTTCAACTTCTTTTTTTTCTGAATTAAGTGACAGACATGCAGCATATGAGTAGCAAATCACTGTTTTCATCTCTTTATTCCAATAGATCGTTTAGAGTATGGGATGATAAGAAGTCATACTGTTGTGGTGTCTCTGGTGGAAAACACTATGTAGGTAAGGTGAGGGTACAGCCAGACAGGGCAGAAGGAAGAGCCAGGTAGAAGTATGTCCCATGAAGGAGTTGACACAGTCAACCAAAGCAAAATTAACCTAAACAATGGTCTCTCGGGTACCTTGTTTAAAAATCTGAATTCACCTGACCCCTAGAAAGTCACCAAAAGGAAAATTAAAACATCCCGTATCACAACCTACCATCGTTCTACCAGATTTTGTGACCACTTAAACGATCCAGTTGGGCAGTGGTGGTGCACGCCTTTAATCCCAGCACTCAGGAGGAAGAGGCAGGCAGATCTCTGGTCTACAAGAGCTAGTTCCAGGACAGGCTCCAAAAGTACAGAGAAATACTGTCTGGAAACAAAACAAAACAAAACAAAAAATCCTATCCTACAAACTGTTTCTTTTTGCCTAAGGTACACTCATTTAGTGGGAGAAATCCCAGCAAATTGACTTTCAGATAAACTTTTAGTTGTTATATGATGGAATATTCCTCCATTAATAGTAGAGATAAGAAGAAAATTGGAAGATGAATTTGGCTAAGAAAAGTTGCATAATCCCATTCAAAATTCCGGTCATGACAGAGTCATGTGTGCAAGGCTATACAGTTATGTGACTCAACTTGGGGATGAAGGAGGCCGGAGTAACTTTTAGTTTTGTTATCTTAATCATAAATTAAGAGTGAAGATCTACTCCTTGACCTGGCAATGGAGATCACGTGAATTTTTCTCAACACTGGAATGACCCATCAGTCTCTACTCCTGGAAGGTTTATGCCTCACCCGTTACCATAAAATCTTTTTATTTCATATATTCACCATGTCTTGTTTTGTTTTAATATATCTCCCATATTTAAATAGATAGATATCTTTTTTTCAATTAGGTAAGTTCTATTATATGGACACATTTATTCAGACATGCAAACATATTTTAAATGTCTACAACATGATATAAAGTTCATTGTAGAAAGAATATGCTTTACTTTTAGAAATAGTGAAAAATGTGTCCTTAAGCAACATTGAATTTCTATAAAATATGTTGTTCTAAAATATTTTGACTTGTGGTGGAAATTACATCTAAAGATTTTTTTGAACCTGCTTTAGACAAGCTATCGATTACCAGAGTCCTTCTTATCACCTGAATTATCCATGCTACCATTGACTACATGTGTCTATGATTAAGAAGAACAAAGATACCATAATGCAAAAAATAAAACAGTAATAGTAAATAGATAAAATAAACTTGACAATAACTTAAGTTCTTCTTAAGCATTTTTATGTTTTTAAAGAGGAAAACATTTTAGAGTAACCATGTGACCGATCTTGAGTAATTTCCCATAACTTCTCACAACCTAGTCTAAAATGTGGTTATCAATTTTATTAATACTATGATACTTTAACATAGCCCTAATGTGTGATGAATTCAAACCATAAAATTATTTTCACTACTACTTCATAACTGTAATTTTGCAACTGTTTTTAAATATAAATGTAAATATTTGCTTTCTGATGCTCTTAACTGACTCATGTGAAAGAGTCTTTGTACACCCAAAGGAGTTACGATCTACATGTTGATAGTCACTCGTCTAAAATATATTATTTAATTTTAAAATTATTTTAAAATTCCTTGTGGAACGTAGCATTTAGGAGATTCACTTAAAAAATAGGTGCATGATTTTATCTGTTTATTATAATGATCCAGAAAACAATATATCTGGAATATATGCCTGTTATCCTTAAATTATATATAAAATAGCTGATAAATAAATTAAATTATTTTACATTATTATTAAATTAATGAATTCTATCTCCTAAGGTGTTATATCAAAGTATTGCATAATAACAGGTAATAGTACACATATAATGAATTAATTAATGAAAACTCTTTAGTCTTAAGAGTAAACTCTCAAAATTTTAAATGATTCATTACCTTTCAAATGGTGTAACTTTTATTTTCTAATACAAAAATATTTTTTATAAATTATAAGGCTTAAAATTAGAAACCAATTTGAATGTAGAATGTACTTACACATGTGAAAACATCAGCAAGATTGAACTAGTTTGATTTTAAAAATTGGGTATATTTATAATGCCCTACTGTAACAAAAAAGCATACCTTTATTCCCTTGACAGACTGTTCCAAAGTTTAGTTTGTGTAGGTTCATATTCAGTCATTTTATTCATTGTCTTTCAGGAATGTGAGGCTGACCAGTAGGAGAAAGGTACTAAATAATATTCAGTGTGATGAGCCCTGGACACAGCCCAGTGCCTCTCTTAACTAGGCAGAACCTGTTATGGATTGTTCATACAAACATAGTCCATTCTTTAAACCAGAATTTAAAAAAATGCTCTAAAATACCTATGTCTTACACAGAGCCTCAAGAATGCAATACATAAATACATAAATATTTATTTTAAATAAATTTTAAAGTAAAACAAAGCCCAATTGTAGCAGTGGTCCTCTTACATCTAAGCTGATTGACATTCTCTACCAGGTGCCTGTATCACTGTTATCAAATAATTCAAGGTGAATGAAAATATTACATAGAATCCATTTTCAGAGACTCAAAGTCTCTAGAAAGCATGCACAAAGTTACATGGTATAAAGGGATTAGTTGCCAAGACACCATAAAGCAACAACAATGAGAAATGTAAAGGCATATTTATTGCCGTACAGTTTTTTAATAAAACTGATTAGGTTTATCTGGTGAGAACGGGATTATAATCGCAGATATCAGTTCTTTAGGAAAGATGGTGTCACAGGGCAGAGAGAGCTCAGCAGACTCCTTTTAGCTTCAGTTGTCTGGAGTGAAGCTGTTATCTACGGGTGTCTCATGACTAACGGCCTTGGGAGCTGTGCAGAGTTGTTAGAAACTGGGCTATAGAGCTTGACCAATCAGAGTTAAATATTTCCTCTTGCTAAATTGAGTAAAGTATTTACCTCAATTTCATTGAGATTCGCTTTATTAATTATAAAACAGATCTTAAAATACTTTTCAAATTTATCTACTGTAAAGGTCATATTAGAAAAGGCAGTGAAAATTCTCAGTAATGTCAATAATCTTAAAGACTGCTTTCAGTTTTATTGATTTATTTCATTAGAAAATTCCCTATGCAGTTGCTGGGCATACTTCAGCACTTCATGTTGACATATTCCCCTCATAGTGAGAAATCCATGGAAAGAATCATCTCTCTCTCAGTAGCAGCCAGGACTCAATTTCTCTCCTATCTAATGGTGGGAATCTCCCTGAATTTAGGTCACTGAAGCTAAGATGTAGAAATTGCTATTCTATGGCACACACACACATCATCATAAAAGCCCACATTGGAAAAGGGAATATAAATGTGTTTGGAATCTCAAAAAATATGTGCATTGATGATAGCAAAATTGAAATATTCAACAAGTTAGTTAAGTGGGTTAGTTGAGAAATGGAAAGAAGCAACCATAGGACGGTGACAAACAGTCTAGGCAATGCAAAGGTGATGCGGCATCACTGCACAGAAAAGCAAGTCTGAGCGAGGGGAACACGGAGACGCTCTTCTATCAACATCTGCTCTTTTCAAGGCTTTAAAGAAGTTGATGTCTCCAGTTATCCTGAGTCACAAATAATTGCTCATGGAATATTCTATTTGTAACATCTTTTACTTTTTTTTTAAATAACATCAAAGAAGTGACATACTGAACACTCTAGTTTGCCACATGGATTACAAAGAGGAAAAAATAGATTATTCTCTTAAAAAAATTCAATTGCCAAAAATGGATTCTCATTAGTAAGGTGATATTTCTGATTATTTTTCCTCATCCAATGATAGCTTAATAGTGATTTCACCGAGGACACTTGCCTTTGGGTTTGGAAATTTAAAGGATAGAACCCCAAAATGTGATAGCTCAACCAAAGGGTGGGGTGTCTTTAACAAACTTTTATTACAAATCTCAAAACTCAGGAAAGAGGAATCAAGAAAAATTGTTGTCTTCATGTGCTGTGGGACAATGGTCTTGTACCCCGTAAAGATTTGTCAATGGTAGCGGATTAATAAAATGCCGATTGACCAGTAGTAGTCAGGAAGGAAGTATAGACAGGTAGACCAGAATAGGAGAATTTTAAGAAGAGGAAAGGTTCAGTCTTCAGCAGTTACCCATACACAGAGGAAGCAAGATGAGAAGGCCTCACTGATAAAAGGTTCCAAGCCATGTGGCTAACATAGACAAGAATTATGGGTTAATGTAAGAAGTAAGAGTTAGAAGAAAGCCTAAGCTAATAGGCCAACCATTTTATAATTAATGTAGGCCTCTGTGTGTTTCTTTATGACTGAATGACTGTGGGATGGAGCAGGACAGAAACTTCTCTCAATACCCATGACAGTCTACATTACTAATGTTGAAACTGCATTGTCACGATGGATACCCAGAATATGCAAATACCGTGTGTCTTCCATTACTTCCTCCAAATAACCAACCATGGGCAATTGTTCCTAATTCCAGGAGGAATTTGTTCCAGGGTACCCCCAAATGTCAGTACCCTTGGATGTTTAAATATTTTATGTAAAATAGCGTAGTCTTTACATAAACCTATGTTGTCCTCCTAAGTTTCAAATCATTCCTATCTTACTTATAGTACCCAAAACAATATATAAACTGTCTGTATAACTGTAATGAATATTGCTTAGGAAATGGAGTCAATATTAGAAAGTCTTTCCATGCTCAATAGAGATATTCATAAGTATATTTTCAATCTGTTGTAAGTTAAATCCACAGACATAAACCACACAGCCACAAAGTGAGATTATAGAGATATGTTATGGGAAAGATTGGCTTGCTTTGCAGTCCATTACATTTGGCATGGTAGAGGGTATCTCCTAGGTACCTTTCATCCTTCATAATAGCATATTGGGGCTATTTGAACACTTAGGATGATAGTCTTCATATATTCATTTCCTTCTGGGTAAAACACCATATCATTTTATTTACCTATAACTCCCTCAATAAGCTGTAACAGATGCACTGATACACTATCCAGTGAGATTTGTAGTTGGCTGACATGATCAGTGTCAGTGATTTAGAATTGTTCTGTCTCTGTACATGGCTTTATAAATAATGCTTTATAATGTACTTATTACCCACTAGCAGAAAAATGACATTGTTTTGTTGCTAAGACTGTACTTGTCTATATCTTTTTATAAAGAAGTTGAAATGCTATACCACCATTACAAAAAAAAATTCACAGATGTGCTTTTTATTTGGCCTCTCAGCAGGTTTCATTTATGTAAAGGTTACCTTGCTCTTCAGGAATTCAAAACTAACTGGCCTTTTATGCCCATGCCTGATACTTTTAACATTGCAATAAACTGAGTCTTCTATAAAGTTTTTGATTATGACATAGATTAACTTGGTATCCACCATTTAAATTCTACCATGACATCAGTCTGTGTCATCCCCTATTTGACAATAATTCTGTGTGAAGTTACTTCTTTTTCTTTCTTTTTACAGCCCAAATCGTATGTGATTAATCAACCTTAGCTGAATACTTCATTAAAAAGAGACTTAGATAGAGATACAGGTACTCTAAGCAAAGGAATAAATAGTAATAGTGAAAGCTTAAATATGAAGTCCATAAATGTAGCACAAATAATAAAAATCTAGAGACAGATATTGGGGTTCAAACTGAAGATCAGAAAGGTAAAGCAGTTAACCTCTACCTCAGACCAAAATGGGCTGTCCTAACTCTAGGAATCCACAGATTAAGACTGAGAATAATACCTGGCTACTCCCATTTTATAATCCTCTCTAGTGATGGAATTGAAGGCATGCACCACTTTTGTCCAGTCTCTATGGCTAACAAGTGTAACAGCTGGTATTAAAGGTGTGTGTCACCACTGCCTGGCCTGTGTGGCTGACTAGTGTGGGTGCTTTGCACCGACTTTCAGGCAAGTTTTATTTATTAAAACACAAATACTATATCACTTATACATACATGAGTATCACAGATGAGCAGTGACCATGTTATTCACAAAACACAAAAGGATACTTGCAAAATTGAAATGTAGGATGACATAAACATGCAATTTCTAAACATGAAGATGAAAGATGAGTTTCTATATGAAAACAAAGATAAATCTAATACTTTTGTCCAGATAATGTTTTAAAAAATACAATATATATTTGTTGAGAATTCTCTATTTAGAACTGTACTCCATTTTTAATTGGATTATTTGGAATTTTTATATAGTTCTTTATATATTTTGGAGATCAGTTCTCTCTCTGATATGGGGTTGGTAAAGATCTTTTCTCATTCAGTAGGCTGATGTTTTGTCTTGTTGACTGTGCCCTTTGCTTTACAGAAGCTTCTTAGTTTCAGGAGGTCCCATTTATTTATTGTTGCTCTCAGTATCTTTGCTATTGGGGTTATATTTAGGAAGTGGTCTACTGTGCCCATACATTGAAAACCACTTCCTGCTTCCTCTTCTATCAGGTTGAGTGTGGTCAGATTTATATTGAAGTCTTTAGTCCATTTGGACTTGAGTTTTGTTCACAGGTATAGATATGTATATACTTACATTCTTCTACATGTTGACATCCAGTTATGCCAGCACCATTTGTTGAAGAAGCTTTCTTTTTTTCCACTGTGAAATTTTAGCTTCTTTGCCAAAAATCAGGGGTTCATAAGTGTGTGGATTGTTATCTGGGTCTTCTAATTGATTCCATTGATCAACCTATCTAGTTTTATGCCAATACCAAACTGTTTTCATTATTGTAGCTCTATAATAGAGCTTAAAGAGAGGAATGGTGATACGGGATTGTTTTGGTTATCCTGGGTGTTTTGTTTTTCCAAATGAAAACAAAACATTGTTCTTTCAAAGTCTGTGAAGAATTGTGGTGGAATTTTAATGGGGATTGCATTGAATCTATAGATTGCTTTTGGTAAGACTGCCATTTTCATTATGTTGATCCTACCTTTCCAAGAACGTGGGAGATCTTTCCATTTTCTGGTTTCTTATTCAATTTCTTTCTTCACTTAAAGATATTATCGAACAGGTCTTTTTACTTCTTTGATTAGCATTGCCCCAAGATATTTTACTTTATGTATGGCTTTTGTGAAGAGTGATGTATCTCTGAATTTTTTCTCAGCTTCTTTATCATTTGTATATAGAAGGACTACTAATTTTTTCTGAGTTGATCTTGTATCCTGCCACATTACTGAAGGTATTTTTCAGGAGTAGGAGTTCCCTGGTAGACTTTTTGGGGTCACTTATGTATATATATATATATATATATATATATATATATATATATATACATATATATCTTATCAAAAATTTGAATTCTTCCTTTTCAATTTGTATTCCCTTGATCTCCTTTTGTTGTTTTATTGCTCTAGGCATAATTTCAAGAACTATGTTGAATAGATATGGAGATAAAGTCAGTCTTTTCTTGTTCCTAATTTTAGTACAATCAATTTGAATTTCTCTCAATTTAATTTGATTTTGGCTGTTGGTTTGCTGTATATTGCTTCTATTATATTCAAATATGTTTCCTGTATCCCTGATATCTAAGACCTTTATCATGAAGGGGTGTTGGATTTTGTTGAATATTTACTTCTTTAGCATTTAAGGAGATGATAATTTTTTTGTTTGTTCATTTGGTTTTTATTTTGTTTGGTTTTGTTTTGCTTTCAGCTTATTTATATGGTAGATTAAACTGCTAGACAAATACTTAAGGGAATGGTCAACATCTTTAGTCATCAGGAAAATACAAATCAAAATGACTCTGAGATTCCTACCATCTTGTACAGGTCAGAATGGCTAAATTCAAAAACACCAATAACAGTTTATACTGGAGAGGATGCAGAGTAGGGGAACACTCCTCTATTGCTGGGGTAATGCAGACTTGTACAGCCACTCTGGAAATCAGTAAGGCACTTTCTTAGAAAATTTGGAATCAACCTACCTCAGGACCCAGCAATACCACTCTTGGACATATACCAAAGGATGCTCAATTATATTACAAGGGCATTTTCAACTATATTCATAGCAGCATTATTTGTATTAGCCAGAACCTGAAAACAACCTAGATTCACCTCAACCGAAGAATGGAAAAACAAAAACAAAACTGTGGTACATTTACACAATGGATAACTACTCAGAGAAAAACAAAACAAAACAATGACATCTTAAAATTTACATGAAAATGGATGGAATTAGAAAAACCTATCCTGAGTGAGGTAACCCAGACCCAGAATGATGAACATAGTATGTGATGTGGGTTTCCTCTCTATATGCTGTGAATATATTTTATTATCATTGGTTAATAAAGAAGATGCTTTGGGCCTATTGCAGCAGAGAATAGAGCTATGTGGGGAAATTAAACTGAATTCTTGGAAAAAGTAGGCAGACTTACAGAGATGCCAAGGAGATTAAGGTCTCAGAACCTTACCAGTAAACTACAAACCTCATGGTAAAATATAAAATAATGAAAATGTGTTAAATTAAGATGGGAGAGCTATCTAGGTATATGCTCAAGCTATTGGACAAACAATATTACAATTAATATACTTTCTGTGTCATTATTTTAGAAAAATGAACGAACAGTCTCTGCCTAAAAGAATGGCACCCAATGAACATTTGGTACTGATGCCTGCCACCCACTTAGGGTCCAGATGTTTGTATGCCACTCGGAGTCAGGATGAAGGTAGCTGAGACGACGCCTGTGGCTCAGTGACACCTGTCTGGGCAGGCTACAAGATTGGATCTGCTAATAGTGCACAGGCAGGAGAGCATTGTGGATTCCCGCTGCCATACACAGAGATATTTCCAATCTGTGCACTGCACTGCGTGGCACATTTAGCTTTTACTCAGATAAAATGGGTTTATATGCTACACAGTGCTACCCAGAGTTGAGGTGGTGAGGATGGCTCCCACCCAGCAGTTCCAGAGCATGCAGTGAACTACCTCTGCCATACTGAAAGCTGGAGAGATGCAAGCCAGCATCCAGGGCCACTGTGACCAAGCTGCTTTCCATTTTAAAAGTCAGAAAATTAATTCACAATAAAGACATATTTAGATTAAAAAAACGCATCTGAATGGGTCACAGTGCTAAATAACTGTATGTAGGCTTAGGAGAAAGAAGAGGTAAAGAGATAGTAAAAATAATATAAAAAAGTACAGCAGTAATAGATTAAAGGAGTAAAGATAAGAAAAGAAATAATAAACTTGTAGGAAAGTAATCCAGTAAGAAAAAAACATGCCATGTAAAGATGGAATATACATGGAGAGTCTGGATTATGTATATTGTTTTATTTTCTTTGAATGTTGTGACTATAAATAAGCTAAGTACAGAGAGAGATTTCATTGTACATGCTGCTAAGCGAAACCAAAGCATATATTTTAAAGGTATCTCTTGAGTTTAAAATTTGGGTCTAAGGATATGTTGCTTTGGAAAAGAGGTTCTGCTTTTGTTTCCCCAGAGGATGAGGACCTGTGGATTCCCTCCAGACTAATGAGATTTGATGAACCAAGATGCCCTGCATGTTCTCCAGAAACCCTAAAATTACTTTGCCCAACAGAAAGCAGGAAGCAGTTTGGAGAGAACTATGTTCAAATTCCCAAATATTGTTTATAAATGTTTATTTACATTTAAAGGGGAACATGCTGCACAGATGAATACTTCGCCAAGAATTCAGTTTTATCCAAGATCACCTGATTAATAGAGTAGGGTGATTGTTCATTAGCTTTTATCCTTCTCATCTGCTTTCTGAGAGATACCAGCTGACAAGTTCTATTGTTTCTACTCTGATCCACCATGCTTGCCATCAACCAAAAAAAAAAGAAAAAAAACACACAAACAAACAAACAAAAAAACCCCAAAAAACGGTGAGGCTAGCAACTGTGATCTATAGAAGCACCAATTATGTTCACCAGGTCTGTCTGATGGTAGATGCTCCTCATTAATTCCCACTAGCACTTCTAGAATCAACAGTGTCCTTGCAGAAAGATTAAATGAATGAAATAGTGAAATTTATGCCCTGGCAATGTTGAGGCATGCATGGGCAGCCTGTATATGAAGGTGCTGTTGAACTTGTTCATAATGGGTTTTATGGTCTAAATTGATGAGGACGACTGACCAGGCCTCTTCCTCAAGAAGGGACCAGATTTCACTATAGATGGTTTTGAGCCATAATGTGGTAATTGACCTCAGGACCTTTGGAAGAGCAGGCAGTGCTCTTAACTGCTGAGCCATCTCTCCAGCCCTAGAGAGATTAAGTCCACCAAAAATTCAATAATTTCTTTATCCATATTAGGCTTTATTCTGTGTGTGTGCGTGTGTTTTAGTAAAACTTAACATTTTCAAAGGACTCAGAAAGACAATTCTACATGTACTCTCATCTGTGATTCCTAGTTTGAAATCTTAAAATATGAGTATATAATCTGAAGTAACTACTAAAACCAGGAAAATAAAATGGGTCCATAGACAGAGGAAGTCTTCATATAGGCAAATAGCAGGATATAAGTGATACAAATGAGTAAACTCAGAAAATGGGGAGGGGACTTAAATTGGGAAGGGGGAAAGAGAAAAAATTAGGAGAGACAGGGAAGATAAATAGACAACACCAAGGACATTAGAAAACTCTTATGGAAATTCACTATCTCATAAAATATATCATCCTCAGAAAATATGTATTATTTACTATATATTTATTTATATCTATCATATATATTATCTTAAGATGATAATATATATTATATTACTTAAATGAAACTATGTCACTTGAACTGACAATGCTCCCCTCAAGACTCATAGACCGTCTAACAAAAATGCAGAAACTAGACCTGAGAATTTATGTTTTGAATTCAGGGAAGGCCAGGAGTTTCCCAAAACAATATAGGCTATTGCCATTGTCTTTACTTGTCTCCCAGAGATTGAAGTTAAGTCTCTATTGCTAAAGACACCATGTATTTGGGACAAAGTAATCAGAAGGTTCGATGTGGATCTGACCTGAAAGACTCCCTACTGAGGATTAGCTTTCATAGCACCAGAAGGAGATATGCAAACCACCAATGGGAGAAAACTATCAATAGTTCCACTTAGTTGTTCTGCCTATGAATAACAACAGAGACCAGCAAGGCTACTGCTACTGCGATGGTACAGTAATAATATACTCATATTTTGACAATAACCAACATCTGCCAAAACCAACTTAAAGCCCAATGCAGAAGATGGGAAATCAAGCCTGATACAGAATGCCTAGCTACCGAGGCTAATGAGGAAAATTCTTGAGGAGAGTGCACTACAGTCACATTAATGGACCAGATTAATTTCTAGCCAAACCCTAAGTACTTTCTCCTACACCCACAGATAAATATAACTCTTCACTCTTATGAAAGAAGCTTCTCTTTGCAGCATAAGTTAAGACCATTACAAAAATAAACTATTGATCAAAATACACAGAACATTGATGGTGAAGTACCTGGCCCTAGTGAATATATCCATAAGAAAATTCCTCCACCACGTCTAACAGAACATCAAAGAGCAGGGCATGGAAAAGTTTTAAGAGCCTAGAACTTTGTGGGGTGATTAAATCTCCTAAAAATGATAGGTAAGTTATACTCATGATACCTCAATGATTTGACTGCCTGAACAAAACTCATACAATGGATGTGAGGGGAGAATATCAAGGGACTTCATGCCTAGGCAAAGAACAGCAACAACTAATGATTCCTGAGAGAGAGAATTATTAGTTTTCCCTAATTAATTAATAAACATTATTTTATGCAATATCAAATTCAGGTCAACCCTGAAATCATATACATTCAAGAAACACTAAATTAATCCAGCAGGTTATATTTATGTGTTATTTACGTGCACACACAGAAACAACTAAACACACACACACACACACACACACGTAGTAAGAGGAGCAGACTGTGTCCCGCCACCTGGCTAGCTTAACCCCCAAAATAACCACACAGAAATTGTATTAATTAAATTACTGCCTTGCCCATTATATCTAGCCTCTTGTTGGCCAACACTCACATCTTGATTTAACCCATTTCCATTAATGTGTATCGCCACTTGACTGTGGCTTACAGGCATAAGTCTAACCAGCATCCTTCTCAGGCAGGAGAATCATGGCATCTGCCTGTCTCTGCTTTCTTCCTCCCAGAATTCAGTTCTGTCTTCCCACTTATCAAAGTACTGCCCTATCAAAAGACCAAGGCAGTTTCTTTCTTTAACCAATGAAAGCACCACAAATACAGAAGGACCTCTTATGCCACACACATGCACTCTGTGTGTATGACAAAAATAATAAGAATAAAAGAGTATACATATGAGAGATGGGAAGAGTTGGAGGAAAAGGACACAGGAGGGGTTAGAAATAAGAAAGGGAAATGAGAAATAATGGGATTATATTTTAATTATAATTTAAAATTATTATTAATAAATCATTCAAATGACATTTCTATTATTCTATTTTTGATGATGAATTATGAAATATCTAATTTCTAATGTTCTCAGAGTAAAATCACACATCACAGTTACTTTTCTCTGAAGAGTTTCTACTATCTGGTGATATTTTTCTTTTCTATATAGTTCAGCTCCTCATACTTTCCCATTCCTGACAAAATTTCAATCTCTCATGGTTTGTTTACATTTTTATCTGTTCTATGCTCTTTGGCTTCAAAAGATCCTCTGATATTATTTATTAATGTTAAAATTTAATCTTCAAAGGCTATGTAACCCATGTACAATTCTGTAGTCTTTTTTTTGTACTTTAAAAATAAACTGTCTCTGTACTTTATTATCATATTACCTCATTATTTGCTAATCTATAGATACATACTGTATCTTTGAATATTTTATCTTCTCTTCCTATCTTCATCCAAAATAAGCTAGTGTTGTTCAAAACGTAGATACTTCACAATAATTTTCTGAATATTGTTGAGTCATTTTATTTTCATAGAATTTTATCATTTACTTTTTTATCTTTTAAATTCCAACTATTTAAATAGCGTTCCAAATGTCTAACTTGTCTTCCACAGCTCTTAAGACTCATAAAACAACAGAAAATGAAAAAAAAGGAGCATATCTCTGAATTTCCAACCAATAGAGCTGAATGCTACAAATATGGAGGGGCCATTCTTAAATGATGGGGAGAGAAACTTCCACAAGGTAACAGTTTACAATTACAGCTTAAACAAACAGTCAACAAATAAAGATAGAAAATACATAATTGTAAGTGACATGTTGAAGATCCACAAAGCAAAAACACAAAGACTTAAAGAAAATTTGATCTGAATCTTTAAAGACAGGAAAAGAGGTTGTAGCTTAAGAATTTAGGGGGAGTAGCAGCCAAGAACTAGAAGCCTATAGGAGTGGTAAGAACTGTAGGCACCTCTGACATGAATGAGAACCATAAGTAAAGGAGGCAATTAGAAACAATGAGGGAAAAACATGGACAATGACAGGTTTATTCTTCAAGTCACACAGAGATGCAGTTAGGGTTATCACACCTGCAACTGAAATAATGTTGAAGACATAACTTCACTCAATAATGGTCAGAAAATAATAATATTCCTTTATTACTGTTTTAAAGTTGTCATTTTATAGTAATATGATAGTGATAGTAATGACAAGAAATCCATGAAACTCTAAAGGTAAAGTTAATGCACATTTTCAATTATACATTTGAGCATCCATTTTTCATGCTATCACTAAGTAGTACAAGCAAATTGTTTTACTAAATAAACATTTATACAACAGTTTATCTTTTTACTTGTCAACCAAGGAGGTCATTTTCCAAAATATCTTCACAAACTGCCCTGACATGGATTATATCAAAATAAATAAACAGAAACATTATATCAAATATATTTTCTTAAGAGAAGAGAAAAAGTTGGAGCTAATCAGGTAATCTGTATAAAAATGCATGGTTCACCCAAATCACTCCCTTCAAATCCTTTTACATTCAAAGAAAATAAGTTAAAACATTATGTGGTTAATTTATGTGTGGTAGATATGTCAAGCAAGATTATTTTAGCATTTAGACTCAAAATTACATTGTAGAGTTATATTATTATCCTTTTTGGACAACATAATTGATAATAAATTTACTTATTTTCATTTTAACAGACACTTGCAATGTAGTATGACAGAGAAACAATACAGAAGTGTTTCCTCCTCTGGTGACTGATAGTATATATATGCTACCTGACCCTAAGACAGAAGGGTTTCTACAATATAGGAAAATATTAATGTACATAAGAAAACATGTTTTAAAGAGCATTATAATAAACAAAATATAATATCTTTAAAAATGTGTTTTAAAGTTCAATAAGTACATTTAAATATAACACAAAGCACACAAAGAAGAACAAGCCAAGATTTCAATGGTATTATGTTAAGTATAAAGAAAAATTGCTAATTATATGGAGAGAATCTCAGTCACTAACTTAGCCAAATGATTAAAATTAATGCTACTAGTTATGAGAAAAGTAGTTATCTTGAAGCCACTTGTATGACATACTTAGAATATTGCCTCTGATATAGTCCTAACTAAACCTATGACTGAATCAAACTCCTCTGGAAGAAATACAAAATTTGTTCAAACTGTGGCACCTTGCATTCCTTAGAAATTCCAATACCATGAATGAAAATGAAAGACTTCAGTTAAAAACACAAGTAATTCCATAGTACAGATTAATATAAAGACTGCTAGTGATTTAAGGCACGAAGCTTGACCAACAACTATCAGGAGTTCTTCCTATCTTTAAGGCCTCTCTCCTCAATAGACAGACAGTGTGAACTGATCTTAGCATCGTACCACAAACAAATGGAAGAAGAAATGAAAGGCAATACTATGTCTTTGACTAATTATCTTCCAAAACTTGTTATAAATGAGAAGAGATTAAACACCTCATTTAGAATATCAATTCTGACTCTTTTGGAGGTACAATTAACAGGAAGGTAAAATCATTATTTTACATATTCCATAACAATTACTGTGAAATAAAAACGTCTAAAGCCAAAATGAAAGGTAAAAGAACAAATTAGGGTTTACAAGAGACTTGATTATAAAGGGGATCCCCGGTCCAAGGAGACATCCCCAGATGGTTCTCTGGACAGAGGAGAGGGTGCCTGAACCGGCCTTGGCCTATAACCATACTGATGATTATTTTGCATGTCACCATAGAACCCTCATCTGGCGATGGATGGAGATGGAGGCGGAGAACCACGTTGGAATACGGGACCTAGCTCCCTAGGTCCAAATAAGAGGCAGAAGGAAAGAGAACGTGAGCAAAGAAGGCAAGACCAGAGGGAACCTTCATCCGACGTTGGATGGCGATACAGACGGAGACCCATATTGGAACACCGAACTGAGCACTCCACGGTCCAAATGAGGAACAGAAAGATGAAGAAAATAAAAAAAGTAACCAGGACTGCGAGGGATGCGAGCACCCACTGATACAAAGGAACTGATATAATGAGAGTTCACCAAGGCCTGTTGGACTGGGACTGAACGAGGTCGTGATCCAACCAGATTCTCTGAATGTGGCTGGCCCGGAGCCTTTTTGAAAAGCCATTGACAATGACACTGGGACTTGCTTCCTCTGCATATACTGGATTTTGGCGCTCCAGTCTGTTTGGACTCTCACCTTTCCTGGACCTGGAGGGAGGGGGGAGGAACTTGAACTTCCCACAGGGCAGGAAACCCTGACTGCTCTAGGGGATGGAGAGGGAGGAGGAGAGGGAGTGGGGGGAGTGGGAGGGTGTTGGGAGGAGGGGCTGAAATGGAAACTTTTATAATTTAATAAAAAAAAAAGTCATAATGCAACTTAACTATAGCAGGACAAGGGAAGGAATTGAATTATAGAAGACCATATCAGTTAATTCAAGATACGTTAACTGTGGCCTAATACTGGGTGTTAAAGAACATTATTATTCATTATATGTTGTTATTCTTATAGTGTACATCTAAAATATTTTTATTTTCAATATTGAATTTCACTAATGAGAAAGACAACATAAGAAATAAATCATTTTGGAAAAGTCTGGAATGGGAGGTCACTGTCTTTATGGTGTGTATGTTGTTGTGTGATTAGAGAATGCATTAGAATTAACAGCAGTGTAAAATTGAGGTTAAATTAAGTGTAGTTAACCATTAAGCTCTACCAAACTGTGGGGCATGGAAGATTGTAAACGTTTTATAATTCCCAATTACTAGCTACTCCCCTTTCAACTTCCTCCTTTTGAGTACTACTCTTTGGCATTCCAAGTGAAGAATAAAGTCCATGAACTTCTGGGGCCCACAGAATCAAAACAATAAAAGAGCCATTGAACTGTATTTAGCCTTGGCCTTGGAAAATCTTAAAGACTTGTGAGGTTTATCTTGAAACCTTGTCATCTACTATGTGAATGTATGCCATTCCTACTGCCTCTAATAGAAAATTATGGAGAAATGAGGCTGTGTTCAAGAAGTTGATGATGGCTGACCCTCAGCTAGCCTCATCATGAGCCTTCTTAATTGAAAGCAGTAAAGCCCAGAGTCTTAAAAACTGCCTGCCCTTAACCTGCAGACTTATGAGAAGGAAAAACCAAATGAAGTGATTGCTGTATTAAGCTTGCAAGTTTGGGATTTATTTGTTACTTAGGCCCAAATTTGACTATGTAATTATCAAAGAAAACATTAACATTAAATATTCAGATTCTTCAATCCTATGTGCATTATTTCTTTCTTTCCTATTTTTCCCCTGAAAATGAGGCATTGAGGGAATTATATAGGGACAACAGGAAAGTCCATTTCTGTAGGCTTAATTCAGAATATGCTGCCCATTAAACGTGTATGTATTCCTTAATGCCTCATTCTCCCTAATATCTCGTTGCCTCAATAGCTAGATGCATTATTAATTCAGGATGCCTGTGCCATAATGGATCCAAGAATAAAGTGGACATGAGAATGAGGCAGAATTTTCTATACAAGAACAGATGAAAAAAATACTTATCTCCTGGTCCCTTAACCTGTTACTTGGTCAAAGCATTGTGTTCTTTCTCTCCCCCTCTCAGTCCATTCTCTGAGCAGTGATAGCAGGCCATGTTTATAACAAGGCCAGATTGTTGGTACAGGAGGGGGCCACTTGTAGTTGGGATGAAATTGTTTCTTGGATAAGCCTTTCTGTTCCTGATAAGAGGATGCTGATCTAAAAAAACAATCTTGTAACAAATCCTAGGACAAGTTATTTCTCCAGACATTAGCCCATCCATGTAACTGTACCTTTTTCTGGTTCCATAGGCAATCTGGTCCCTCACAATTAGATGTTAATCACTTATTCTGCAAATGAAGTTCATTCCATTCATGAGCCACTAAGCCTGCCCGAGTCCTGAACTCACTGGCTCTGTGTAATCAGGTTTTCTTCCTCTTGTCACTGACCAGAAGTTTGATTCTGTTACTAAAAGCATTCAATATATATATTTACTATTTTTACGTTATTAAAAACATTCATTCACTAATACACATTTGTCTGATTATAATATATAAAACCATGAAGTCAAAGGCATGATAATTATTTCTGTAAAATACCTCCGTTTTGGAGAATTTAAGACACTGAGGTCTTAAAATAGGATCCAATCTCAAAACTAGGCTAAATAAGAGAGCTATTTCTGTCTAGAACAAAATGGGGGTAACATTTCTTAATGATAAATGGAAAAACATGTGAAGGCATGAAGCAGTGATGTGCAGATTTTTAATTCTGTGGCTCTGTGTAAACTTCGCTGTGCTGTGAGGACCAGTATTCATGAGACAGGAGAGGAGGGGTGAGGGAAGATATTCTTAACAAAGTCATCAAGGCACTCATGAGGATGGCATATTTTCCGTGAACATGCAGCATAACTTGGTACTCTGTTCAAACACCACGCAGCATAATGGAAATGACACTTTCAGAATACTGATTCTCCCACAGGGAACTCACCAGTGAACTAGGAAAAGATCACAGGCTCTGACAGCTGATTGGTGAATTAATTAGGTGCTGAACTCTGCTAATGCTACTGTAAATTACATGCGGGGCATGTACTGAGAGACATAGCGATTCCAAGGACGCTAGGTGTCACACAACAGCAGGATAAAATGTAATCAGAATCCAGAGGGAGGCCTGATGCAATAAGTTTTGTGGAGACCTGCTGAGATTAATCTTACTGATATTCCTTTCTGAGGGGAAATTTACATGGGGTAGCAAAATTATTTAGCATCCAGGGGGAATGGAAGTCAGGTTATTTTATTTCTCTCCAGAGTTTTCCTGATGCAAGTCTAAGGAGTTCATCCTCTTCAACTTCCCAGCAACCTCTTTAGGGGATCCTCCCTTTGTGTACAAGGAAGTGACTGGAGACTTTGAAGAGGGAACAGAAAGGACTGCATGTGGCTTCACTGCAACACCCTCACTGTTCTTGTCGAATACAGATTCTCACTAAATACTCTATTTCTGGAATATAGATTAATGGTATAAAAATTGCCGAACACTTGCGAGGCTCTGGATTTAATCCCTACTACCATAAGAAGAAAAGAAACATTCCTTATTGCCGATCTTTATTGCTAAATATTCCTTGGTAATTGATGTATCAATTAAGGCTTCTTGAACATGTTAACCAGAGTTTCATAGTTCTGATAAATATCTGAGAGATTTTAAGGAAAAAAAACATATTTTCAATCTTAATTTGAATGCTTAGCTATCCGAATTGCTTTGAACCTGGGATGAAGTAGACTATCATAATGGGAAAAGTGTAGCTGCTTTCCTGATGGTGGCAAAAAACAGAGAGAAAGGCAATAAGTAAATACTTTTTCAAGACAAGCTCCCACTGACATCTTCCCAAAAGGACGAATTTCCTGAAGATTGCATTGTCTTCCAAATTCAGCTCCCACTTCCAGGCCCAAACTTTTAACATGGGTACCTAATGGTGACATTTCATATTCAAACTGCAACTTTGGAAAAAGCATTTCATCTCTCTGTCTTTGGTTCATTTATCTGCCAACTGGTAATATTCATAGTATTTATTTCCTAATATTATAGTGAGGATAAATACATAAATCTTAACATATTGCCTAGCACTCAGCAATTATCATAAGTCGAAAATCATCTCTAATAATATAAATGAACAACAAAAAAGGAGTTCTTCCTTCAAAAAACGTCAACTTTTAAGAAAATGAAAAACAAATTTTTGTCAGCACTTAAGGTATCACAGATAGAATTTTGGGAATTTATAATCTATCTACCTGTCTTTCCCATTACTTCCATAACTGGAAAAACATGAAGGTGAATACAAGCGAAGAAGTTTATCTTTCAGATAAAACAAAATTATCTTCTAAATACACACCCAGACTCTAATGACAAACAGGCCATGCCTCAGCCTGTCAGGCTACAGTTGCATCTGGGTTAGCTTCTCTATTTTCCCTGCAGAGATAGTGTGAAGGAAAAAAAAAAAACACCCAGTTACACCAATTTTATTCTTACCACATCAAGACACTAGGGACGAGCAAAGAGGATACAACTCAAACTCTGACTAAATTCTTCCCTTTCAATTCTTAAAAATGTTCATCAGTAATATCTTAACATCCCTGAACAAAAAACATGGATCTCTTAAGATAAAAATGGGCCAGAGCAAAAACATGTTTAAAATTTCAGTTTCTTCTCCTTTCCTGTTACTGTACAGTGTATATAATTATCAAGTCATAATAAGTGTCCTGCTCATGATGTGGGACACATAAGATGTGGATCAGCATTAATAGAAGAATAAACCTGAAAGTATACCTGAATTGTGAAGTGTAATATAGCATGAGGTATTTAAACTTTTTGTTCTGATAGAAAAGGCTGTAAAAAATTGAGAAACAAAATAAATAACCTAGGTGCCCCTCAATAGAAGAATGGTTAAAAAAGGTGTGGAACATACACGCATTAGAGTTTTACTCAGCGGTAAAAAACAATGACATCTTGAATTTTGCATGCGAATGGATGGAAATAGAAAACGCTTTACTGAGTGAGGTAAGCCAGACCCCAAAAAGAGGAATATGGCCTGCATTCACTCATATGTGGATTCTAACCATAATTAAAGGTCTTTGAGCCTATTATTCGTGATCCTAGAGAAGCTAAATAAGAAGGTGAACCTGATGAAAATCACGTAGCTATCCTCCTGGAGATTGGAAATAGACAAGAGTCCCAGGTTACCTCGGGTGTATGGGGAGGGGGGTGGGAGGTTTGTTGGAAGGGTAAAGGGTTAGAGAGAAGGGAGTAGGGGAGGAATGGGGAAAGCTAGGTGGACTGGGATGGGGGGGAGGGAGGAAGGATGAATATGGGATCAGGGAAGAATATATTTCAACTAAGAGAGTCATTTTAGGGTTTACAGGAGACTTGATTATAAATGGGATCCCAGGTCCAAGGAGAGATCCCCAGATTGTTCTCTGGACAGAAGAGAGGGTGCCTGAAACGGCCTAGGCCCATAACTATACTGATGAATATTTTGCTTATCACCATAGAACCTTCATCTGGCGATGGATGGAGATAGAGACAGAGACCCACATCGGAACACTGGACTTAACTCCCTAGGTCCTAATAAGAAGCAGAAGGAAAGAGAACGTGAGCAAAGAAGGCAAGACCAGAGGGAACCTTCATCCGACGATAGATGGCGATACAGATGGAGACCCATATTGGAGCACCGGACTGAGCCCCCCAAGGTCCAAATGAGGAGCAGAAGGATGAAGAAAATGAAAAAGGAAATAAGGACTGTGAGGGATGCGATCACCCACTGATACAAGGGGATGAATCTAATGAGAGTTTACCAAGGCCAGTTGGACTGGGACTGAACGAGGACGCGATCCAACCAGATTCTCTGAATGTGGCCGGATTCTCTGAATGTGGCTGGCCCGGAGTCTTTCTGAAAAGCCATTGACAATGACACTGGGACTTGTTTCCTCTGCATATACTGGATTTTGCAGATCCAGTCTGTCTGGACACTCACCTTCCTGGACCTGGAGGGAGGGGGGAGGAACTTGAACTTCCCACAGGGCAGGAAACCCTGACTGTTCTTAGGGATGGAGAGGGAGGAGGAGAGGAAGTAGGGGGAGTGGAAGGGTGGTGGTAGGAGGGGCGGAAATGGAAACTTTTATAATTTAAAAAAATTACTTTAAAAAAAAATGGCTGCCCACAAGTATTAAGAGACACTAGATTTTAATAAATGTCAGACACAAACTATTATATCGTTTTTTCTTCCCAAAAAGATTTTTGGGAAGTTTTTTTTTGCTGAAAAGTTAAAGTAGTGAAAAAACAATTTAAAATATATTCAATGTATTCAAAAGTTTAGTTACTTGCTACTAGGAGTACGGCAAGGCTTGGAGCTCAGGGATGCCTTCCTTGGGCTACAGCATCAGCATTTCTGTCCCCTCTAAGGAAGCTGTCCCTGTGAAACAATGTCAAAGGGAGAGGCTGCTGCTTTCATGTTTAATAGTCTTTTGAAGCGTAAATGCCAGTACAGAGAATTGTGATAAACAGGCCTGGAAGAATGCCTAGATTAAAAACCTAAGAGCTTTTATGCTCATTCTTAATTTAATCCCAATTTGCTCATTTACATTTACTCAAGTTCAATGCTTTTAAGAAAAGTATAGGTTAGACAGGATAACCTGAGGAGTAAGATTTAGACTTAAGAGAAAAGAACAATGTATTAGATGGACAGAAGACTGAGCACCAACAAAGAAGTCACCCTTTTTGGTCAGTGTACTTGGGAGAGCATGGAGCCATGCCAACATGCCTGAGTTTTCAATGGCACCCTCGAGTCTCTCCCATACGGCCCCTTCAGTCTGTCCTTGGAGACTATGATTTTTTTCCCCTTTGCACATTTTTTTCTGCAGAATCTGACACAAACAATGTTTTAAGTTTCAACCATAAATAAATAAATAAAATATAAATATAAATAAAATAGCCATGTGGGACTTTCCCTGACAATATAGCTTAAATCAGCACCTCTGCTTCTCACCTTGTTTCACTTAACCTTACCTTTTTTCTTACTGGGCATTTTCTTTCACATACTGTATTATTAATACATGCCCTATATGACCCACTTAGGGTGCAAAGACTATGACAAGGATTGCATCAGCTTATGCTACTTAAGAGTAATCAGAGGACATAAATTATACTCAGTCAAGATTGAATGAATACAAACATGAATATGTGTTTTAGAAGGTCAAGAGAGGTGGCAGAATAACAAAAAGGGTTTCTTTTAAACATTCTATTTTGATACTGATGACAGTTAGCATTTACAAAGAATATACTCTAACATCCTGAGATCACTCTATTTTTTCTTCACATTGATACCATAAGACCTGAAGAGAAAGATGTCATCAAATGCACATGCAGTCTAAATGCAAGGTAATTGGATCCCCATCTGGATTGATTTTAGAGCATTAGGCTTCACTACTTTATGTGGGATTTCCCTCTGTTTGCTATGATTACTATTAATGTATAAAGAAAACTGGCTTGACCCGTTGATAGGGCAGAACTTAGGTAGGCGGGAAAAACTAAGCTGAATGCTGGGATAATAATGGGCGAGTCAGAGAGATGCCATGGAGCTGCCAGAAGAGATAGACATGCTGAAGTTTTGCTGGTAGGCCATGACCTAATGGTGATATACAGGTTAATAGAAATGGGTTAAATTAATATGTAAGAGTTAGCCATTAAGAAGCTAGAGCTAATGGGCCAAACAGTTATTTAAATAATACAGTTTCTGTGTGATTATTTCAGGTCTAAGCTAGTTGGGCAGCCCAGAACCAACAAGCAGCGGCCACACTACTACAACTACTTTGACTAACTTTGGATGTAGTTAACATGCTAAGTAGTAGGTTTTTTTTTCTTCTGTGCTTCTTAGAACTGTCCATACACATGTATGTAGTTGATTCACTAGGGTAATACGTCAGAGGCAATCAATTGTCAGAGAGCCATTGCTGTGTGTGTAATCAAACTGGAGGGAAATATGTGCAAAGGCCTTCTCAGTGGGATCAGCTTCTGAAGAACAGAGAAACCCACACATTAAAATAGTTAAATCAGGAATGAATTTCCAGTATCTGTAACACAAACCAATATTAGTTGAGGGGATTGATATAATCTATGTCTCAGTGAAAGTGTTTCTTTAAAGAAAACACAAAGACTTTAATGCCTTATTTAAGTGATAAAAATCTTAGCTATATAGATGAATGAAAGGAAATCACAAAATTTGGCAATCATCTGCAAATATTTATCTTGTAACTATAGTGTTGATCACTACTTATTCTAAGAAATGTTGATGAATATATTCTAGGATGAACTTTAAAGTCCTCATATTTTCTCTTCATGATTAAAGACAAAACCATAGATTTTTAAACTTATGCACTTTGGGAATCTCTATGACACTGAGATGTACAATCAGAGCATATAACCTAGACAGACTTCCAGTATAACCATGCAGAGAATACAAAGGAAAATCCAAACTGATGCTAAAATATTCTTTAGAAGTAAATGATTTTATTTAATATACCAAAATAGTCTAATTAAAAGGCCTACATATTGTTCTGAGCAAAGCCCTGGATGACTAAAAATAATAAAGTATTCATAAGAGATTTAAATTTATGCTCTAAATTGAACGAATGGGAAACTAATTGTTGGGTTCTAATTCAAGGTTATAGAAATGGTGAAGCATGTATTTTATGATCGATTATAAGTTATCTTTTTCCCACTACTAGTTACTAATCAGTCTTCAGATGTCATTGAATAAAAAGTTGCTGTTGTCCCTTTGCAGGCTCATAACTTAAATCTGGGACCCGGATTATAATCAATACTACCTTCTGCCTTAATTTCTGCAGATCATGTCAGGGAGATGGCTAAAGACATGGGAAGACTCTCACGCAATTTATGTGCATACCACTTTACAGATGAATTAAAGTTTATCCCAATAATTAATAGAATTAAAAGAATCCTACCACTTTTCTACATGATATTTCTTAAAGGTTTTCTTAAAATGAAGATAGTATGGACCATCAAAAACCACCATGAAATTAGATGAAATGATCTAATGGCACATGTGGAGTTACTTCTCTGCATAAAAGACCATAAAGTAATGGCAGACTGCTGAGATATGAGCAACCAAATCCATTGTGAGAAGCAGGCTAAACATACCACGCAAACAGCTCCAAGCACCAATAGGGTGGCAAATACTTGTTAGGACAGCACTCAAGAGGACAAGACAATATGCAGCCCAGGTAGGCAACACACTGATACGATGTTTTGAAAAGCAGATTTCATCTATATCAGAAGTTTATATAGTTATATACAGTATATGTCAACTTTACATAGTATATGTACTTTATATGTTAGATGCAGCGCGTAACTGTGTTGAAGACAAACTCCAATTTCACAGGATTTTTTTTCTGCTTTTTATTTTGTTTTTTGCCCTGTACTTTTTGTTACTTAAAAATAAACCCATATACTCCTATTTTAAAATCAAAACCAACCAACCAACCAACCAACTGACCAGTCAAAGTTAAAGAACAACAAAAAAAGCAGTTTCATTCTGGATCATGCTAAAGTATTCTGGGCCTGTTTTAGAGACACGGACATAAGTTTTAACTTCCCCTAACTTGACTTTAACATATTTGCAGACATTTTTTCATCATCTCAACAATTTAGAATTCAGTATTCAACAAACAAGTAAACTTAATTTTTTGAAATTCACATTGCTTCGTTATTGTGTCTGCTCTAAGAATTTGATTTCAAACAAATGTACTTTTGTTATGTAGAATTTTCTCTTGTACATTCTTATACTAGTTTTGCAAAAATAATTATAGTTTTACAAACTGCTGTTAGATTTCTGATGAAAACAATGTTCAAACTATGTCTGACCTGAAAGTCTCCTTTCTTTGGTGTGTCTTTCACAATACAAAAGAGTTCTAGCAAGCTTTCAGTAAGAAAGCAATCCATATTTCTACTCAATTGTGACATCTATGAATAGCACGGTCTAGAAGAGGAAAATATTACCAGAGGAGCAATAACAACACCATATCTTGGCAGCCACCAACAACTCTCTAATGGAACTTAAGGCCCACTCAACAAGAGGGAAATCATGCCTGGTACTAAAAATCTAGCCAACTGTTTAGGATAGTGAGGTCATCGTGGGGCTTGGAGAAAACCTATTAATGTCAAAGACTAGCATGATTCCTAACTGCATCATAAAACTTACCTGATAATCATAAATACAGTCTCTCACCCCTCACCAAAGAAGTTTCATTTTTCAGAATGCAGAGATTATTATAGAAACCCACAACTGGTCGAAATCAGAAGTCAATTGATTACATGGTATCCATGACCCAGGGGGTATAGCTACAAGACAACTTTTTCTCCAAAGGCTGATGATGGCAGTGAACTGATCTAATCTTAGAACAAGTCAGAGAATGTAGGATCTATCTTTTCATTTCTTTGTGATGCAAACTTTTAATAAAATGAAAGTTGTCAGTGCTGAAAGGATTTGCATGAGGTTTTGATATTTTTAAAGCACCCCTTCACAAGTAAATGGAATTTTAATGTTCAAAATAATTTCTAATAATTCCATAAAGTAATAATTTGCATTTCACTTTCAGCATGTCAAAATATAATATCCTTGCAACTGTTTGCTATCAAGGCGCATTGGAAAACAGTGAGTTTTTTTGTTTTCAGGATAAGAGATAGCTTTAAAACTTATGTAAATTCAAGCAAGAAGAAGAGGTTAATTTATCAGAATTCCTAAAACCCACAGTAAGCACTGTGAAGGAAGAGGCTCAGGAATATTTCAAGAAGTAATTACGTTAGATAGTGTCTTTGAACCATTTCAAATTTAACATATTTAAGTGTCATTAAAATATTCTTTTCTGATTATAAGAACTTTGTAAATGACAGATAATTTACGAAGAACAAATTAGCAGTGTCTCTGAGTCTCTTCACATAACTGTCAATTCTTCTATTACCCCATCCAAGCGAATATAATGGACATCACTGTAAAATGGGAACTGTGTGCCTTGGTATGTAGCTTAAGTTTTGGAACTCTAAGATTTAAATTTTAGCAACGACATCAGCATTTTTGTACATTTCGTCTTCAAGGTTTTATGTTTTACTCCCGGACAAAGATTATTTTTTAAATATTCTTGCCCTTTCCTTTCCTTTAACTTCCCACTCTTCTTCCTTCCTTCCCTTCCACTGTTTCTTTCCTTTCTTATTTAGGGCCGCATTTCTGTTTAGGGACAGTGTCTTTTTCCTCTCCACCCAAACCAGTTTCTTATACTGCTATGCAGTTATGTATTTCTGCGTAATCACTGTTTGAGGTAATTAGACCATCTGCAAACATATCATCCTTTCCTTGATATTTTATTGGTCTGAGATATATGGTACAGGGTAGAAAGAAATTTTCTGAGAGTCCTGTAGTTTGATATTCACAAGGGCCGAATTGGTAGCCTCATACATCTTTTCATATTCAAGTTAAATGAATTTTATTTTCATCTAAATTTATTTTGTTTTTACTTTTCTAGATTTTTGACACAAACCCTTACTATTGTAGTACTGTTGGACATTGAACTCACAATATTCCTACATCAGTTTCTTGAGTACTAGGCTTACAGCACTATTCCTCAGAGTTGCCTTATTTTCCCACTAATCCTTATTTCCAAATTCTTTTTCTTTCTTACTTTAGGTGTACAGACAATGACAGATTACAAATGTTTCATTCCAACATCAAACAACAGAAGAGAAACACACATTCATCCATGAAATTTTGATGCAGACATCCTAAACAGAGCCAGGATAGCTAGAAATGTGGGCAAGAGTTTCAGGAGATGCCTACCTGAACTACACAGCTACAAAACTCAGAAGTAGCTGCAAGAACTCATGAGGTGAAAGGGCCGGAGTAACCCAGTTTTTTTTTTAATTTCTATTGACTCTGTAGACTCCTGCATACCCTGTATCACTAAACAAAGTACAAGCACTTATAAAGATCCATCTGCAGCTCTCAGACATTATATGCAACTTTATTCCTTTTCAGACTTTCATATGATATATTTTGACCAAATTCCTCCCATTCTCCCCTCCCTCCCTGACACTTTCCTCCTCTCCCATTTATGCTCTCTCTCTCTCTCTCTCTCTCTCTCTCTCTCTCTCTCTCTCTCTCTCTCCCCTCCATTTTTAAAACTCTCTGAGTCCACTTAGTGTTGCCTATGTGCACGGGTACGGGACAATTTATAGATAGCCTTTTAGCATTTGTATGTGTGAAAAGAACTGTCTCTCATGCACCTAGAAACCATCAAGCGTCAATGGCTCCTCATCTAAGGAATGAACTTCATGAGCTCTTCCCCATCTGTCAGTTGCTATGGCTTGCCTGCAAATTTTGTGCCTGCAGTCGGAGCTGACAGGAATTCACAATACGGTGGTGTTATCATGTTCAATAAATGCTTCCCATCAGACACTGACTACTTCTGACAGTTAGACTCTTCGCAGGCCTCTTTCATGACCACCCCTAGGTCTTGGGGACAAGGTCAGATAGAACCATGTAGAGCTGATTACTTCACGGACTCTTATTTTCCGCACCTTGATCAATTGTGGAACTCTGTATTAATCACATCTACTTCCAAGAGAAGTAGATGAGGGTTGAGAGTTGCACTAATGTATGGGTATGGTTAAAGACACTTGCCAACAAGTTAGAAGACTTAAGTTCAGTCCCAAGATTCTATGTAGTCAGAGGATAAGTCAGAAGATACTCTTGCAAAGTACATAATTTAAAAAAATTAAAAGCAAGCAGAGTATAACCCTTGAACATGCTAGAATTTTCATAAAGGCACTAAGCAAATACAAACAGAGTCCAAGTAGTTTGCAATATGTTACATAAAATATCAGAGCTTAACAAGGTTTAAGATGGTATTCACTTTCCTCCCCAAACCACAACTAAAATAAACTCAACATTTACCTCATATGCTTCAAAATTCGCAGAACAGCTTAGAAGTCCTTAGAGCTCACAATGCTGTCATCCCGTGTCACTTCTCAATTCCTAGAGATAAAAGGAAGGCAAAGGCGGATTCAGAGCAATATATATCTTTGTACAATGACGGTGATTAGCCATAAAACTTTATTGTCATTCTGCACTGCCACTTAAAAAGTGCTTCCCCGTGTAATGCTGTTATTATGGCTTTTGTTAAATTGCAAAATATAGCAAGGGAAATTATATCTGTCTGGGACTTCCAAGACGCTCAAACAGAGTCCAGATTATAAAGTGCCACAAAGAAAACCCACATTCAATTACATATATTTTCTTGAGAGAGATTGGTGTACTATGAAAACAAGCACTCATAATTTAATGTTTTCTTACTCTACATACAGCAGTGTATAAATATTTTTCTAAATGAAGCAGAGGGCTCCTTGTTTAGGTTTTAGAATGATTACTTGAAGTATATTTTTATCAAGAACTTTGATACATGTCCCATAATTTCTATCTACAATATACATAGTTCACAAAAATACTAGTCATTGTTTTAAGAATTAGTTCATTTGGTAATAGACACCCAGCACATGAGTTTGTCAGACAGATGACCCTCACTTCTCTTATTTATGAATCTTCTATAGGAAATTATGGAGTGTCAAGTAAGTATAACTGATAAGATGAAATGATAGACATTAATCTGCAGTAAGACTCCAGTAATAATTCATATTTAGATTTTAGTTTTCTATAGAAGCAATCATTTAAAAAACACTTTCTAAAATCAAATTAAAATGATAATTAAGATGCATGGAGTATCCGGGTATGGTGGCTCATGCCTTTAATTCCAGCACTCAGGAAGTAGAGGCAGGCAGATCTTAAATAAAGAACAAAAACAAAAACAAAAACAAAAAAGCTTCATGGAGTTCTGCTGGTGCCTTGTGTTACTTCTCTATCTCCACTCATGTTAAAAACCTATTCTTTATAGGAATGGCAACACGCTGAGTGAGTAAAGCACCTTCTTCCCAAACACAAAGACTTCAGTTCTAAAAGAAAAGTGTAGCTCCAAACCTAGAGCGAAACCCTGTCACTTAAAAAAAAAAAAAGTCAGGGTCGCAGCACCTATTTGTGACCTCAGTTCTGGTGGCAAGGACTGGGGAGAGAATTGGATCCCAGGGGTTTGCTGGCTGTCCAGCTATTTGTCAAAACAGCAAGTTACAGAAAGGTTCTCTAAGAGAACCTTGTCTGAAAAAAATAACGTAGATATTGGTAAGAACACTCGGCATATTTCTCTGGAATTTATATGGGCAACTGGATGCTGGGGAGATGGTTTAGTGTGTTAAAAGTATTGAACTTGCTGTCAAGCATGGGGAACTCAGTTTGCATGCCCGATTCTTCTAAGAACGAGATATGCGCACAGCAAGGCTTCCCAACAGTGTTATTGTGTTCTCTCTGATCTATATCAGCACACAATCTCTTAGTTGGAGTTTGCATGTCCCCAAAAAGGAATGAAAACTTTAGTTTGTAATCATATTTAAAGATCACAGAGCTAGGCGTGGTACCACACAGCTTTAATACCCAACACGGAGATGGTTTAGATGGAAGGTCTGTAAGTTTGAGGCAAATGTGTTAAACAATCAGATCTTGTCAAAAATAAATAAAACAAAACAAAGTAAAAATATTTTTGTATTTGACATCTTTATTTTAGAAGGAATGTGTATTATATTTGCAATTTTCCGTCATGTTTTAACTTTTAGTAAGCAATCATTTTAATTTAGAGGTGTTATTGCTTGACAGATATGAAAAATAGATTATGGCAATAAAGTAAATAATATAAATGCAAAAGAAGCAATCAGACCACAGCCATTAAGCAAAAATTAAGTTAATTACACATAAAGTTTAGATGAGAAACACAAAACCATGTGAGATATGTTAGCAAGACTGAAACAGGCATTGGTTTCTGAGTTGCAGTTGAGGAGTCTCAACAGAAATAAATTCAGTTTTACTGTGCTGACAAATGAATGTATAAGGAACACATCCCAAACTATAGTTCCCAGGCAGTAAGCCAAAGCTGGCCGCAATGTTTTATCAGTCTGCAATACAGGATATGAGCAGGAGGAGAAGCCAATAAAGCAGGGAGTTCTTGGTCATGTTAAATGTGCTTTAGGTATTTCCCACTAAAGTGATTTCAAGAAAAAGCCAAAGGACATCAACAAAAAACTATACATCGTCAAAGTATAGAAGTGGAAAAATATGAAAATTTAGTTTCATAAGAATTGGTAGATGCAGTTTAACTGAGTTGGTTCAAAAACTACAATAAAAATAAACAGATTTAAAAATTTAGAAATTTGAAAGAATTAAAAATTCAAAGTGAAGGCTAATGCTTAGAATATAAAAAAATAAAAACATGAGTATTTAGTAGTCAGAAAATACTTCTGAGACATGAATAAAATGAAATGTGTCCAAATACATTTGCATGGTCAACAAAATCACACTTGAATTAGTTCCTTAAATAGGAAACTATGATGAGTCAATTTCATGATTATGATCATGCTGTGGTGACTACGACACAAAGTTTCATTAAAGAGGAGCGATATACGGTTCTGCCAATAACTTTCAAGATAATAGCGTTTAGAATGTTGCCATTCTAGACTTGGTTACTATTCAAACAAAAAGGACTCCACTTAGGAGTCTAGTGTTGTACAATTGATTTTCTATAATCAAAACTATAATTTTACTTATTTTTGAAGACAAAGTATAGAGTAATAATTATAAATAAGCAAAATATCATGTTACTCAAAATGTAGTGAATTAATTTTTTATTTTTATGGGCATATGTTAAAGCATCTTTGAAAATAAATGGAAAAGAATAATCCCCTTCTCTTTTGAAGGGAAAAACACATAAAACACATATTGCAAGTGAATCACTCTATGTTAAAGATCATATAGTTATAAATTTTCATATATATATATATATATTTACAGCTGATACAGAAGAAAAAATGTTTTTTTTGAATGAATAGATTTTACAAAACAAAACATTCTTCTTTGTTCCACAAATAGATCTAACATTTCTCAGACTTTATTTAAAGATAGGAAAGCTGAAAGAATTTTATTTTTCATAGCAAAAATCTTCTCTGGCCTCTTCTCTCAGACGGTGAAAATTACCTTGTTATTGACGTTTTCTTCACCATATTTATATTCTTGCACAGTAGTGTAGCGCGTACCCAGAAAGAATGAAGTTTCAGGGTTCATGGCGGAAAGTGCATTCCTGAGACAGTAGAGGACGGCTAACGGCACAGCAGCCTCGGAGGGGCGTCTGACTGATTGCAGCATAGCAAGAGGAAGCACACTGACAGTCGAGTTAGATTTCTTCTAAGAGAAAGGATGCACTTTACATTGGGGATAGACGACTCGCTCAGCGACAAATGAGTAACTAGATGGCGTCTGCATCTTCTCTACTTTTATTTGTTTCCTTTTTTAGATCCAGCATTTTGAAGAGGAGAAATGATGACCACTACATAAGCTATCTATGTTCATCACTGCCTTATAAACAGTGTTTTAGGGTCAGCAAGATGACTTAGTGGGTGAAGGCTCCTGACCCCAAGCCTCATGACCTGAACTAGATTTCAGGACTAATATAGTGGAAGTAGGGAATGAATTCACGCAGGCTGTCTTCTAATCTCCCCTCGTGGCCTATGACATGTACACACCTGCACATACACACACATATCAGCACACAAAGATTCAAAATAAATAAAATGCAAATGAAACGAACCATTATTTAATTTGTTCAATGTAAGTTAAGTCATAGGAAATATTAAAGATCACCCTACTATCTGAGGCACCTAATCTTATCCCATAATTATATCAGGACGACATATCACACAGTAACACCATCTCCGTAGTAGCATAAGTAGATAGCTATGGTCAGGAAACCAGAGAGAATAATAGGAAATTGAATAAAATGGTGTTTAACCAAGTTTGAAACCTATAATTAGCACAGCAGACCAGATGCAGATGAATTCATGTTTTATTATCAACATTTCACAGTTATTAAACAAGAGGGAAATTCTGAATGAAAGCTTTCCTGTCCTTGTGTTTGGTTCTTTGACCCTTTCTTTAAAGGAAGGTATTAAAATTCAAGGCAGTCTAGTTCTGTAATTAAAGCTAGGCTACAAGATTCATAAAAGTCTAATATTTTAAGCAGGTAACATTCACATAAAAATAAAAGATTTAATTAATATGGTATTTCTAGCAAATTGATGTCATAGAAGTGATATTTCCTCAGGACATAAATATTCAAAATTATTTTTCATTAGAACAGATAAAATTGAATATACCATTGCTTTCTTCCTAAGTCAAGTAAACCAGGTATGTAATTCTCAACCCACTCCACAAAACAGCTAGTCTAAATACTAAAAATTAAAACATATAATTTCTTATTTTAATAAATCAACCTAGCTACACTACTTACCTAAAACTATATATGAAAAAAAAGATAGAGGAGAGAAAAAAATATAGTCAAGGGGTTTTGATTGAGTTACTCACTATAAATTGTGATTTTGAAAGCAAACATTTCCCAAGTTTAGAAAAATCCAGTGACAGTACTGATTAATTCTCTCTACAGACTCCACCTAAAGCACATCTATTGAAGGAGAGTCTTGCTCCTTTACAATACCCAATTCTAGTTTAGTATGAAATGCACACTGCTTGTTCCTCAATAGAAGAAAAGGGAAACCTCAAAACAGCCATTTTTTTTTTTAATCTTCATTTCAAGTTGCCTGGTTTTTCAGCAGCTTTGTTCGGGGACTCCCAGCTGAGCGATGAGGACTTGGCTCCAGAATGCTTTGGTGGCACACACTCTCTTTGTTCGTGGCTTTCTTAGAGACACACCTGCTAAGGATATCCGTATTTTTATTCGCTTTAATCTTTCAAAACCCTGGAGTGGGATGTAATGCACTGGTGTCTTTTTATTAGGTCAATCAAGTTAAAACTTTTTATTCTGCCTAAACTTTTGAAAGTTGAAACACCACTGTAACAATGTCTGGCAACAAATCTTCATGCTTCGTTTGGAATTAAATATATTTTAAAATTATCTGTCCATATTATGAATTCTCTCACACATACATGCACACACTTGCATACACATTAACATTTTCAAGCCCAACAAAGAATTATATAATAATTACTGAATATTTTTCATATACCAAGCACTATTTTTAACACAGCTATTTGCTAAGTTAATTTTCAGAACAATCCAAAAATATTACTTATTAATATCATTGATACCACAGGGGGGCAAAGTACAACTTTCAACCAAGGTATAGACTGATTTATTGAGCAAATAACAGACCAAGGCTTGAGACAAAACAGTAGTGACAATAACTTGAGTTATTAATTAATAGCCTGAGTTATTAATTATTGTTATTAATTACTAATTTGAGTTATTAATTATTTCTGTTTTCTCTGATGGAGGAAAACCTGTGATAGAAATCTAATAACTGCACAACTGAGCCTTAGCCATCATCTTAGCCACACTTCAACAACAACAACAACAAAATGAAGCCAGAAATAAGCATAAAGGCTGACAGAAGCAGTTTAATAAAAACAATGGTGATGATACGAGCCATTCCTGTTCAGTAAACATCCACAATATCGAGTGTTACACTAAACATGTACCAAAACTGTGTGTAAAATCACTTACTGTATAAGTCCCTTAATGAAAAAGGAAACATCAGAGTTGGCAGCTTTTCCAGTCTCACCTGCTTCCCTCTCATGAGCCAAGCAGACACACCTGTATAGATAGGTCAGGTAGGTTTTTGGAATGGATTCACGCCTTTTTGTTCTCCACCTTCAATGATTCTACCCTCTGTTCGATGACCTTGGCATCTGTATTCCAATTATAAGTTCATATTCATAGTCATTTATATTTTGTTCTATGTTTGAACTGCTTAATAAACTATTCCAATGAATAATCCTTTTCAATAGAGAAATCTTTTTAATTTTTAAAGAAAATCTCATAATTTAAGATAATTCTAATAATGGGGATATCAGGTAGCAAACCAAAACTCCTTTTCAGCTCCTGATATACAGTAGGCCATGTTAAGATGAAGCTGAATATCTCCTCCCCGCTCACTCTCTGTCAAAAAGTCACTGAAGAGAATAGTGAAGACTCTTTTTATTTTCTAGGAAAAGTGCATTCCCACAGTAATAGCCGCTGATGCTCTGAATGAGGGGCAGAAGGGTTGCATTTTAGTTAGGGTTTCTATTGCTGCAATGAAACACCATGACCAAAAGCAAGTTGGAGAGGGAAGTGTTTATGTGGCTTATACATCATATCACAACTCATCATCAAAAAAAGCCAGGACAGGAACTCAAACAGGCCAGGAACCTGGAGGCAGGAGCTAATGCAGAAGCAATGGAGGAGAGCTGTTGCTGTTTGGCTTGCTCCGCATGGCTTGCTAAGACTATCTACCCACAAAACCCAGGACCACCAGCCCGGGAATGGCACCACCTACACAATGCTCTGGGCCCTCTCCAACTGATCCATAATTAAGAAAATGCCTTACAGGCAGGTCTTTTGAAAACATTTTTTTTTCAGCTGAGGCTCTCTTCTCTAATGCCTCTAGCTTGTGTGAGGTTAACATAAACTACCCATCACAGGTTGTGTATCCCTAATAACTCTTGGAAACCCCAAGCAAGTCTTTTTCCCATGAATGGAAGTGTCTTGGCCCATCTCAGAAGGATACTCTCATTTTATAGACCAAGGGGAACTGTAGAGAAGAAACACAAATCTGTCTGGGGAGGCATTGTGGGTGCCTCTCAGTTTTCTCAACTTGGTTATTCTGAGCAAAATAACAGAAGGGTATTCCTGGGCTGCCAGATACTACTGGATCTCAGTTGTTAGGGCTCAAAAGAACTCACAGAAACTAAAAGCTTTTCTATCTCTCTAAAGTCAAGGTCGTGTCCCAACATGTTGTCAGAAAGCCCTTCCACAAGAAGGTAAGAAGCCCAGCATCAAGGCACACAAGAGGCAACATCTTGTTGTGGCATGTGTCCATGTCCTGAAACACAAGCAACGACACTGTGCTCTGAAAAACAGCATACTAAGAAATATGGAGTAAAGGCTGAGCTCTTGTCCAGGAGAATGAAGGGAGCCAAAGGAAAATGTCAGGAACAGATTGCCAAGAGTCATAGGCTGTTCTCACTGAGAGATTTTACTTAAGTCTAATAAAAAATAACTCTTTAAGACTAACAAACATCTGATCAGACCTTGAATCTCTCAAACAAACACACAAGCAATGAATACTTTCGGCCAGAAATCTCAACTCAGAAGCCAGTGTCCTCTGTTTCCCAGCTGTGCGTTCTTTCTTATGTCCCAGATGCATCTTTGAAACCATCTGTTATGAATGCTGTTGTTAGGCCCTCTCCAAGCAACTGGGTATCTTCTGTTTTACTCACATGGTCTAAACATGATTTATTCTTGCCCTTTGTGTCCATTCACTATATCCCAGGCATACCTACTGTAAAATATCAACCTAGGCTTATTTATCCATAATTGACTTCCCTTGTCTGTTGGGTATAAATTTCATTCCTTTTTGTTTTGATCCCTAACTACAAAACACTGTTCATGCAGTCACGGTAACCTCTTTTGCTCCATGTGTGCTGAAAATGCTTTCTAACTTTAAGGTTTGAGCTTGGAGTGATGCTTTGTTAGAACAATCTTCATCCTACCACTTCCTTGGCCATTCCCAACTCTTTCTAGGTTAGAAATAATACATTTAGAAATAATCCAGTTAGAAATGATACATTCAATACATATTCTTTTTAATCAGGAATATCTTTTAATATTTTACTCTGTCTTCTTTAAGTTTCCTTCCCATCATTTCCTTGAACAATATGATTTTGTACCTAGTCTTTTTGAATTTGAATACTGGAATTGCTATTTGCTGTTCTGTAAAACTTTTGGAAAATTTCTGATGTTTACTATATTCCAAGTTCTTTATTAATAAAAAAATATACCAAAATACTTACCTAAAGGATGGATGAAATTGTTAACTGAGTTAGTAAAATTAGGTACTGGGAACATACTGCATCGCCAGTAACTGTGGAATCCATTATTCTGTGAAATTATTAGAAAATATTTGCTTCTTCCTCTTCTCATGTCATGTGAGATAACCTCCAGTAGGTCCCCTGGTTACCACTAAAACCTTTACTAAAGAAAAATCTCAGCTACTGTCTATTTATTAATTTTTTGACTGAGTACATAATGCTATCTATGAATAGAAATTAAAAAAGGAGAATATTATGTGCATCACTCATTTTAGTAAAAGTAGGTCTTTAAGACAAGGAAGTTCATACAGTATATACTAATTGGTTTTCCTCTTTGAAGGGTTCACTTGGCAAAAAGAAACTCGTAATACTGTAGCCATGCAATTTTTCAACTAAAAAACATTTAAAAACTGTTTTAGGCAGTCATATTGTGATCTTGCATTATTGATATGCTTGCTAATTCATGCCTGTAAAAAGTTTCATGACTCTCAGGAAAATATTGATACAATCTTTCTGAGTTTTGCAAAGCTTCTTCAGTACTATCAAAGTTAACATAGAATTCTTTCATGACAAATTTACTCCACCAAAATCTTAAAACCTAAGTTCTCACTTAACTCAACTTGTTCTTTTCTTCTGATTTCCCTGAATTACTATTTTAAAGAATGTTCTTTTCCTTCATGATGAGGCCAGTGGATGATTTTTAGAAAGGCACTAAATCCTTGATCTAATACTTCAATGTATATGACTCTTGTATCAAAGAGTTATATTAGTGACCTCTGATTCACGGTTTTTATTTTTAAAATATTTTATCGAGATATGGCTAACATGTAAAAGTGTATAATTTTAATGAGTATAATTGTGGCAGTTTGAACGACAAAGGTTACCCACAGGCTCTCATATGTGAACACTTGGTCCGCAACTGGTGGTACGTTAGGGAGAATTTTTGGAAGCTTTTGGAATTTGAGCATTGCTGGAGGAAGTATCCCTCTGTGCTAGGCACAGGCTGGCAGGGTTGCAGCAGTACCCCACTGCCAGTCTGCTGCTTTCTAAAACTGAAAACGTGATTCCTCAACTTTCTGTTCTGGCCACCTGCAGCCATGCCTCCCCTTCCCATTAGAGACTCTTGCCCCCAAAACATAAGCCACACACGCACACACACACACACACACACACACACACACACACACACACAAAATCCTTTTCTATTGCTTTTGGTTATGGTGTTTTATTATAAGAACAGAAAAGTAATTAATATAACAACTTAAGCATTTTGCATACAAATGTGAAATAATCACTACAGTATATATATATGTATATATCATAACAATTACTAACAATTCATGACCTTGAAAAGTATCGATTTCAACATATATATTTGTAGAAAAATAAAAGAAATCCTGAATGATGAAGCTTGTTTGCTGCTCCATTTGTTCTTTAGGGATATAATCAATTGATCCCTTATGGTTTTAAGATTCTTATTTGTATTGATTTTAATAAAATATTATATATTATATACTAGTCCTTTGAAATATGTACATATGATACAGTGGCTAAGTTGAACTGATAAACATTGATTGTTCTTCACGTATTTGCAATTTCACGGCAAGGACACTTTACTCTTGGAAACTTTTGGTGAGACGACGAAGGTTATTCACTGTGGCTTGAACCTTCTGCTACTATACACATAGAATCTTGTATGCTTTACCAACACCCCCACAATGCCTTCCCACCCCAAATCTCTGATGATAATACCCCTGCCTCTAATGACCTCCTTTCTCTCATTCCTAGTTACCAACTTCCCTACCGGACCCCTAGTAACCAACATCCCCAAATGCTCTTTCCACCTCCAATCATGTAGAACCTAAGTGTGTCTTCCTGTGCCTGGCTTAATTCTCTAAACTTAATGCTACTCATGTTCAGCTGCATTGTGGGAAACGACAATGGCAGGGTTTCCTTTTTTCTTCTTTCCATCTTTTCTTCTTCCTTCCCTCTCCCCCTCTCTTTCTCCCTCCCTCTCTTCCTCCTTTTCCATTTCTCTTCTCTATCTCTCCCTGTTTTACTCAAGAAGTAGGCAAGGCCTTAGGTATTTCAGGCTTTCCTTGAGAAAGACTGCTAACTCTTGGTCATCTTCCTAAAACTGAGATTAAAGGCATAGTCCAGGAACTGGATTTTGTTCATTTTAAAGGAGAATTTTTGTGTGTGTGTGTGTGTGTGTGTGTGTGTGTGTGTGTGTGTGTGTGTGTGTGTGCGCGCGCGCCTGTGTTTCTAAGTGTGTGTTACACAGTAAATGTAAATGTCAGACTGTTTATATAGCAGATTAATTTTCTTTTATCTGTCATTTTCGGCACTCTGTAGAGGCGGGAATCGGGGAAATCAATCAAACCCTGAGTTATTGTAATTAGAGATCACACAGAAAGTTACCAAGGTCTACATCTTCGCCATAAAATTGATGAGGACATTCTTAGTGCTCTTAAGTCTATGTGCTAAGCATAATGTAATGCAAATGCTTGACCAGATGAATTTGTAAGGGCAACATCCATTTTTCAAGATTAAACAGCTGACATTTTGTAGACCCAAAGGCTCTGGTACAGTACATATTATTGATTAAAGTAATATTTTTAAATTATTGTAGTGCAAAAGAGGTCATTAAAATGGAAAACTACATTTTTTTGTTGTTTTTAATAGTTCAAATTTGTCCACTAACAGTACAAATGTTTGAGCAAATCTGCAGAATATTTTTCTTGGTATGCAAAAGTCCTCAAATAAGATTTGGTTTCATAGGTTACAGTCTTGAGACAACTTTAAGAGTACATAGTTCTATAGGCAGTGAAATAAACACTGGCCCATGAGTCCTTGGCATTTCTATCAGTAAAGAATCAGTAAAACTGTAGACCAAGCCCAGTGTTCTCTTTCTCTCTGGAGATGATACAGACCCGACAGACAGCTCAAACCTATTAATATGTGGAAACTTGAATTTTCTGGAACATTGAGTTTCCTGGATTTACATCAAACCAGGATGGATTCTGCTAATAATTTCTGATTATCAGAGCATCCAAACACCCAGATCCGATTATGGGTCATTTAGAGCCTCTATGAACTGTATCATTTTCAATGACAGAGCTGTATCATTTCAAATGACCTGCCCTTTCACAGCCTCTGTCACCGTTGTAGTAAGGATTCAATTTAACAAAGGCAAATAGTCCCGCTGCCCAAATCAGAAGTAGAAACCTTGGGTGATGACAAGAATGCACCTGGACAACATGAAAATGAATTGTTATTAGAAAGTATTAACCATAACCATAAATAGTCTCTTGAAAACTCCCAGTGGAGTTAATGTAGACCTCATGTAAATGGAAGAATATGTAAATAACGATATTTACAGTATTCAAAAAATATTTGTTAAATTACATAGGTGTTTATTTAAATTTTTAAATTATATATATATATATGTTGTGTTTATGCATTTATGGGTATGTACACATGAGTGCTGGTGTAGACGTGGGTTTTTGGTCTTCTGAAAGAGCACTGTTCTAACTGTTGAGGTCTTTAGCCCTGTGGTGGGATTTTGTTTTTAGTGGAACTATAAATGAATTAAGAATTTTGATATTAATTAGATTATCTATTTCCTAACACAACTTGTGTTGTAACATAGTTTTACTATGGTGAGATGTAATTACTGTGTTCAAAATCAAAGATTTAAATATTTCTAGGCTAGTTACCAGAATTAACTCAGGGGACGGGAAAGTGGGATCCACTGAATAAGGCAGAAGGAGAAAGACAAGCAATTAGAAGTCTTTAAAATAACTGACAACATGGAGTAATCTTCTACAATTTTGGACCAAATTTCAGTCCCTTAAAACAGCTGTACGCTTACTGTTCCAATTACATACACGCTAAATCATGACCCTTCATGCACATGCTTGTAAACCCTGGACCAGACATACAAGGTATAGCACCATGATCCTGCCGTTAAGGGCTCAATCTATGATCTCAGCTCATTAGTTCCCCAAATAGAATTTGTAGTGACTAAAGGGAGTGCTGAGAAGGAAATACTTCTCAGTCAAGCAAGCACTGAGCCGAGAACAAGCTTGGAAGTTATCAAAACAAAGCTTCACAAGTTTGGAATAAATTAACTTGCTTGGGCAAAAACTGAATAATGTGTCTGTGTTTTGTCAGTGCCTAAACATAATCTATTCGCCTCAGGCTCTTTCTAGCCCTGAAATCTCATGCTGTCACTGTTATCTGGTACCACACTGCTTTAAATGGAGAGTGTCACCCGCTTCAGGTGACATGGTTTCAATACGGGAAATTGCCCAAGGAAGGATGCAGGTGTATCTGCCATTCAAAAGCCTAGGAGGTATGTTCTTCATTAAAAAAAATCATTTAAACAATGAGAACTAATTATCACATTAATTTATCGTCAACACAAGGAAGTACCAGCAGGCTGATACATCGACATTTGTGTAAACAACCAAGCAAGCAGAATAAAAAAGAATTGGTTGCATTACCCTCTGGTTCTGCTCAGGTTCTGCTAGAGCCACATTTTTAGCTCTATTTTGAAACTTCAATCTAATTACACAACAACCTAGACCATACACTTCTGTCTTGCTCCCTCTGTCTATTTTTTTCTCAATAGGTTATTTTGATTTAGCCATTATATGGGATTACGACTCTAAAGTCAATCACAAGAACCCTCCTCTGTTGGGATTAAGACTTTGAGACTACCTTTCCTTAATTGTGTAAGAGACCTGAGATTGGGTCAGTTTGATATATTCTGGAAAAACTGATGATCGGGAAATGCATTTTGGTATTGGATTATAATATGAGCAGTTGTATCTATTCTAGCAGTATTGCCTTTATGAAACTGGTAGCTAAGTGAGGGAAGCCCATATGGCAGGAAATCAGGTATTGTTTAGGATTTATAAGTTCCCTTTCATAGCTGAACACAGTCAATAGATCTTAGGACATCTCTACTAACCAGAGCAAGAAGTCAAGACTTTAAATTCTGTACCTTCAATAACGGGAAGTTTACAACCAAACACATGAGTTCTAAAGTTAATCTATTGAATCTGAGATTTCTGGTTAAGAACACAGTCTAGACTGGGATGTTGATCAGATTTTCAGTCCTTGCCTAGCTTGTCTGAAGCCTGGAGTTCAAAAACAGTCATGGGGTATACATCATTGGTGCTGTATTTGTTTAGCATGGACAAAAGCCTTGTTTCAGTACCTAGCTCTGTGTGTGTGTGTATGTGTGTGTGTGTGTGTGTGTGTGTGTGTGTGTGTAAATATATGATGTGGAATTCTCCTCTCTATGCTGTGATTACCATTGTTTAATAAAGAGTCTGCTTTGGGCCTATAGCAGGGCATAACAGAAATAGGTGAAGAAAATTAAACTGAATTCTGGGAGAAAGAAGGCAGAGTGAAGAGAAACCATGTAGTCCCACCAGAGACAGACACCAGACAGAACTTTAACTGGTAAGTCACAGAAACATGATGATACACAGATTAATAGAAATGGGTTAAATTAAGATGTAAGAGCTAGCCAATAAGAAACTAGAGCTAATAGCCCAAGTGGTGATTTAAATAATATAGCTACTGTGTGGTTATTTTGAGTCTGGGAAGCTGGCAATGACAAGCTGCCTCCTATTATGCATACATCACACACACACACACACACACACACACACACACACACACACACACACTTTTTACCAGGAATGGTGGAACACATACTGCAATGGAAGAAGAGGCAGTCATCTTAACTGAATCTAGAATCAACTGTGAGGTGGTCCTCTGAGTGTACTGTAGGGACTGTTTTGATTGAATCAATCGGGGTGAGGAGACCTGCCCAATGGGAGTGCCACCATTCTCTGCCTGGAAACCTCGGCTGTCTAAGTGAGAATATAAACTGAACAGCAGTATGCATTCATTGACCCATGCTTCCTGCTTATGAATGCCCTTGTACCCTGACTTTCCCTGACACTCTTGACTTTATTCATACACAGTGAGCTGGAATAGTCTCTTTCTTCCTTATCTTGGCCTTTTCAGGGCATTTTATTACAACAATAGGAAAAGAAACAAATGCAACTCTAAAATCACAACCAGGGTAATGACTTTAACAAAACTCACCCACACAAATTTGGTCAGCCTAGTTGTAGTTTATTTTTGTGCATTTTTGTGTGTCTTTTTAAGTTCTATGTTTTAGATATGATAGAGTTTATAGATACATCTGATACGGGATCTGGAGTTTAAAGTTGTTTTCCACTTGCTGGATTTTAAGGTCAGTTGAAAATCATCCTTCAATAAAACCAAATGTCAAAACCAACCAAACTGTAGTTGAACCTCCACATAATCATGCATGATCCTGAGCAAAGGAAAGGGTTAGGCTTTGTGTGTATTTCTGACCTATACAGAGATAAAATGTACATTTCTTTAATCTGAAAAAATTAGAAAAAGTATTGTACAGTGATTGGACACCAGGACAAAGTGTTTCAAGATAAGACAGTATAACTTTTGGCTAATAGGATTACTATTTGCCCATTACTCAATCTGTTTTTCTCCAAAAGTCCCCTAGACTCAGGTAATTGTCTATAAATTCCAATTCAGCACTTAACCTCTGAAATGTCAGTTGGTTATTTTTATCCCTAATAACTGCCATTGATGGGTTTGGCCTTCATGGTTTCACATCAGGAAAAATTGCTGAAATAAGTTTCTAGGGCAATTTGCTCTCCATTCCTGAAAAGTTGGTATTTTTTTAAAAAAAATGTTTTGAATGGACGACCTCAAGAAATCGGACAGTAGGGACATGTGCATTGTCTTTGGAATTTCCCTTTCTTTGGTTTATTTATTCTGCTCTATCTGTCATGCTTCTCCAGGCGCCGTTCCATTTGTTGGCTTTCCCAACCATTCTTCTTTCTCCACTCTGAAAAGGAGGCTCTCTGCTGCTACAAAACCATTCACAGCCTCAAAGCAACTCTTTTTCTATGGCTAATCAATTCTATGAGCTGCCATATTTGCCTTTTTAAAGAGGCATCACACACGCAAGCCCACTACTATCAAAGCGACTTTCCTCACCCCTCCTTCTTACACACACTCCATTTCCTCTCACTATCTCTATGTCACTGACTGTGTAAAAGTCACGAGACACAAAACAGTTGCTGCGACAGCTACAATTCTATCACAGCCCACAAGTTTATGATGATTAGTTTCCTAATTTGCCTTTGTAGTATTATTTATATTAAATTTATTTATTTACTTCTGTACTTATGTATTGATTATGGGTGTGGATATCTTACCTGCGTGTGTGTTTATGCAAAGCATGCATGTTTGGTGCCTGTGGTCAGAAGAAGACATCAGATATTCTAGAACTGAATAAACGAATGGTTTTGAGCTGTACCATACGGGTGCTGAGATTTAAACACAGATGCTGAGATTTGAAGATGGGTCCTTGGCGAGAACAGCAAGTGCTTGAAACAAGTGAGCTCTACCTGTAGTCTGTCTTTTTTATTTTTACTATGGTATTTTTTAAAAATATCTTATTTGCTGGACCATTATTGTCATTAAGATAGAAACAGAGGGTTTAGTACTCAGAATAATTAAACAGAGGCTTGAGTGTAGATTGTGCTGTTGAAGAGAACCCAGTGTGAGAGCAGGGACATCTGTGATATCCTCAACACAAACTTTGTCAAACTACAACCTCAGTGAGATGCCCTGACGTTCTCAAGAGTTTCTATGATGGTAATTCTTGAATATAAATGTAATTGTTTCAGATTTCATGCAAAATGTTTCCTGCATGTTCCAACTCTTGTACCTGAGTTAGTGGTGCTGATTCTGGAGGCTGTAGAATCCCATCAGGTTAGAGCTAGCTAGGAGTATATCAGTAGGGCAGGTCCCTGAGTAGGCTGCTCGGGCTTCATTCTGTCTTGCTTCCTACTTCCTTCCTGTTACCATGTGACCAGCTACCTCATGTTCCTGCTAAGTCACCTCTGCCCCCACAACTTCCCTAGCAAGATGAACTTAGACTCTTTAGAGCTGTAAGACAAAGCAGACCTTCCCTCCTCTAAGTTGTTTGTGTCAGATGTTTGTCAAAGAAATAAAAAAGTAACTAATATATAAGTAAGCCAATGATTGTTACTGAACATACAGTTCCTAGTCATCTCAATCAGCATCTGAAATTTTATTTTATTGATTTCTCATGCACCAACACCTAGTAGCTTTCCAAAATTTGTTGCCTAGCCACGAGGACAGAATCTAAAGATAGGCATTTATCATTGTTACATTTTACTTGGAATTTATATGTTTTTAGCTTTGATTGTCCTTATGTTGTAAGCATCTAAACGGTGGAAATAGAGTACAAACATACACACATGCACACACACACGCAAACATTAAATAATAAACTGTGTAATCTGAAACCCATATCACTACCATTTTTTTTACATGTCAGCAGTCTATACTCATTGAAGTATTAGCTCATATGGATCTCAGTTATATTTCCGCAATGCAGTTACAATCATGCCTACAAAGCTGCTGCCACCAGCTCACATATTCACAATTATAAGTTATATGATGCTTTTGTTCCAGTTTTCAAATAAAGAAGCTCAAGTGCAATCAGGTAAGAAACTTTGCTCAGCTGCACTGCTGATAAAAGCAGAACTTCAGTTCAGATGTAGGTGGTTCATCTTTGAAAGTCAGTTTCTGAAGTTCAATTTGCTGAATTGAACGTGGTGAGGACCCAGTGATGAAGGATGGAACGGCAACGATCGAAAGGTCTCACATAGGACGCACTACATGGTTTAGACTCTTGTTTTACGTATGGAGTATGTGAATACCACAATGTCCCATAAATGAGAGGACATGGATTCCTTTTAAGTGTTTCATGGTTCTTGCCTGTTCTTAATACAGCTTATGAAGCTGTTAGTAAACAGTAACCATTCAACTATGAGTACATTCTGTCAGCTCAAATTCTGATGAAGAAAACCAAGCATTCCTATAAAAGGACAGATGAAAAAAGACATTTTAGACTTGTTGTGATTGCCTTGATAGTGAACAGAGCTATTTATAACCAGAAGACATAGTTGCAGGCAAGCCCTGTTGTAAAAAATGTCATTGTGTTTATAAAAAACATTGCTATAGTCATTACAACTTTTCTTTACTAAGCAATAAATATATGAAAAGCATTCAATTTCCCAAAATGTCGAAGGGAACTCAAAATTGATACATACCAATTCTCAAATGTTTAAATGATAATGTATAATGTATGCAAAGGGGACGAAGGTACTCATATATGTATTTTTGGTAGAAATGTGCATTTGTACAACTTCTTACCAGGGTTATTTATCAAGAGTTTCTGACCTTTAAAAAGATTATCAGAAGCAATTTCACTTCAGGGAATGTATTTTAAAAATGCAAACAGACATGCATTGCTAAGTAGGTAGCAGAAAGATGGCAAGCAATCAATCAAACAATGAAAAGATACACATTTTCAATAGTTTTAGTAGTAAGTTTTGGAAAAAAACATGTATATGCTTATCTATAACTGTGCACTTAAGTTTGTTATAGTGCTCACACACAGTGAACCACAACTAGCTTCCAGTGTTTCTGAATGAATGCAGAAAATTTTTTGCCACAACCTAGGGAGTAAATAAAAAATGTAAGCCAAAAAATTTCTGTAAGTAAGGGGATAATTTTGACTTCATAGTGATTTTCTTTTTTGCAGTTAAAATATATATATGTGGTTGATGGAGAAATATCTTAGCCATTTGTGAGAAGGTTATGAAACACATTAGACTTTCTTTGCTGCATCCTTTTGATCCTAATATTTCTATTACAGTTCCTAAAACAGCATAGTAGGTTGGAACTGGCTTTCCTTGTATTCCTTCCTTTATATTAATCACTGCACATAACAAAAACCATTGGCTTCCTTTGGATGTCAGTTTCCTTCTTTACTCAGCTATTTTCAAATCTCTCATAAGCTATAATAATATTTTATATCCGTGTGTTCCCAGTTAATTACTGAAACAGTGGTTTGACGGCAAATAATCTGTAGCGAGAAATCAAAGTAGTTTCCTTTCCTGTCACTAGGGTCTGAAGGCACGGTTTAGGTATTTTGTTTTTGCTTCCTTTTCCCAGATTGCTCTAAGTGGCAGTACTGGAAAGGCAAACAGTTGCACTGTGTTCCTCTTATGCTACATAGGTTTATGTGAAGTCAAACAGCAAATATTCTTTAGGTGTTCTAAACCTAAAGATAGCATCTAGACTTAAAAATCTTCAATATACTTTAAAATAACTTAGTCTTTACTTTACCTAGCAGTGAATGAATCCATAATTGAATTTATTTCTAAGCATCTGTAAAGGTAAAAAAATAATAAAAAAAAACCCAGTGATTCTAACTATATCCTCTTTTCACACAGTTTACATTCCAACACAAGAACAAATTAAATTGGCAAAGACAATTGGGATAGGAGAATTAAGAGCCCATAAATAGGCATAGCTGCTAAACTTGACTTCAAGCTAGGAAATTTTATTGCAAGCTTGTATCATTAAAAGACATTTTACAAGGAATATGACGCTAAATACTTTTAAGATCAAACCTAAAACTCTTTAATTAATAAAATGTCTGCTTTCACTGAAAGGGAGTTAATACAAGGTAAGAAAAAAAGAAGAAGAAAAGAAAAAAAGGCTGGATTTTGACCTGTCAGAAGCAATACAGGTCTTTCATGAAAAGGGTGCCATGGTCTGAGTTCTTATTTCCTGGCAGATAGACAGGTGTTCTTCTGTGCATTTGAGCTTGTTGTTCAAGAGAATCTTAGGAGTAATCCACAGCCTTTATTCCAAAACCTTTTAATGTTACTTTTGTCTATTCAAGTCACCTTTCATTCCTGGACTGATGAGGACGCCAAGTGAACTCAAAAGGCAACTAGTGTGGAAATTCAATTTAAAACCAGAGACCATGATGTAAGATAATGATCCTCATCTCTGCCCTCATTTGCTCTCCTTGGAGTTCTGTCTAGAGCTGCTTCCTGCTTCCTCGTGTTATCACAACACCCATTCTTCTGCTGAGTATTTCTACCTTTAATGGTTATTTTTGTGGTGAGGTTCACTACTGAAAGTAGAATTTCCCTTTACACACTAAATAGCTAAATTAAAAAGGGTTGCTTTCCAAATAGTTAGGATGTTCATTCATCCAGAAATACCTCTGTCAAAGCCACAATTGTCTTTGTATTCAGAAGCTGAGGTGTTTGTCTATAAAACCATAGTTGCTATCTTTAAAAAAATACATACATAAAATTTTATTTACCCTGCTTGTATTAAAAGAAATACAAACAAGGAACATGGAAGAAAAGAGCTGATGTAGGATGTGTCAAGGAATATATCCCAACCTCACTGCAACTCTTGATCGTCATCTTGTTAAATGGAACTCACATAATCAAGCAAACTGTAGAAAGCCATTCAGTATTGAAAATCCAGGGCATTTCAAACTGTTGTTGGATTTTATGATTCTCCAGATTTTAAATAAAATGTTACCTTGTCTCTCAGAAAGAGGCCCATACCTTTTTTCTTTTGACCATTTAAAAAATTGTCTTCAACAGATTGATTAAAGGATACTTCAAGTTTCAATATAAATTCTGTCACAATCAGTTTACATTTTATTGATAGGATCATGGTGATTTATGATTGATGATATCTGCCAAAAAAATCTCCATGTATACATAAGTCAGATTCAAAAATAATTTTTAGCTAATGAAGGCCATTTTGGATGGTCTCTTGCTTCCTATGTCAATTTGGAAGGTCAGACTATTTGTCTTGGTTTCAGCAATTGAAACATCCCGCCTCAGCTTTCCAACCTGCAGCCATTGAGGTGTAGCTTGTTAATTAGTAGCTTGGTGTTAAGAGCTACTTTCTATTTGTTAAAATGAGTGTGTGTGTCTTTGTGAGACTTTGTGTGTGTCTCTGTGTATGTGTGAGTCTATGTGTATGTGTCTGTGTTTACATATGTGTGTTTGTGTTCTTGTGTGTGTGGAGACTCTTAGCTACCACAGTTGGTGGGTGGAGGTCAGAGGATGACAAGCAAGGCTCAACTCTCTCCTTCCAGCACATGGGAATTGAGTCAGGTGGGCAGCAGTCATTGGTTTCAAGAACCTTAAACTATTGTGCTGTTCTCCAACTCAGAATCTTTTATGTCAGAAATGAGTCACTCTTTAATTTTTTATTTCCTTATATTTTTAGTTATCCGGTTTTGCTAGGAGAATTTCAGGTAGTGTGGAATAATGATTTTTCTTTTATCTCATTGATTTTCTCTATTGATTTCTCATTTTCAGTTGCATTGATCTTTATTCTTTCAGGTTTCTTATTTCATATTTAAATTACTCATTTTTTCTAACCTCTCTAGTTGTAAACTTAGATTTCTTGCTTTAAATTTTTCTTTTTACTACAACATTCACTCATTCCTATACTTTTTTTTCAAAACAATGTGTTTGATCCAATTATCAGACTTAGTTCAAGATGCACATCATGTGTGAGTCTCCTCTACCGTATAAAAAGCAGAGAACAGCAGAATGTGGAATGTAAGAGTCAGAACACTGGGACATCTCCTGTGAGCATTGTGTCCTCTATATGTGACAAGGAAACTTCACCCATGAAATCTCAACAATATGACTGTCTAAACAAGGCCTAGACAAAGACAAACCATGTAAATTTCATAAGGCCCACCACTGAATAAAAACCTCCTGGCAACTGAAAAATTCTTAGTGTATCAGAATCAGTTTTTCCCAGAAATGATCCACCTGATAGATCATCTAATCCTAAGCGGTCAGCCTTAAAAATATTTAATACAAGCAACCCTATATGGACCCACCAAGTTTTATTTATACATTTATACATAATAACAGTAATGAAAGAAAAGAAGATTAAATAATACTTAAAGAAACTAAGGCATGAATTTGGAAGAAATATGAATTACATGGGAGGCATGGGAGAGGAGAGGAAGGCATGCACATGCTGTGGGAGAATGGTCTGTTTTTGTCAATTATATTTTAAATCAATGCTGATTTGCCAGTAGTCAGATAGGAAGTATAGGTGGGACAACCAGACAGGAAGTAGAAGTGGGTTAAGGAGAACAGGAGTATTCTTGGAAGAAGGAAGTTTTTTCTGCAATTGTGAGCCTGCCACAGAAGAAGCAAGAAGTGACTGGCTCACTGAAAAAGATACTGAGCCATGTGGCTTACATAGATAAAATAATTGGTTAATATAAGTTGTAAGAGTTAATAAGAAGCCTGAGATACTAGGCCAATTTATAACTAATATAGACTTCTGTGTGACTTCTTTGGGACTCAACGACTATGGAAACTGAGCAGGACAGAAACCCCAACAACATGCACAAACAGTACTTATCCTTCTGTTCATTCATAATTTAACACAGTCTAAAAACATAAATTTTCATATTTTTTAAATTTAGGTAAGATGTGTTTTATGGCCCATAATGTGTTCTATTTGGTGAATGCTTCATATCAGTCCAGAAAGAATACTGTTGCATGGAGTAGTTGTTGACTGTAATCAATTAACTGGTGGTGCATCTGAGTTCAGCTTTGTCTCTGTTCATTTACTGTCTGTCACTGAAGAAAAGGTATGTAGTATTAGAATTGTGTTCTCTTTCTAAAACCATTTTCTATTTCAGTTTTTGCTACTTCACCTGTTGCCTTAGTGATTTAGCACTATAAATTTGCTAATCTAAAATCACTCTCAAATACCATTTTGTGATACTGCACTATAGTAAAAACTGTATTTCTAATCTTCTTTTCTTATGTCATTTATATCATTCAGTTTATTAATATATATTCCATAGTCACCAGATTTTTTTGAGGTGATTACTAATAAACTCTCATCTGGTAAATCAATAAGATAACTAAAGTTCTTATGACTTCAACTATTTTCTTTTCTAGTATTCTCTTTTTATGTAGAGGAGAATTATGACTTATTTCAAATCATTATCTTGCAAAACATGCCAATTTGATATATCAGTTTTTACTTTTTACAATTTTTACTTTTCTTATGAAACATCCTTGTCTTGGAAAGTCTTTGTTCCTTCTTCATGTTTTTAAGTGTGGGAGTCACACAAACTTCATACATGATGGCAGGTATCCTACATCAAGCTTTACTTCCAGCCTTCCCACTCTATTGAAAGACAGCTTGAATGGACATGGAAATATTTGTCAGTGTGTTTCCTTCTCTCCTATAATTTAAATATTTCCACTTAGTCTCTTTCATGCTTATGAGAGTCAGTTTCATTTCTCATGAGGTAAATTGTCTTTCCCCCAGTATTTTTAAAGATTTTATGTGTTGCGCTACACTGTGAATATAATCTTTTTAGCTGTAGGTTTTAATTATTATGTTGGTGGCACCTTTGATTGTTTTATTTTGCTCATAATTAATCCATCGTTAGTAATTGGGTACTCTCTGTACTTTCTGAATGTATGATTAAGTTTCTGACACTGTTTCAGAGGAAAAATTTCATTATTGTATTCTATGAACTTTTCTCTTTTCCATTCTTGCTGGTAGCCACAATATGTACATTTTACAACAATTGTGATTGTCTCATAGTTCTGAAATTCCAGAGTCTGATGTTTTTAGTCTTTTCTTGTTTGGAAATTCCCGTTATCAGATTCCAAAGCTACTATCTTTATATTTTAGACATAACCAATGTATAAATTAATTACTTATATTCATTCTTTCTATTATAGTGCTTCTTTTTTCTTTTATAATTTGATGTTCAGTAAAATTTCGGTCTCTGACATACTTCATCTCTCCTTCCAAATTATCTATGTCTTGAAGCATTTAACATATTAGTTATAGTTTAAAAAGAAAGAATCTTGTTTGAGAATTCTAAAATTTGCCATGTCTTACTCAGGTTTTGATATTTACAGTTTCTTTGATATTCTTCCATATTTGTTAGCTAGGTAACTTTTTCTTCAAAGTTAAGCTTGGTTTGGTAGGAAAAATAAACTCCAGCAGATTGGCTGTATTAAAATGAACATAAATGTAAGGGAATGAGAACCACAATCATATGATATATCACATTCTTAGGCTCTCGCTTCCCAGTACTGAGGGCTCTACATTATTCCAGAGTTTCCTTATCAATGGTGCAGAAAGGTTCTAGAGTTATCTTCCTAACACACAAGGCAAGAAGAAGGTAGGGGTGGGATGTTGCTTTTGCTTGAGCAGTCTGACAAATCCCCAGCAAGTTATGCTCTGATAGAAGGATTTCTTCCAAGTGTAGATCCTGTTAATAAGGACAGAATGCTCTGGTGTATTTAAAAGTGGGTACCCTTCCCCTCTTCCTGCCTTAAAAAGGAAATGACTTTTCATTGAACTTCAATGTGAGATCCTAGCAGACAAAGATAAGAGGGCATGGATGGTCCTGATGGCTCTACTGTAAGACGCTGTTGAAACTTTAACCTTTCAGTTTTGGGACTGGTCTTCACTAAGCCTCCAGCAGTTTTTCAACATCCATCTACCTTTTTCTACCAGAGACTGTGTCTAAAAACTTCGTGATTATGGATTTCTTCTTTAGTAAGCTGTGGTTCTCTGTATTCTATCTGTTAAGTTTCCTGTGTGATTTCAGTTCTCTGCCCGATCTAGACAGAGTTGTTGAATGAATTCTTGTTTGTTTATGATTTAGCCTATTAGGATGTGGCGACAACTCCAGGATCCTCATTTGATGCATTAGAAATGACATTTTGGTTTTTTTTTTAGGCAGTAAATATCACATACAATGCTTCTGCACAACAGCATGAGAAAATGGGAAGGAGTTGGGTACCTCCAGAGGAATGAGCTTTCCTAAGAAGCACCCATGTGTTTCTGGCTTGGAAGATGGACTATTTCCTCTTATACTTTTACAGTGTCAGTCAGTATCTTTTTCCCTTGTCTGTTCTGTCTTTAATAAGGATAGTTTCATACTGTTTCTAAATGTATAAAATCACTTGTGGGTACATATTTAAAAAAAAATTCAAATTCAGACAGATACACATGAGTGCCCCCCATTCAGAGGGGAATAGATGTATTAATGACTTTTTAAATAGCAAAGACATTATAGTAGTTGTTTTTTCATATATTTTGAAATTATTCAAACATTTTAAAATTCAGTGATGGTTTAGAAAGTAACTTTATCTGGATGAACTGAACCTTTATATTTCGATATGAAGATACCAAAAATGGTATTCAAATGTAATTAATGTTACTAAGGAATATTTATTTTAGCTTTTCAAAGAACAGAATGCCAAACCTGAAAAACTAAGCTAGAAAGCTTAGTTTTAAAATAAACAATGATGAACTTTCCCAAGTCAGCTTCTGGGGTTTTAGACTTGAATGAGGGTTTTTGTCTCTCTGATATGCATGATATACTGCTCTCTCTCCAAACCCACAAATCAATATTTGATAAAAAAAAATCAACTGTATTTAAAAAAGGTGTTCTCCAAAGTAATGATATACTAATCCACTATACTAGAACGGTCCTTAGTGGCATGGGGGATATTTATGAAAGTCAAAATACATGTCTGGGAAGCATAGCATCTAATTCAGAAGTCAGAACTTCCTCCAGGTCAGTGCCTCCCACTGACCATCAGATAAATGTCTGAATTCCTCTAATGGGACCCAACTCCTCATTCTCCATCTTCTCATATGGATGTACTCATTCTGGAGGGCTTTCAAAGTTAATGTATATATTTTTCTTCTCTGTCATTATCTATAGCAAGGATTTAAAGAAATAACCCTTAACGTACACATGGCTTGAGAAGAGAGCTGCCGTCGTAACTGGTCTGTCTTTGTCTTGTACAATCTGTTTTGGATTCCCAAGGGTGGTGACAAGTCCTGCTCAACTGTTTTAATGAGCCTGTCTTCCCACTGTCACTCTCCCCAATTATTAGATGCTGTCTGGTCTGTTTAGAGGTCTGAGAGAAGAACGAGTACCTCAGGGGGCTGCACCTATCTATGCATTTGCGGGGTGGTAGAGGATGAGGGAAAGATGTATAATGAAAACCAACTGTTCCGAAAATTACAGAAGGTAGCAAGTGCACCGCATCTATCACCCCATGCGGGCACAGTTATAACACATGCATTTTTAAAGTGGGATATTGTCAGTATATGATTCAGTAAGAAAGGCTGCAAAAGGAATTATATTTCAGTCACTCACTATTCACTAGGACAGAAAAAATGGAAACAAGAAAGCAAGAATGAAAATCCACGGAAATGTTCTCAGTGTATTTTTAAGGTTTACATTTGAAGAAAACAAAAGTCATGTTCCCGTCTCAACATAAGGGGACTTGGAATGAAGTACAGATTGGCAGAAATGATGTTGTATAGGGACAAGAATACCCATACTCTAAGACAAAGTATCATAGAAGTGTAAGACTTGAAGACTATGACATAGGTTTCAGTATAGAAAAAAAAATATTTACTAAACATAACACTCCCTGAATGCCATATAGTCTTGTGTCTGCAAAATTTCCATACACAGCATTCTGCTGGATGAATGTTAAAGCATGGAAAAGTCTTGTATTCTCACTGAAACAGGCCCCAGAGCCATCTTTGTTTTCTGGTCATCATTACCACTATGTGGTATGACACCTGTGTGGTATGACACCTATGTACATGGTAAGTATACCATATAAGGTATTTCAGATAATCTGAAGATGACCTGAAATAGGTAAAGATGTTGGTAATTTGCAACCCCTATACTCCTGAACTTAGGAGAGTAAGTATCTCAAAATTGTAGCATGCATGTGTCTCTCAAGAGAATCAGTTCTCCAAAGACAGTGAAGAATGATTTGTCCCAAAAAAGTTGTAATCAAAAGACATGACACACTCCCACCCAAATAAATTAACAAGGTCTAATGCAGTATCCTTTGTGTAGTCTTGAATGTAATAATAGGGTACATTGTTATTATCATACCACATTATGAGAACACTTAACCTCTATTCCTACTACTGCAGTGAAAAGACCCAAAGTGACCTCTGTACAAATTCAAAACCTAACTAAATACTAACTAAATGAACCAAATATAGAGTTGGTGCACAATGCATGCATGTACATCATCCTAGCACCCAGGAGACTGTTGTTTGAAATAAGTATGATGCATGCAACAATATATGATATTGCTATCAATGTTCTATTATGAATCCAAACTTTTTGTTTAAAAAAAAACTCCTTTAATAAAGAAAGTCTCATCAGTAAATGAGAAGGAACCACAAAACCTTCTTTCAGAAGTGATTGGAAAAGGCATTTGGGGAGGCAGATCATAACCTTCTTATGGTCATATTTAATGATTACTCCTTCATATCTCAGCTCAATTGCTGAGCCTCAAGAAGGAGCTTCCAAGACCATTCCACTTCAAACTGAATCAGTATTTGATTACAATTTCCAATTATATATTTATATGAGCTGATTAATATCTGCCTTCCTCATTAAATCAAAAGCTTCAAGGGAGAAGAACTGTTTAATTCACTACTATTCTGGCATGGTAGTGTGGAGAAGAGTGAGCGCAGTATCTATGTTTTAAATGAGTATATGAACGAACAGTGAGCAATGTGTGACCATGGCAACTGTAGTTCTAGAAAATGACCTGGAGAGAATAAAGTACAGGAAAAACTTAGGCCTTATAGACAAACAGGACTGACTTATACATTAACCACGATACTGATAACTTACTTTTAAAAACTCCACTCCATTTTTCTGTGTAATAGTGCATCCTACTTTGAACTGAGGTAGTAACAAAATTAGGTAATGTCTGTGAAAGAGTAGAGTGATTAGTAAACACTGAAAGAAAGGTGTTGTTTAAAACTTTGGGGGTGAAACATGAATTTGGCTCATGGCCATGAAATTAGGAGCTTAATTGAGATGAATGATTAATTCTATTTGTGATCAAGCTTCCGTAGCTATGAAATCACAGTAATACTATTTACTCAAGAATTTTGAGGATTTACAGACCAAGCTGTAAACAGGTCATTGTCCCAGAGTGAGCAAATGGAAAGTATTTAATACTTGGTTCCATAATCTGCATCACTATTCTCTTACTGTAGTAAGCCTCTTATGCACTCAACCTTAGAGTAAACAGAGGTTTGAAAGATAAAAATTACTCCATTTAAATATGAAGACTAGGAGAATTCATGTTAAACAGGTGTAATGTCCTCAAGATAATGCATGGAATTAGAGTTGGGGGTTAGTTGGGGTTCCTTTTGGAGTCATAACTTCTAGATTCATATCCATAGTCTTTCCCAAACTCTCTGACCATGCCATTGAAACTCTCAACCTTATTCTCACCATCAGATAAAGGTAGTAACTATATAGTTAAGTCTTTAAGAGTTAGTTTAATACTATGTACATTTAGTAGATTAATATTAGTTCTTATTTCTCTCTTATGGTCTAAGCTTTAAGCTATTGGCAGTTCATGACTGCTGGGAGGAGGGAAAATCAGTTTTCTGGGGAGATGTGACACCTGAGAGACTCCCATGTTCATATTAGCAGCATTAAATGGACTCTGTGGACTCAAGAAAGAGAGGGAGGAAGAGAGAGACATTGTGAGAGAGGGGGAGACATAGAGAGATAGAGGGAGAGTGCATGAAATTAGGTGGTAACAGTTCTAGGGGTCAGAGAGAAATTTGAGGGTAGAAATGTGGGTAAATTTAATCGAAACATTATATGTATCTATGAAATTGTCATTGAATAAAAAAATGGAAATACTACTTAAAATAGTACCTATATATAGTTTTAATGATTATTAAGTCAGGCAATGAACCACATCTTTAACAATGTGCCCATCTCAGAATAGAATACCACAAGAATGAACTTAATGCAAGCAGGAAGGAACGTGTCCAGTTAAGACCAGTGGTATTTATGATGTGCTGGCCTGGGGACTTGGCACTCTTCTTACTGGGAAATAACTAGGGACAACTAAGATAGTTTAGCATCTTGTATTCAGTGAGTTTAGTGTAAATGGAAGTTTCTGTCCCACCCGGTCCCATAGCCATTCAATCCCAAAGAAACACAGAGAGACTTATATTAATTGTAAACTGTCTGGCTTATTATTAACTAGTTCTTACAACTTATACTAACCCATAATTCTTGCCTATGTTTAGTCATGTGATTTGGTACTCTTTCTCACTAAGGCATGCTAATTGGTTTTTCTCTGCATCTTGCTGGAGATAGATTCTTTGTCTTTTCTCTTCCCAGAATTCTCTTAGTCAGGCCACCCCGCCTATACTTTCTGCCTAACTAATGACCAATCGACACTTTAAGAAACTAATATGAGTGACAAATCTTTACAGTGTACAAGAATATTATCCCAAAGCAGTTCAGTGTCACAACAAAAATATTTAATAGATATTCTATCTCATATTCCTCAGAAGAAACTAAATAAGCACATGATCTAGTAAAGTAAAAAAGAATGGAAAATTAGAGATACAATGGTGAAGGGCTGTGAAATAGAGTATTCAAAGAACTTCACTGGGAATCCATTAATTATGAATCTATATTCTGGCAGAATATTGAGTGGGAAACGAATTGTATTTGACAAGGAATTTATAAAAAATTGTATTGCTGTATATTTGGATTATGACAATGAGCTCAAAAGTATGTGTGTAAGTATAAACAGCATAACTTGAGATTTATCAAACTGTGCACACAAAACCCTTTTATAATAGAACATGGATTTAAGTATACAGTAAACTTTTGGTTTATATCTGTTCTTCATACTGATTAAAAAATTAACCTCTAAGTTTAGATTTTGTGCAGTCAATTTTTGCATCTACTATTATATTGGAGAAGTTATTAAAAGTATCTGAGGTTCGATGTATCCACCATGTATAAACATTTTAAAATATATAGTCCTTATTAATATAACCATAATAATGAATACATGATATATGTGGTTATATACACCCCCATATATATATATATATATATATATGTGTGTGTGTGTGTGTGTGTGTGTGTGTGTTTGTGTGTGTGTGTATGTATGTATGTATGTGTGTGTATGGGTGTACAAACACATGCAATCTACACACACAAACATATACATATATATAAACACACACAGGTGTATAGACATATGCAAATCTACAAATATGCATATACACATGCATTTTGGTATTAGGACCAAACTATGGTCCTAGTTTTGGATTAGGGACCAAACTATGGTAAGAATTTAATTGGTTAATTGTTTTAGTATTAACTCAAATATTTACTATTAGTTAATATTTATTATGAGAATTCTGAAGAAAGAAAAGTAGCTTTAAGTACTCCAAACAACCAGGAGAAATTTTGTTTCATTAGATTTATATAAACATTATTAAAATATAATATACTGTAACATATGTATTGTATATAACATATAGCATAACAATATTTAAGACAAGTTTTATTTTAGCTCATTTTATCAATATTATATCTCAGTATTTAATTTCAGAGTTTATTTTCTTTCAGAGTCTCAATATAAAAACATATATTTCTATACAAAATAACTAAAGGTTATGAACATGAATATACCAAATGCCTATAGATAGTTATGTAGCTATAATATTAGTTAATCATGAAGCCAATTGCCTCTTCATAACCATAAAACTAACCTTATATCTGCCAGCCTTCCCTGGGATTTGCAGCTTTTGATGGGATGGTTACCACCATGTACATGAATCATGAAGTACATGGAAGTTGTTTCAATATAGAAATTTTGTAAGCATTTAAATGTATACAATGACTATTGTAGCTAATCTAATGTGAGCAAGAGGCCTGTAACTCTTAAAATCAGGAATTCTAAAATTGTCCAGGTTTTGTTCAACCGGTTACACAATGATTGATGTTTTGCTTCCTTCTTCCTATTATGTGCAGTATTTTCCACTAGCAGGTATGGGTTATAGGCAGCTGCTGGGCATGTAATCCAGGGTGTGTGCATTAGGAAGATCAGAACAAGGCAGATTCCCTTGTCAGTGTGAACTAGTAAGCACCATAGCAGAGCAAACTTCACCCAGGTCATCCTGGCATTGACCAGGAATGCTGATCTCTAGTATAAGAAAAATCTCCTGTAGCTGAGGAAATAATATTGACTACAGTAATACAAATACATCTGTAAAAAAAGAAAAGAAATATATTTGTATCGGTGAACATTTACAAAATTTCTGTATTATAACAGACTCCACGTGTTACATGGTTCCTGCTTATGGTAGCAAGTATCCCAGCAAGATCTTCTTACAGAGATGATCCCAGGTTATTTGTCAGTGTCTCCCAAGGTTACCTGGAGATTTTACCTCGAGAATAAGATATAACTGGTGTTCAGTGCTGAGTTTTGGGCTCTTCTTCATCACAACAGCTTGTGTTATATAAGGCAATTAATATTTTCATACTGCTCCTGATTTTGACAAGGTTGAAAATCACTGGAACAAATTCACAGACTCTCTCCAAAACAAAATAATGTTGACTACGGTAGCTCAAATTGTCCATAAATACTAGACACACACACACACACACACACACACACATACACACACACACACATTCTACCTTATGGTATAATATGAATTTCTTCCAGGCAAGTTGCTCATGCAGAAGCTGTATGAGATGAATGGGCGACACATAATGGTATCAGGGAGCTCTAGCAAATGCTTTGCCTTAGTTCTGTTTAATTAGGCTATCCATCCATCTCTATCTTCTGCAACTTTATAGTTTAGACTTCTTAAAATGTGAGTGTCAGTCAGTAATTACATCCTACTCCAACGTGACTAGTCAGAGAGTTGAGAAGAATCACCAGGCTCCATCTCAAGACTGCAAGAACATTTGGACTAGTGATATATCTTTCCAATTACTGCTTTTGGTGTTCTCTGTCTATGAACACACTGAAGCTATTTAGGAGATATTATTCTAGTGAATGAGCAGACAATTCATATATTAAATTCCTGTTTCTGTGCAGACTGTAACATGCGATAACTTTATCTATTTCATGGTGAAATTAAAAATCCATAGCAAAAATTCTTGGAAAGTAACTTCATTCATTATTCATTCTGGAAAAAAAATGTAAGTGAAGATGAGCAGGCATAGTCTCACAGAAGTCCTAAAATATTCCTCTTAGTTTATGTTATAGAATATTTGATATTTATTCTCCAATGCTCACCTGTAACACTCAGTAATTTAATGTAAAGTTAAAGTAATTAGAGAATGCAAAAGGCCAGAGTACAGTGGAATATTGAAAATATTGCTTATCTGTGAGTTGAAAGAGAATATCAGGTTGGTGGGGAAGGTTGTAGAGTGAACACTTGGGAAAGGTAAAATTAGAAATACATTGTTTCCCTCCTCTAATTTCTTAGGTTGTTTCTAGGACAAGAAGATAGTCCATTTCTAATATAAAATATCCACTGTGACTCTGAACTCTTACCATAAGCAAACATTTCACTTCTCAGAAAAGAAATCTTTCAGATGGTTTGTTTGGCAGGAGTTGAAAAAACAAATTAAAACCCAGAGAAAGAGAGAGAGATTCACTGATAAAGACTGCCTTACTTTTCAGCGATGATGCCTGCCTGTGTCAGTGAGACAAGATCCGGAAAACCATTCGGATAGATTTTCTGCACCTCCCTCAATAAGTTATCTCTCACCAGATACTTTGCTGGTTGAGGTAGAGGCCACAAGTATTAAGGCTCACAGGGTGTTCCAAACCAGCTTGGGCTACTAAAGGAGACTCAGTCTCCAAGACATTAAAAGAAACCAAAGCCAAACAAACAAGAAACAACAGAAACAATGTCCAGGAGCAAGAGAATGTATTACCTTAGCCTGCTGCAAGCCTTGCAGAAGGATAAGTTCAAGACTTACATCTGAGGGCTAAAAGGAAATCTTGCATCCCTAGGGGATAAATACTCCTGTTTTATATTTGGCTCTGAAATTTTTCCAGTATTAGAAAACACACAACAGAAACCTCACTATGAAACTCATGGCTTCTTCTACATCTCAGGCAATTTTGGAGCATATCCTAAAATTGTTATTTTATAAAGATAAAAAATAAAATAGAATAAAATGTACCGAAGGAGTAGAGATATAATTATAAAGAACTGAACTTTCCTGCAGTATCAAATGATAGTCTCAGATCTTCAGACTTATGGGCCTTATGAACAGGAAATGTGGTGAGTAGTATTGGCCTATGCTGGCATCTCAGCCTAACTCAGAAACACTTGGAGATTTGATGTACTTGGTATGTGCTTTGCAGGGAAGCTATGATGGGATAAAATATTACTGACAGAGGTAGAATTCATTAAGAAAATTAAAGCTGAAACAAATATAAACATGTGCAAATGGAAATAAAAGCAAAATAGAAATCTTAGCATATTATGTTCACTCTGCTGTTTCCCTAAATATTACAACACTTGTGGCTAAAGTTTGGATTATGTATGTCTTATCCAGCAAATTCTGAGTAAAGCCATTGTCTGATACTATAAGAGACTTGACTCAATGAGCATTTTCAGGATGACCCATCAAACTGTCACTCTAGGTCACTGAGTATTTGCTCATTAAGCTATGTCAAAGGAATAGGGAAGAGCCACGTTTTTCAGTAGTATATAAATTTCAAATAAGTATTGTAAGTTAACTGTGCTCATACATTTAATCAAAACCTTTGTCAGGAGATGCCTGATGGTTCTAAAATGTAACTTTAATGTGCATACGGTTTCAAGTGTAAAATCTATTAAGATACATATAATAATTCAGTAAGAGTTGTGAAATATCAAAGTATCACCTTGATACAGCACAGGCTTATGACTGGTTTGTTAATATAAGACTTTCCAATATCCAGGCAGTGTTGGAACATACCAGTACTTTGGAGTCGGAGGCAGGTGGATCTCTGTGAGTTTGAGACCAGTCTGCTCTATAAGAGCTAGTTCCAGGACAGGCTCCAAAGCTACAGAGAAACCCTGTCATACACACACACACACACACACACACACACACAAAGACTTTTTGATAGGTAAACATTCTATCAAGTTTGCAGAGGGATTAAATACTAGGCAGAGGCCCTAAAGGATTATTAGATTTAGATTCCTAGCCTACTTAACCCTGCTCATTTTATGAGAGTATGTTCGCCAGTAGCTCTGGGATGTCATGGCACCTAACAGGGCTCCGAAAGAGGGACAGTTACTGGTTTTATTTTAAGTTAACACAACTTGATTGAAAGTAACCTCATCTGAAATGTCAAAAAGATGGGCCTTGGAATTTTTTCAATTTATTTTTCATATATGTACACATGTGAATGTTAGATTTTTGGATCTATCAAACTCTGTCTTACACTCTGAATATGGAGTTCACCATTTCAACTAGGAAGGCTGGCTGGCAAGCCAAAGTGTCTATGAACACATCTTGGTTTTTCATGAGTTGTGAAAAGCCACTTTCAGATTCTTTCTTGACCATCCAACAGTTTGCTCTTGAACCATATCCTCAGGGACAGGAAGGGACTTTTTAATCTGCTTCATTAAGACTCAGGTACAAGCTGGAGAGCAATTGTTCATATGGGTAGGGGTTCGGCATGCAGAGAAAAGAGAAAATTACAGTAAGCATGTTCTAAGATCTACAGTGAGATAATGAAGATAGAAACTCCAGGAAGATTCCCCCATCTTTCTTACACACTTATGAGCAAATTTCCACAGGCATGCCTTCTTCATTCTAATACTCTTGGGGAATTTAAATATGAGCATAGATAGAGATTTCCCAGTCTAAATGGTGAGGTAGGCTAAGATCCTGTGCTCTATAATTTTATGTCAAATTGGCACAAGATGAAGTCATCTGAGAGGAGAGAACCTCATTTAAGAAAATGCCTCCATAACATAGGTCTGTGGTGCGGGAGAATTGTCTGTATTCTGTCAATCATGTTTTAAATAAACGCTGATTGGCCAGGCAGGAGGTGTACATGGGAAAACCAGACAGAAAGTGGAAATGATGCAAGGAGAGCAGAATTCTGGGAAGGAGGAAGCTGATTCCTCCCACTCCTGCCCAGATCATCAAAGCAGCAGGATGTGAGCTGCCCCACTGAAAAAGTTACTAAGCCACATGGCTAACATAGATCTAAAAAAAATGGGTTAATCAAGACGTGAGAGTTAGCCAGTAAGAAGCCTGACCTAACGGGCCAATTAGCTTTATAACTTACAGAGATTTCAACGTGATTTTTCTCTGGGACTAAACAGCTGGGGAAACTGGGCAGGACAGAACCCCAACAAGCAGGCTTGCCCCCCCCCCACTCATGTTACAGGTCTGCATACAAATGTGCAAAATATTTTCTTAATTAGTGATTAACAGGGCAAGGACCAGCCCACTGTGGGTGATGCTTTCCCTGGTCTAGTGGATCTGGGTTCTATAAGAGAGAAGGCTCAGCAAACCATGTGCAACAAGACTGTAAGTAGCATCCATCTATGTCCTCCTCATCAGCTCCTGCCTCCCGGATCCTGTCTGTTTGGGTTCATATCCTAACTTGCTTTGATAATGAACTGTGATGTGCAAATATAAGCTGAATAAACCATTCTCTCTCCAAGTGTCTTTGGTCATGGTGTTTCATCGAATTACTAGTAACCCTAAGACAGATCCTGAGCACACATTGTTCTTGCTGTTCTATAGCTACCGCACTTAGATTGTGCTCAGTGCTTTCATACGATATTGAATACATGGTAAATTTTATTTTAGTTGCTAGAGTATTCATTCCAATTTGTCATGCATTCTAGATGATGCTACATAATTGTAAATGTTTTATCAGGATAAGAGGAAAATGACCACCTAAATTCATAGAACTTTCATGAAATGTTCAATTTCCAAGAAATAATTGCTATGAAGAACATAAGGAACATACAGAAGCAGCATCCTCAAGGAACATCCTTTCTTTGAAAATAACCACAGTATGGAGAGAAGCTAGTCAAAATCACAACGGAGATACAGAGGACAGAAAATTAGAAAAGAAATACATGAAAGAAATAAAGGACTCTATCCAACAAGGAACATATTAATGAAAGCTTCATTGAGGATGCAGGACTGAAGAAGATGCTTGCATAGCTGTAAACTCAGGAAAACAGCATTGATCTTTAAAAAACTGAATCGATATTGGCAAATTTATCTCCTTGCAATATATGTGGTGCTTTTCTAAGTTTATGTGTAAATAAAATATTCAGTTACTCAATAGCCCAGCTACATGCTTTTGTGGTGTCCCTAAAACAATGGAGGAAGTAACCCCAGTATCCCCCAACCCTTGAAGTCAGATTAAGTCAGATTAAGTCTCTCTCTCTCTCTCTCTCTCTCTCTCTCTCTCTCTCTCTCTGTATATATATATATATACATATATATGTATATATATATATATATGAAAAAGGCTCATCATCAACAGACACCTTTGTTACCGACTTCACAGGAATTTTATGTAATCCAGTGAAAACCCCCAAATTTCCATTTTTAAATTTACCTGCTCTTGCAGAAAATACGCTATCCGCCATTGTCACAGAGAACTAGAGGTCTCAGTATTTTAGGTCTGTTTGATTTCCCACTTAGGAGCACACATTTGGGTTCACACCCAATTTTTTATGCTCAAGCTTTTCAAATTTGGTTTGTCTCTTCCTACAGTCAACAAGTTTAACATTGTTCAAGCCTTCCCTAAATTAATTATTTTTCCTGAGTAAAGCAGCAAACAAACCACAAAAACAACAACAATAACAAAACTACACTCCCCGGCCAATGTCTTCTTTATCCTGCTTCTTTCTGCGGATATATGTTAGTAGCAGAAATCACCTTTTTTCCATTTGTTTTTCATCTTCTCCACTCCAGTTGCCCACCTGAAGCTGTTTTTACCACACACATCAACATCCCAACCTGCTGGACACGTTCAGTTCTCCACTCCTTGAGTTCTATATGGCACTTAGACAGTCACTTTACACACAAGACAGCCATACTGCTTCTCCTCACTCCTCATCTCAATCTTTCACACTGGCAATTTGTTTCCCTTTTATTCAGTTTTTTCACATTGGTCATTCATTTCCCCTCATTTCTAGGTCATTTTCATTTTTACTTTAAGAATCCCTTGTGGGCCCTGGCGAGATAGCTCTGTGGGTAAGAAACTTGCTGCCAGACTTGATAACTCGAGTTCATAAAACAACCCATGTGCTGTAGAGATAAACAACCTCAGAAAAAAATTTTCTTTGACCTCTACAAACAAACCATGATGTGTAGCACCTATTACTACTTCTGCATACACACACAATTTACCTGTAAATAATTGTCACTTAACAGAAAATATTTTTGAATACTAAATATATTCAGTGACATAATTATAATAAGAAAAAAAGAGAACATTATTTGATCTTATTGAAATCTGAATGTATTCTGTACCAATCTACCTCTGTAAGCAATGGTTGACATGCACTTTTCTGTATCTAATACCTTCTGTGCTAGAATGTGCATTGATCCATTTGCATAAAGTCAGCCACACTGAACCTTTTACAAGAGAAAGTGGGAAGTACACTTGAACGCATTAGCACAGGAGACTACTTCCTAAATATAACCCCAGCAGCACAGGCACTGAGAGAAATAATTAATAAATGGGTCCTGCTGAAACTGAAAAGTTTCTATAAAGCAAAGCACACAGTCAACAAGACAAAACAACAGCCAACAAAACGATGGTGAAAAAATCTTCACTATCCCCACAACAAACAGAGGTCTGATCTTCAAAACATACAAAGAACTCAAGAAATTGGTCATCAAAAGAGCAAATAATCCAATTTAAAAAGAGTGGAGTACAGACCTAAACAGAGAATTCTCAACAAAGAATCTAAAATGGCTGAAGGACACTTAAGGAAAGGAAATGTTCAATATCCTTAGTCATGAGAGAAATGCAAATTAAAGCAACTCTGAGATTCCATCTTACACCTGTTAAAAAGACCAAGATCAAAAACACTGATGACAACTTATGCTGGAGAGGTTGTGGGGTAAAGGGAACACTCCTTTATTGCTGGTGGGAAGGCAAGCTGGTACAGCCCCCTTAGATGTCAGTGTGGTGATTTCTCAGAAAATTAGGAAATAACCTTCCTCAAGACCCAGTATAACCACTTTTGGGTATATATCCAAAGGATGCTCAATCATGCCACAAGGACATGTACTCAATTATGTTCATAGCAGCTTTGTTTGTCATAGCCAGAACCTGTAAACAACTAAATGCCCCTTGATTGAAGAATGGATAAGAAAAATGTGGTACATTTACACAGCAGAAAAACAAAACAAAACAAACAAACAAAAAAATCCAACATCTTGAATTTTGCTGGAAAATGGATGGAGCTAGAAAACATCATTTTGAGTGACGTAACCCAAACACAGAAAGACAATTATCACATGTACTCACTCAAAAGTGGTTTTTAAACATAAAGCAAAGAAAACCAGCCTAAAAATCACAATCCCAGAGAACTTAGACAACAATGCAGACACTAAGAGAGACATACGAAGATTTAATCTACATGGGAAGTAGAAAAAGACAAGATCTCCTGAGTAAATTGGGAGCATGGGAACCATGGGAGAGGTTTGAAGGGGAGGAGAGAGGCAGGAGAAGGGAGTAGAGAAAAATGTAGAGCTCAATAAAAATCAATAAAACAAGAATACACATTGAAAGGGCACATTTGTATTGTCTTTTCCATACACGATGGAGCTTACTTCATGGACATTCTTTTTTTTTTTTTGAAAAATGATAAATAAAAATCGAAGAGGCTCTTAAAGATTTATTTTCTAATTATGTGTGTGGGTGTGGCAGTATGCCTGGGTGTGCCTGTGAATATGCAGGTGCCCCAGAGGTCAGAAGAAGGCATTGAATCAGAATTCAGGCCACCATGAGATGCCTGATAGGGTTGTTGGAAACTGAACAGGAGCTCTCTGTAAGAGCAACTTCATACTGAGCCCTCCCTGTGCCCCAAGTTTGTTTGTTTGTTTCCAAGTCATACACTTTGTCCTCATGGTGGGGAAACTATAACATCAGGCTGCCCAGAGAGTGTACTGCTGTATAGCATTTTCAGTCTTGGGCATGCAAACTGCTACTCATTAGCATTTGAGTAACCAGGAGGTAGACCATTTTCTATTAAAACGGTGATAAGTGTTTTTCTTCAAAGTCTAGCTTTGAGTGCTTGTTAAAATAGTCAGAACATGTCTATTATATTTGGAACATTTTAATATACACCATAATTATCCTAAAAAGAACACCTTTCTTTAAATGCAAAAGGGAAAAAAATCTCCATGAAAGGAAAAAAAATTGAAGTTGCAAAGCCCAAGTATGGGGATATATTACTTTCTGGTATGCTGGAAACCAATGCGTTACTGTGCCTGAAAGTATCTGTAAATGTGAGATGCATGTTCCTGCATTGAAAATATAACACATTTTAGAAAGAAAAATGCAGATACATACAAAATAAAATAATAAAGAAATTTAAATTAGTGTCCTACCTCAGCTTGATATGCCCTGCTTTGTTGACTACCAATAGGAGGCCTTACCCTCCCTGAGGAGTGGGTGGGGATGGAGGTGGGGAAGGTGAGGGCAGAAGGAGAAAGTGAGGGAGGGGGAACTGTGGTTGGTATGAAAAATGAATAACAAAATTTTTAAAAAAGGAATTTGATAAATTGTCCTATTATCAGCCACTGTACAAAACATGTGAACAATAATTACTATAGAAACTCACAACGCAAAGACTACTTTGGGAAATGGAGTGAGGGTTTATTTTTGGACTACTCAATTGGAAGCTGAGGCATTTTTGCCTGATGGCGGGACGTCTCTTTCCCCATAAATTCCAAAGTTGGGCTGCTCTTTTAGTACCTGCTCCCACTATCAACTCAAAATGAGGCAGTTTAAAAAGTTCAATCAGTCATTGACATGCTTTTTCTCCTGCTTCAGAACATCTTCAGCAGGAGGGTAGGCATATCTCGTGTGTCATAACTGAAGGAATAAATGACACACCAGTAACATCAAAGTTAAAACACAGTCACTGAAATCTCTAAAATAGATAAAGAATGGGACCGTCCCCGTTTCTCCGCCCTTTAAAGGCCACTGGATATCGAACCCCACTAGAGCATTCTGGTTATGAGACAGGACAACCTTTACTTCTGGACGCTTTCTCTGAATCAGCTAAAAGTAATTCTGGCACTGCGGGGCTCAGCAGGAGTTTGCACCTCCCTACTTTGTAGTTCAACTCATTCCTTAATGTGAAGACAAAGGCAAAGCTGACTTTGGGATGAAATGAACATGACCACTGAGCTCTGGTCTCATCTCCTGGTAGTGTACCATGTATCTGTGGCTCCTTTTCACAGTAAAATCTAGAATCAGCCTAGCAACCCAGGTACCAATTCACTTCTGCTTGCTTGAACTTCAGCTCGGGCAATTAAATCAGAATTTCTGGGGTTGGGAGTGGGCAAAGTATCTGAGTATAGCACTCTAAATGATTCAGATTCTTCTATCAGTTTATTAAAAGTGTATCAAATTAAGATTGGTGACTCACGAAGATTAATATGCATATGAAAGATGTGGGGACTTTGCCAAAATGTAAATTCTCACTCAGGAAATTAGGGTAGCATCTGCAGTTCTTCAGTCCTATGTTCCTAGGAGTTGCTCTTTCTGATGTCGGGAAAAATAATTACAGAACTGAAAATCTGTAAAATGTCATTTAAAAATCTTGCATCTAAGGCTCTACTCTTAATGAGATTCTGATCCACTCCATTCAGTGTCTTCTGAAAACCTACAATTAAAATTCTCAAACAATGCTGAGCTCACCATGCAACACAGGTGTGTGTATCAGACGTCCCTGTTTCAAGACGATCAAAAGAAATGCTGTCTCCTCGAAATCCTAGGCCTATTCCTTGACAGAGGCAGTGAACCCATTCCCGGTGAGATGGTATGCTCTGTGTATTACACATGTGTGGCAAGAGCTGAACTACTGTACGGACATTCCAAAGTGTCTTGAGCATCTTCACCCATGCCACCTCTGACATTATCCTCACGATGGCAGAGCAGTTGACCCAATACTTTACTCTCCAAAGATGGACCAATCTTAAAATGTTTTCATTTCCTTTATAGCTGAGACAAGGTCTCTCAAGTGTTGGAATTATATCTTAGTATAAAATAAAACTTAAAATTTGTCTTTTAGTGTGATGAATAATTTTCTATATTTCTAAAAGTTATTAAATGAAACAGACTGTTGTAAAAATAATCCTTCCTATAGTAACAGTGTTCTGTTTTGTACCTCATATGTTCATTATGTGCACGTGTGTTGATGCATGCAGAAACAAGTACACAGGCTTGCGTGAGAAACATGAGTAAAGACTGTCTTTGCTTTTCTAAGTAAGTGCTCATCTCAGAGTCTGACATTAGGTTCAGTTCAGCTCAGGGACCAAGTTCTTGGCTACTCACATTTAAAGGGAAAGGTCTGGATTTCATGACAATATGAGCAACTACTTCTGTTGTGCCTACTGTGTGCCAAGCAATGGATTATTTCACTGGAAAGTCTTTAGTCTTCCTTACACTCCTAGATTGATAAACCCTGCTCATTTACTCTTATGGACTGAGAAATAAAGGCAAGGTTCATTTTTTTATTTTCAGGATAAGAGGATCAACTACATTTAGATTCTGCCCCGGAGAAGTTCTTAGTAGTACCTTGCATTCATTAACCTTTACTTGAGTACTTAATGGAGTGTGTACTTTATTAACTATGTACTTACACAACCTAAATTTGTAATTGTAAGATAAGCTTATGGACTCTGAACCTAGTGCACTTAAGTATACTTCTCAGTCCCCTAGGTAAATTCAATGGGAACTTCTGGGCTATTTCCTCCTTAACTGCTGTATGCACCAAGATGCACCAAGACTGTGAAGTGAATGCGAGAAATAAAGTGATAAGCTATATGAAGTATGTCATCACTATAGGCAACAACCTATGACTTGGGCAAAGAAGATCAAACATGGGGGACATTCAGGAGAAACAACTCAAAAGCAGTTAGTGGGGTTTCAAGAGATCCTTCTAATCTAAGCCTTCACAATAAACTTAGAAGGCTCTCAAAGCCAGAATGATAAATTAGAAAAAAAAAAACAGTAAAGAAAATAAAAATTAAAACCCAAACAAGTTAGATCCATAGAAGGGATTCTTAGAATTAGAAAGGGGTTCCATGAATCGTTTAACTTGTGCTTAAGAATTAAAAATAATGTGGAAGAACCTATGATTCAGATATCAGTAGGTAGAACAGAAAACTTTTGAAACAATAGGGGTAGAAAACAGCCTACACTTGAAACATCAAGTGCGTACATTTAAGATGATCTTCTCTACAAGACAGACAATTTTAGAAACTGTGTTACTCTTCAAAGAAATGAATGATAGATTAGATATATTTTATGTTTTGAAATTAAAATAACATTATTTTCCCCTTTTCTTCCATACAACCTTCCCTTCTACCTTCCCTTTATCTCTCTCAAATTATAAACTCTGGTTACTTTTTAAAAGAATATATGCTCTTGGGGAATATGTTGATCATGTTCTGACACTCCTGTGACTATCAATAAAGTTTATTTTGAATCAGAGGGTGAGCTAGGTACAAGCTGCTCAAATTTACCCATGGAGGTTTGGAGAACCAAGAACAAACAAAAAAAGAGAGGGGAAGTAGTAGGTAGGAGTTTAGAAATATTCGCAGCCCTGTTATCCTGTTATATGGAGGAAGGAAAGTGGGAGAGAGAAAGAGAGAGAGAGAAAGAGAGAGAGAGAGAGAGAGAGAGAGAGAGAGAGAGAGAGAGAAAGAGAGAGATGCAGTCACTGGTCACTTCTCTGCTACTTCTCTGATCAATCAGGTTCTTACCCCGATATCTGACTTCCAAGATTTTATTGATAAAGGATAATTAGATAAATGTGTGTGTACGTGTGTTTGTGTGTGTGTAATCAAATATATAATTCAATCTTCTCAGTCCAAATAGTGTTACATGCATGTACCTGATTTCAGAGCTGACCGCAGTATTAGATACGCAACTAGGGAACTCTTCTTTGGGGTAGATAATTCTGTCTTGTTCTTGCCATTCCTTAGTTGCTAGTTGCCTATGGTAGTAAGGCTCTTGAAGGGAGAATGGTCAACCCAGACCAGCAAGTTTTATGTAAACTGTATATGTATAAAGATACATATATGTATACTTTGTTCATAATTTTAAGTCTGTGGATAATAACATGATTCCTTATGGCTTTTTCAGACATCTTTACTGTTTTTTCCCTTCCTATGTTGATCTTCCCTCTCTCAATTAATCCCACCCTGCTTTTCTCATTTCCCCATTCAAGTTAATATTACCTGTTTATTCTTCCCTTTTTATTGTATATCTGCAGAGGTGAATATGCAACCTACAATAACCACAGAAACCAGAAATGTCAAAGGGGATTGTGTGAGTTTGAATCCACAGATGAGAGAACATGTGACATTTTGGTTTCTGGAACTGGTAACTGGCACTCAGTGTATTTTTTCCTGTTAAATAAATTTGCCAACAAATTTCAGAATTAATTTTTAAAATACTTCTGTGTCCATATTTTTATATCTTTGAGTAGTTTAAAAATTTTATGGATATGGAAATGACTCACAGGAGTGAAGGTGAATAGTTGCATAAGAAGTAAATCATCACGGCCTCTTTTTCATTTTCAGTATGGAGGGTATGTAAGGCTCAACAAGGAATCACAGAAAAGCAGGAGTCAGTTGAAAAGTTACAGTCTTCTACATTGCTAAGCCCACATGCCAGAAAAAGGTCAGCGATCTCTAGCTCCAGGAGAATGGGGAGGTCGAGAAGGAGAATATGCTAGATGAAGAGGAAAGACTGTCAGAACTCAGTCAATGAGGAGTTAAGAGGGGAGGGAAGGAGTTGGAGAGATGATTCAGCCGGTTAAATTCACTGGCTGCTCTTCCAGTGGAACCGGGGTTCATTTCCCGGCATCCATATGGCAATTCACAGCCATGTGAATTAATTAATTAACCGAGTTGGGTTAATTACATGGAGAAGCAGCCTTTTAACACTGCCTTTAACTCATCAGATGAGGAACGCCATCCTGCGCTCTCTGGAGGCAGTGCTGCTTCCTAGGCAAAGGTTCTGAGAGGACAGTGTCCGAGCTTTGGTTTCATGGCTGTGTTTGTGAGGCAATTTGAATATTTCATTATTTTTCCTTATTACTTTATGAAAATGAGCAGGCATGACCAAAAGAAAGTGATGTTATTGGTATTAATAATAATCAAGACCAATACAGCTTGATCAAGTGGGGCTACTGGGAGAACAAAAAAAATGCAAAGGTAAAGAGAGCACAATTCACACCCAACCACCACTAGATAAACCTAAATAAGGAAAGCTCAGCAGGGGAGCTTCTTAGCTTTAACAGGACCAGTGCACACTCAAATATGCAGGAAATGAATAACACTGAAGACCACTCCTGAAACGACAGAGGCAGGTTCCAAATGGCGTCTGGGAGAAGTGAGCATGGCATGGATTACCCGCAACACTCTTTCAACTTGTGGCCTGAGACTTGAAGCGCCCCATAAAGACAATATGTGCAGGTCTATAGCCGACAACCGAACATCCGTTAAGAGCAATATCAGTAATAAGTTTAGAAATCTAGGCTTTACAATATTTCAGAAGAATTTAAAAAATACATTAAGATACAGTGGCACATATCTAAATGCATTTATACACGTTGTAATAACTAGAAAACTAGAGTCCTTTGTATTCCATTCATAACCCACTCATCCCTGGAACACCCTGGGAGAGTTCTTTTCTTAACCCTGCCGGAACCAAGCTTTCATTTAGGTGACCCTGTCAACGGAAGTCACGTGGCTTCCCGGTTACTCATAGAAAAGGGTTCTCACTGAGAAGAGCACATGGCTTTGGCATCCACTGTTTTCTCCACGGTTGAGTTATCAGGATGGTATTCTATTTCTTGTCGGACTGCTAACTAATGTCTTCAATCATGAGGAACTTCAAAATATCACATTTACAAAAATATACTTGAATGGGTCTAAAATTAAACAATTCATGAATGATAAGGTAGTAAAATTATGTTCTTGTCTTCAGTTTCACGAGAGGCTCCAAAATTAATTGTAAAGAATACGTTATTAGTAGTGGGGTTGGATTGCCCATATGTGCTGGATTTGTAAGTTAGTAACCACCACGACCACAATAACTGCCTTTCTCTCCTTGTCTTTTCTGCATGGCAACCATGGTGACATCACAAAACCATAACAGGATGAAACCTCCAACCAGAATCCCGAAATGCCCCACTCTAAAATGGGGCTTTACCTACACGCTCTCACCCACCACAGACAGAAATAAAGTCAGACAAGACAAGGGAGCTTTAAGTTAAAAAAAAGAAAAGAAAAGAAAAGAAAAAGAAAAAGTATCAGAATTCTGGAAAATCTGTGAGAATTCAATGAACTTGGTCCCAGTGCAGGATAATGCAAGGACAACATACACCCCTTTATTGCCCCAATTCTTTAGCGAAAGAACCCAAGCAAACCTGTTTTACCATACAACTGTTGTCTCAGGAAGGTAGAGTCAACATACCAAGTACTAAAAGCAGCAGAGCAGTCTAACAAACTAATCATACAAGTTGGGTGAAAGGACCTAGAACAGAGTGGAAAGAACTTTTCACTCTACTAATTAAATTAAGAGCATCAATTTCCTGTGAGTCAGATGTTAGTTCTGAGAAAATCAGAGAAAGAAATGAAGAAAGGCTGATGGCAGTGTGAGATACACACACACATACACACACACACACACAAACATGGGGAGGAAGAAGTGTGTATTGGAATTCTCAAAATGAAAATGCCTCCAAATGTATCTGTAATGAGAAATATATTCATTTAAAGTGGTCTCATTCAGCATAACTCCTGAAATTTCACCGTGTCTCCTTGACAGGCATTAAAATTCAAACTCACAGACAAAGGAGAATAAGAGAAGAAATAAAGCCATGCTTCAGGATCCGAAAGAGAAATGGTTGAATGATGATCAAGTTTATGGGGAAATATTCCAATGTATAGTGTAAAGCCTTTAAAGACTGAGCAAGTGCCAGGCAGAATGACAAGGCCCATAATCTATTGTTCACGTGTCAAGAATTATCCTAAAAGGAGACAGCCCCAAGTGGTCCTAGAAACTGAAACCTCAGTGATGGAAGTCAAGTTTTCAACACAAGAAACTCAAAGGTAAAGCTGAAGACATATCCAAGAAAGCAGAAGAAAATAGACAGTTGAAATAAGTCATGAGTAAAAAAGATATTAAAATTCAAAGACTTTGCATACTTGGCATCTTGAGATTTCAAAATAAAAATAAAAATGTATAAAAAATGAAAATATATTTAAAAAGAATTTTCTGGGGGCCATACTCAACTTCAAAATAGCCATAACACCCAGCAGTGTGAAAATTTTGATTTCTTGGGTGAAACAATCCTCTGGGAAAAAATTCATTGAAATATTCACAGTGTAGAATATAAGTCAAAAGATGAGACAAATTACAGATACGCATTGATTGGATGCATCTGAAGAGGATGATGTTGTATATAAAAAAATCAGACATGAGAGAAACATAGCCACTTACAAAAGATTAACAGATCAAATGCCATTGGGTATCTCAATAGCAAGAACGTGGTGGAATCAATACTTTCAAACTCCAAATGAAAATTAATTTTAACTTGGATTTCTAAGTATAATTTAAATATAATTTAAAATTATATAATATAATTTAAATATAAGAAGATTTAAATATAATTTAAATATAAGAGGAAGATGGCTTCAGAAATATTTTCCAAAAGGCATTTGTCATCTATTTTTTTTTCACAAGACACATACTGGTGTCAAGCAGAGCAACTATTATGGCCATGGAATAAGACCCAGAATAGGAGAGATAAGGGGAATGACAGGAGTGACTGGGAAAGGGAGAGATACCAGGATGAGAGCTATGCACAGACAGAAGAGCAAGCAATGTAGATGGAGCAGAGTGATCAAGAACGTGATCATGATGAGACTTGTCACTGAGCAAACCTTCATTGTGTTCTGTATTACAGGTAGGCAAAGAACTCAACTTTAAAAGCATATTCCACTTGAGACAAAACTAATACATTTGACCTCAACAAACTTAAAAATTCTTCTGCAAAAGTTGAAAGAATAAAAAGGCACCGCTGCAGAATAAAAGAAAACATTTAAAATATGTGTGCAAGAAAAGGCCCGAATCTAGACACTATAAAAATTTTCAAAGACCCAATGTAAAAAATAAACAGATCATTGGGCAAAATGCATGAACGTAGGTGAAGGTTCATGAGTTTGGCTGTGCACCTGGTTTACAGAGAGTCATACACACAGCAAATAAACACAGAAAAGAATGGTCAGAATCATGACCCATGGTAAGTTCAGTGCACACCCGACATAATAGTTTAAATGAAAAATATTCACAACAGCAAATGCTACCGAGGAAGGAGAGAACCTCGTTCACTTACAAATTGCTTTGACAATAAAACTCCAACAACTTCTCTGGAAAACTTGGAAGTTGCCTGTAAAATTAGTACAGGAGCATGTACATTCATAGGAGTTTCCTGTGTACTAATTCTAAACTAGAACAGTCCAGTCCAGATCATCATCATCATCAATGAGTGAATGACTAACAATAGTCAAATGATTATTGAAATGTTCACAGCATAGAATATAAGTCAAAAGATGAGACAAAATATAGATATGCATGGATTGGATGCATCTGAAGAGATGATGTTGAATATAAAAAATTCAGTCAAAGGAAACATAATATGGTTCCATTTATTCAGTATTTTGAAGTAACAAAGACATAGAAATGAAGAGCGATGATAGTGTCAGAAGGAGAAGTAAGTGTAGTTATAAAAGTATAACTCAAGGGATCCTTGCAGTCATAAGCTGCCCTTTATTTTGACTGTGTAGAGTAAACAAAGCATAAACCCACACATGGACTGAGCCTATAGAAATAAATATACACTGATAAATTGAGGGCAAATGAGAAATAGTATAGTAAGTTAGAGCAATACAAATATTGCTATATAATGCATTAAATGATGCTATATAATGCAGCTTTAAAGATGTTCCTATTGGGTAAAGGATGAATTAAAAGGGGCTCTAGCTATCTAGATTCTGTCTTACAAGTACATATGAATCAAAGGTGATATCAATAATATCCTTAGTATAGAAATAAGAATATAGACTACTTCAGAACTTACAAAAGAAGGAAATCAGTTAATTCATTGGTAATTGTAAAACGATTATGATTGTAAAATTGACAAGCATAGTACAAAGGCATGATTGCATCTCAGTCTCACCCCAATTTCCCAGGTTATAGGCAGGCTGCCCTATGGATAAGAATAAGACAGTTATTTTCAGGAAAAAGGGCAATACTTCGAAACCCATTTCTATTCAAGGATTTTAGTGGGAAAAAAAAGGAAGCAAGCAAACAAGAAAGAAAGATAGGAAGCAAGCAAGCAAGCAAGAAAGGTCTCGCAGAAAGAAGTCACAAGTTTATTCTTGAATCTATGAATATATACACTATTTAAGTACTCATTGTCCTCCAATAGCCTTTAAGGACTATATCTTGAATTTGTTCTAAATAGTTGACCATATAGATAAAAATCATTCATGTAAATATCTATACAGAAGAGGATTACATTGTTTAAAAGTCCCATAAAGAATTCACTGAAAATTAAAACCACATAGGAAACTAATTCATCTAGCACCCAAAATGTAAACACAAGAAGGAGTGTTTCACCCTGTAGGCATGAAGAAACACAAAGCTGAGAATAAATTGAGTAATTTTCATTTGAGAACGAAATGAGCAAAAATCCAAAACAAAAGAAACAGATATGAAAAACAATCAAAATCATGATTCAAAACCACATCAACTTGCAACTAAATCATAACTAGATACAAAATAACAAATTTAATTATTAGTAAATTATATAATCCAGTCAAACAGTGGTGGTTCACACCTTTAATCCCAGTACTAGGGAGGCAGGTGGGTCTCTTAGCTAGAGGCCAACTTGGTCTAGAAAGTGAGTTTCAGAACAGCCAGTGCTACACAGAGAAACCCTCTCTCAAAAAACAACAACAACAGTAAATAAATAAATAACCCGGTCTCAAAAAAACTAAAAAAAAAATTAGACACACACATATTAGATGGACAAGAAAACCAAAAGTATAAACCTGAAGAAAATATATTGACAAGATGAAAATACTATTGTAATTTAAATAGGACTTAAGGGATTCAAAGGAAGATGTGAAAGACCTTTGACACCCAAAGTCTGAAAAAAACTACTTTAGAACTCATCAGTAAGATAAATGATGAGGTAAAATGTTCAGGAGATCATATCAGGCCCTCTGCATGTGTGTGAGAGTTGTGTAGCTTGTTCTCTTTGTAAGGCTCCTAGCAGTGAGATCAGGACATATCCCTGGTGCTTAGCTACCTTTTTAGAACATGGTTCTCATGCTGGATTATTGGCCCATCCTTGATGCAGGAGGAAGAGCTCAGTACTACCTCAGGTTGATGTGCCTTGCTTTGTTCAAGCCCAGGGGAGGCCTGCCCCTATTTGAATGGATAGAGGAGGGGTGGAAGAAGAATGGGGTAGATATGGAGTGGGAGGGAGAAGTGGAGGAGAGGAGAGAGGAGAAACTGTGGTCGGTATTAAAATAAAATAAAGAATAATATTTAAATTAAAAAAGAAGTACAAGAGAAGTAGGAATGGTGAGTTTCATCTGCAATCACAGTAGTCAGGTGCCTGATACGGGGGATCACCATGGATTCAAGGTCAGTCTGGACAGGGGAATGAGTTTCAAGTCGGCCTAGTTCATTTACTATGATCAAGTTTCATAGAAGCAAAACGAAAGTGGCAACAAAAAATATGGCTCATTGTAACAAACTGTTCAATGTAACCTTAAATCTACTGGCAGCTGAATGAAGGAAAGGGACATCCCTTGAAAGGGACAACTAAAGACAAACAGGTGAGAGACACCACACACACACACACACACACACACACACACACACACACAGAGAGAGAGAGAGAGAGAGAGAGAGAGAGAGAGAGAGAGAGAGAGAGAGAGAAAGTTCCTTGCCATGACAAAACACAGTACTCCAATGAAGACAAGAAGAAATCACACTAATATCTTCAAATTTCTGAAGACTTTGATGGTCGATCCATAATCATTATTAAGAATGAGTTCTGGGAGTTCTTTTCTTACAGAATCTAGTTCAAATCACTGAGACATACAATTTAGACTATGGTATGAACTCTGTACATTCTCAATGTTATGCTTAGTTATATTGTCAGTTAAGTGGGATGATGCCACTGGTGCTCTTCTCTGGAATTTTAAGCAGCTACAGTAAATTATTTGTATCATTAATTTTTATATAATATATAACATTAGAATATACTCTTCATATATGATTCATACACATTAATTGGTTTGAGATGGCTCTGCTGTTAAACGCAACTTAAAGTGAGAAGTTGTGACATCTTCCCTCAGCACTGTGCCCCAGACCACAAACACAAAGTCCCCTCTCTTGCTGTATTATTTCTTCATGATGATAGTTAGAAACATGAGAAAGAACTGAATACAATCTCTCAAGTCCTTTCCATTAGTAGTGTTGTTTAGCTAAAGCATTAGCAAAGAGAGAATTTAGTGTCTAGAACTGAACATAGCATTCAGAGAGAGGATCAAGAATGAGGTGGAAGAGACCTTAGGGAGGCAGAAAGAAAAAGTGTAATGGAATACATGAAAAAAGGAGAACAAAGGCAGGACTAAGTGGCAGAATAAAGGATGCCATAATAAATTCCAATACTATATTTGCTAACCCCAAAAGGGAAAAAATTAAAAGTATCTTGGTAGCTGCTATGCTTTTCCTCTCCATGTTCTCAGGAAATTGCTATATTCTAATTTTAGGTCACTGACTGCTTCTGGGAAAGATGAAATTAAGCCCTGGACCTTCCTGATGTATTACCCATGTGCATATCATCTTGTAGCAGGTGACCTCTTTCTATCTGGACACCAATAACAATTACAAGTTTGCCTCCACATATAAGCTGTTTAGGAGCAATTAATATTATTCTTAGTTTTCTATTATATATGTGTTATTAGTACAGCACCCTGAATATTTAACTTTAGCTTCAAAGATCTAAAATCACACTTTCTTTGGCTTATTCTCAGCATAAATTATGTGGATAAGGAAGAGAAAAATCAGGGTTTAGAAATAAATTAAGTATTCTCAGTGCAGTTTTCTTCGTCTTATATTTCAGTTTATCTGAGAGAAAAAGGTCACATGCAAATAGCCATAAGCCATGTTTGGCTATAAAGAGTTAATGCCACATTGACTTTTTATATGCATACATATATGCACATACACACACAGACAGACAGACACACACACACACACACACACACACACACACATAAGCTGAAAAAATGTTATATCACTTACAGAGAATCTTACATCAAAAATACCATAAAAAAATTGATGGTGAAATTAAGTGCACTTATGGGCATTGGATGAATGTTTCTTTTGCAGCTCCTGGTCATCTTTCTGTAACTTTCAGGCTGCAAGCAAATGCCAATGTGAATGTCCATCTTACCCAGTACCCTAAAGTTGCATCACCTCCAGAGCCTAATGTTTTTTTTTGTTTTGTTTTGTTTTTTTGTTTTTTGTTTTTGGATTCACACAAGTGTACCTAGAGTGGTGGTGGGCAGGAGACATTTTTCTTAGTCCCTCTGGTGACATCTGTGTTATTCAAGTTAATCTCTGCACCTCCCAGAGAAGAAAGATTCTCCCTGGTGTATTTTGAACACAGTGTTAATACTCCAGTCATTCATGCCAGTGCCCTAAGGCTATCTAGTCACACATCTGGGCCTGGTTCTGAGAAGGACACGTTGTCAAACTGTTCCCGAGCAATCATGTCCTAAACAGAAGCTTGAGAGTTGTCCTAGAGAAATCATTTCTCAAGAGAGGAAGAACCAAGAAAACACTGTCATCTCAGGGGCTCAGGGGAAACTTAAACAAAGAGTGTTTCTTTTCTTTTTCTTTTTCTTTTTTTTTTTTTTAAGAAAGAATGCTGGTATTTAGCGGTGGTTCTAAATGAAAGATTACAATGTCATTTGCACAAGTAACAATACACTCATAATATAAAAGTCTTTCGTACTTATTTTCTATTAAACAAAGAGTTTGAGGTAAGTGTAATATTGTCCCAAGACACAGCTGGAAAGTGATAAAATAAGAATGTGAACTGAATGTTTTCTCCTAAGTCAAAACTTATCTATAACATTTTTAACATACAGTTTTTATATGCAACTTAACTAGTGATGAAGTAAATGCACCTTAAGTGTGATTGGATTAAATCTCAATGAGCAGCCTGAGCTAATCCTCACCATACTCCCAGCATGTGGAAACCCCAGCACTACTCAGCTGCCTTCTTGTTTTTCTCCAGGAAACCCTCCGTTCACCCCAAAGCAACCATTACCTTGATATTTTCACTTCATTAATTAATTTTACCAAATTTTAAATTTCACAGAGATTGAATGATATGTTATGTGTCCTTTTTGTGAGATCTTTCAAAGGGCATGCATTTGTTGGAGAAAATGTGAAGTCAGGGGAACACTTCTCCACTGCTGGTGGGAGTGCAAACTTGTACGGGCACTTTGGAAATCAGTATGGCTGTTTCTCAGAAATTGGGAATCAATCTACCCCACTCCTGGACATATACACCCAAAGGATACTTAATCATACCACAAGGATACTTGCTCAACAATGTTCACAGTACCATTATTCGAAATAGTTAGAAACTGGAAACAACCTAGATGCCCCTCAACTGAATAATGAATAAAGAAAATGTGGTCCGTTTACACCGTGGCATATTATTTAGCTGAAAAAGCAATGACTTCATAAAATTTGCATGCAAATGAATGAAACTAGAAAAAAAACACCCTGAGTGATGTTACCCAGACTCAGAAAGAGAAATATGGTATGTACGCACTGACATAAACATAATACTTTAAAATATATTTAGGTTTGATGTTGCTTATTTATTAGAATTATGATTTTTTTTCTAAGTACACTTAATAGCTTAAACTATCAATACATCCACTAGGTGGCGTCATGTAGAAATTTTACTACAGCTCAAAGTAATTAAAATAATTTTAACATCGTTTCAAGTTATTTGGCACGTAGAAAACTTCATATATGGTTCATGACAGCATATTCTAATAATGAATAGCCTTATATTTAAATATGTTGAAATTTTTAAAAATAATTTTTGCAACATTGTTTGACAATCTGATTGCCACAACATTCCTTTAATGATCACAGTTGCTTTCTTATTACAGGTGAAAAAAATCTTATTATTAAAAAAAAAGTCTTTCCAGGAGTTTTCAGAGATTATTAAGCAATCATATTTGAATGAAACACATAAACAACTATCTATCATAATGCTACAGGTTCCCGATGATAATTAAATGTGTTAGAGTTACTATCATCACTTGAGATGCGTGATTTTGTCATCCCCAACGAGCTTTTGGGAAGGGGGCAGCATGCAAAATATTAAAATGTCATACAAGACAATGAACAGAAAGAGAGGGATCAATAGTTCAGGCTTACACAGCGTAAAAATTGCTCTTGTATCTTGTCTTAGGGTAATAAGGTTTTCCTCACGAATGCAATTACACAAGACTCAACAAACTGGATTCTGTCAGAACCTGCCTAGTGTGCTCACCATGGATATACAGTGAAAAGAAATAGTTCATTAGCGTTCAAGAATAAAAACCATGAGGAGAAAACCATGGGGGATGGCCACTGAACCCCACAGTCCTGTGAACTCTTCATTCTTTGCATGGATAGTCCCAAGGTACAGACAGAAGCCAGTATGCAGACAACAGGAGTCAGAACAGAGAAAAATAATCTTTTTCTAAGTAGTCATAAAATCTAAGTACATTACATAATTTCTTTGAGTATCAGGCCCCTCATTTAAAATCTCTACTCAAGAGGTACTCATTATGATTAAATATTATATAAGACTAATAATTCTCTTAAGTGGTTGTTCAGTTCAGTGAACATTGCTAAAACAGGAAATGTGTACGCTGCTTTTATAATGTGTGGGTTATATTCTAGACTAACCATTCACCACAAAATGATCCTAGAAGGATTCTGCCTTTTAACACCGAGTTTTGTGTGATGCCCGGGCACACTGAATTTGTACTGCTTTAGTCAAGCAAAGACCATAAAAGTACACAGGCATGGAAATAAGGGACCTGTGGCTTCTGCTTTTTCTTTTGCTTTTCTGCAATACTATATACTGAAGCTCAGGCCAGATTCCAAGAACAGTGATGCATCCATAAGGATAGTATGAACCATGAACAAATTAAAGGGAACAAGTGATGCCCGATTGAGCTCAGTCACTGTTATCACACACACTGGTGAAGTGAAGGATGCAAAACATGAATTAACCCAGCCAACACTGAAGAGTGTAAAACAGATTGTTGAAGCTGGTCCAGACTGTGTCAACACGCCAGTGCTGTGTGTCTTCATATACACAGGTTTGGAGTAGTTTTAAAATGGCTTTTGTTTGCTGCCAGGTTTTATAGGTACATGATTCCTGTTTTAATCATAAATAACCAGAGTGGAACACAACACGACTGTGAGATCATGCAGAGGATCATGTGCCAAGGTCATGTACCATGTACCACGGCAGCTTGGTGTTAGTGCCCACCACGGGGTCATCACAGTAAATGTTCTTCCCATCAACACTTATGCCACCTCTTGGGAAAACAAGCGCAGAAACTTAGCTTTGGGGTCATTCTGTCCTTCCGGGTATCTGTGTGTAAGCCAGTCAAATGTTTTCTTCTTGGGTTCTTGTGAGGCATGGGGCATGTAAGCGTGACACACACACTCCTTGGGTTTCCGTTGGACATGGGGTACGTAGTTGTGGCACACATGCTTTACATATGAAATTAGATAACAAGAAGGAAGAAGGCACATTCCAGAAGAGGTCATGTTGAAACCTTTTGTTTAATGGTATTTTCTGAGTTTCAGCACCGTGTGAACACCCTACCTTCCTTTACATCACATCATTTCCTTTATGGGACTCCCCTCCCGGCAATGCAAAAAAGTAAAAAGGCTAAAATAAGAGTTGGTAATCAGTTCCCCTGTCTCCTCCACCAAATGGGGAAATTGTAACTCATGCTGAGTGGAAGGCTTCCCAAGTTCCCAATTGAAGCTGCAAAGCTGAGAGAGGAAATAAATACACTAATTAGCTAGTTTCATCTGTACTGCCTGAAAGTGTGAAGTGATCCCAGTCACTAAGACTCTAGTCTGTGAATGGGTTCAGCTTTTCGTGCAATTTCAGATCCCTGCCTTGTAATTTAAATGAGTAACTTCTTCCTCCTCTTCTGCTCCCAACGTCAGCACCCAAAGAAGCGAAGTTATATGCATCATGCATCTAAGAGTCCAGACTAACACATCCAGATGAACTAACAGTTTGTACACATCAACGTTGTAAAGAACAAGCTGCTCTCGAGGTGTCAGGATGCTGACTGAAATCCAGAACTGTTTGATTGGAATTTAAGACTACTTCAAAAGTCATAAGGCACACATAATCCTGTTGATAAAATCCGACAAGATAATATCAGTGCCACAGAAACAAAAATCATAACATGCCAGTCTTACTTATGAGTGCACCAGAAAAAAGACCAAGTAAAATATCAGTAATGTAGACAAAATTTGATTTATTCTTAGAAACGGATTCTTGAAATTAGGCAATGGGTTAATATAAAATCTTACCTCAAAAGGTCAGAGAAAAGATGGCTGCCTAATACTGGTCATTGAGTTTAGCAGAAAATATTGATTTTTTAAGTTAATTTTTTGTTATTTTGTTATAATTTAATTGAAATGTTATGTACCATTTCCCAGTTCTCACTCCCGCCCCTCCTCCTACTCCCTCCCACTTCTGCTCTACCCCACCCCCATCCACTCTTCAGAGAGGGTAAGGCTTGCCATTTATAAAAAAAAGTTCCAATTTATGAATCACCTAACAGGGAACATAACTGTGAATTAGAAGTGAATAACATAATTAATGGTAACATTTCGCAAATCATGCTTTGTCGAATTATGTAACACTTAATTTGGCAAAAAGTTTTATTTATCTATTTTAAAATTTGTTTTACATATTATCAGTGAGTGGTTGTGTGTATGTGCATATGTGTTGTGTGTGTATGAGTGCGTGCATGTGTGTGTGTGTGTGTGTGTGTGTGTGTGTGTACATATGCCACAGTATTTCTTTGTAGGTCAGAGGACAACTTTCTGGGATTGTTTCTCCCCTTTCACTGTGGGCTTTGTGACGAAAATCAGATTATCAGGCTTGGGCAACTAGCATATTTATCCACTTAAACAGCTCATTGCCCACAAATTGTGGTCTTATAAAATATTAAGAGTCCCTTTCTGTCCTTTACATAAAACAATGTCTTCCATTTTCTTAAAATAGTGCAGCCTCAGTACTTCTTAGATCTAGCATTTCATACTTCGGAAAAGCCATTTTTATCACTGCTTAGCTTTGTATGACATTTCGAAATGCAGACATTGAAACAAATAGCAAAATCCTTCCAGTAACTTCATAAAAGTTAAAATATAATGTCATGCCTTCATTATTAATATGATCATTGTAATTTAGAAAATTGTAAGGTCAAATAATATTAAGCCCAAATTTTCATTATCAATGGAAACACACAAGATCCCAAGTATAAGGCTATTTGGGATAAAATGAGAATTGTAAGAAATAGATAACATGGCTGCAAAGACTGAGTGTAGGCTAGAAATTTTAAAATACAATGAAACTATAATAAATAAGCAATAGAAAGTCAAGAGACAGAATTAAACAGTCATATAGATTCAACATGTTAAATAATTAAACATGGCACAAAATAACAAATAACAAATAAAACCATGTCATTCATTAAATTGGAGTGAAATAATTTAAGTAGAAACTCTGGATTATGTTGGCACAAAAAAGACAGCCTTTGAATAAATTTCAAGACATGAAAGATTGAATTAATTAAAGAAGTAAGGAAATAGTTGGTGAAATATTTGTTCTTGCTTAGCATAGCACTGGCTTAGAGTCCATATATTTAACTTTAAAAGTTTTATAAATCATCAAGAAAATAATACCATCTTATATAAAGACAAAAATATCGAGGATTCATGCCCATGCAGTGCATGTTGGCATGCATAACTATGAATCCAACCACTAACACCATCAATAACAATCTGAAGACCACTTAAGTCTAATAGAATTCAGAAAATTACAAATGAAAATAATTGCTTTACTCTCATCGGACTTAGAAAGATACAAATAACAACACATAACACTGGCTAAGAAATACTGCTCAATGTCCATTGACTTTTTGCTAAAGTATAATGCAGCAGCATTCTAAAGCAGCAATTTCATCAATGCCCATCAAGAGTCGAAATTATCCAGGCATGATGGAGTACACCTATAATTCTAACACTAAACAGATCAGTGCAGGAAGATCAGAAGTTCACCATCTTCAGCTCCATGGTGAGTTGGAGGACAACCTTGGGTAAATGAGACTCTCCCCACCAATAAATAAAAACCTAATTTATTATTTGAACCTGAATTTCAACTTCTGATTTTATTCAAAGACTGTGTTTATGAATAAAAGAAGATACAGACAAGACAGTTTTGTGAAATGAGAGCCTTACTTCACTGGCTAGATCTACAGTCGATCCAGTTTTTATGTATTTGCGTGACCAAGCAGTCTTTACATCTTGTCTAATCTGTTTTATTTCTCTTGAAATAATGGCCCACATTCTATGTAAATTCTTGTGGAAAACTATTTAAAAGCTAAAAATAAACCTCAGATGTCACCCAGCTATTCCTTTCCTTAGCATATACCCAAAGGACTTGAGATCACACTCCACAGATACTTTTTTATTCATGTTCATTGCCACTAAGAAATGGAAGCAATGTAAGACCTTAATGTCTTACAACCAACAAATGAATAATAAAGATGTGGTATATACACAGGATGGAATACTATTAAGCAGTTAATAAGAAACAAAATCATCCCTGCGGAGCTCTCCCGAATCCCATCCCAGCCTTCATCCAGGTACACCTCCCTCTCTTTCTCCCCTCCCCCTGGGTCCACAAGATCTCCCCAGAGCTGCTCCCTGGCACTCTGAGCCTGGGCTGTGGGCTCAGCCGGGCAGGGGCAGTTCCTGTGCTTTGAGAGCCTGCCTGACAGGCAGGCCCTGAATCAGCTCAGCCACATTCCTGGCCAGCAAGAGACAGTGATCTTCTAGCAGACATCCATTGGAGGAGGGGTGAGTTTGCTCCTGGCCTGAGGGCTTCAGCTAGGAGGAATTCAGACTTTCCCCACCCCCGTTGACTTTCTGGTCGCCCTGCAGTGGTGGCTCCACCCTGCAGAGCTCTCCCGAATTCCATCCCAGCCTTCATCCAGGTACACCTTCCTCTCTTCCCCCCTTCCCCCTGGGGCCACAAGATCTCCCCAGAGCAGCTCCCTTGCGCACTGGGCCAGGGCTGTGAGTGCAACCCGGCAGGAGGGAGTGCCTGTCTGTGTTTCAATAGACTGCCTGAGGAAAGGTAGACATTCTGTCAGTGAAGTCCCTGCCCAACAAGGGAACCTGACCTGGTACCAGAAGATCCAATATAGAGCAGTTGAAGGAAAAGATGGGTAGACGCCAAGGCAAGAACTCCTCCAACAATCTAAAAAACAACATGAAATCACCAGATCCCAACGACCCTACAATAGAAGGACTTGAACCTCTTAATTCAGAAGAAGCGGGAAAAAATGCCATTATGAAAGCAATAGAGTTCCTTAAACAGGATATGAATAATTCCCTTTAAGAACTAGATGAGAAGTACAACAAAAGGATTGAAGAAATGAGTAAAGAAATGGATGAGAAGTATAACAAAAAGTTTGAAGAAATGAGTAAATCCGTGAATGATACACTGGGAAACCAAGAAAAAACAATCAAACAGGTAATGGAAACAGTTCAAGAATTGAAAACTGAAATGGAGGCAATGAAGAAAACACAAAACGAGGGCCGGCTGGATATGGAAAATCTAGGTAAACGAACAGAGACTACAGAATCAAGCATAACCAATAGGATACAAGAGATGGAAGAACGAATCTCAGAGTCTGAAGATACACCATAGAGAAAATAAATGCTCAGATCAAAGAAAACAGCAAATCCAACAAATTCTCATCACAAAACATTCAAGAAATCTGGGACACAATAAAAAAACCAAATCTAAGAACAATAGGGATTGAAGAAGGAGAAGAACTGCAGATCAAAGGTCCAGAAAATATATTCAACAAAATTATAGAAGAAAACTCTCCCAACCTAAAGAATGATATTCCTATGAAGATTCAAGAAGCATACAGAACACCGAATAGACTTGAACAAAAAAAAAATCCCCTCGCCATATAATAATCAAAACACAAAACATACAGATAAAAGAAAGAATATTAAGAGCTGCAAAGAAAAAAGGCCAAGTAACTTATAAAGGTAAACCTATCAGACTTACACCAGACTTCTCTATGGAAACCATGAAAGCCAGAAGGTCCTGGATAGAGGTACTGCAGAAACTAAGAGACCATGGATGCAAACCCAGACTACTATACCCAGCCAAGCTATCATTCACTATCAATGGAGAAAACAAAATATTCCAGGATAAGAACAAATTTAAACAATTCGTAGCCACAAACCCAGCCTTACAGAAAGTAATAGAAGGAAAATCACAACCTAAGGAATCCAACCTTGCCAACACTGCCTACAATAACTCAGACATCTAGCGACCCTTCACGAGCTTAACTCAAAGAAGGGACACATACAAACTCTATTAAAAAAACAAACAAAAAATAATAATAACCGGAGTCAACAACCACTGGTCATTAATATCACTTAATATTAATGGACTCAATTCACCTATAAAAAGGCACAGACTAAGAGATTGGATACGAAAACAGGATCCAACATTCTGCTGTTTACAAGAAACACACCTCAACCACAAAGACAGACATATACTCATAGTAAAGGGTTGGGAAAAGGTTTTCCAAGCAAACGGACCTAAGAAACAAGCAGGTGTAGCTATTCTAATTTCCAACAAAATTGACTTCAAACTAAAATCAATCAGAAGAGATGGAGATGGACATTTTATACTCATAACAGAAACAATTCACCAGGAGGAAGTCTCAATCCTGAATATCTATGCCCCTAATATAAAGCCTCCTACTTATGTAAAAGAAACACTTCTAGAACTCAAGGCAGTCATCAATCCACAGACACTAATAGTAGGAAACTTAAACACTCCTCTCTCACCAATGGACAGGTCAATCAGACAGAAACCTAGCAGAGAAATAAGAGAATTATTGGAGGTATTGAATCAAATGGACTTAACAGATATCTATAGAACATTCCACCCAAATAGGAAAGAATATACCTTCTTCTCTGCTGCTCATGGAACATTCTCGAAAACTGACCACATACTGGGTAACAAAGCAAACTTCCACAGATACAAAAAAATATTAGTAACCACTTGTGTCTTGTCAGACCACCATGGATTAAAGTTAGAATTCAACAACAGTGCTACCCCCAGGAAGCCAACAAATTCATGGAAGTTGAACAGTCAACTACTGAATCACCCCTGGGTCAAGGAAGAAATAAAGAAAGAAATTAAAGCCTTCCTTGAATTTAATGAAAATAAAGACACAACATGCTCAAACCTATGGGACACTATGAAAGCAGTGCTAAGAGGAAAGTTCATAGCACTAAGTGCCCAATTAAAGGAAACGGAGAAAACACACATTGGAGACTTAACAGCACACTGGAAAGCTCTAGAAAAAAAAGAAGCTGATACACCCAGGAGGTCTAGAAGACTGGAAATAATCAAACTGGGTGCTGAAATCAACAAAATAGAAACAGAGAAAACAATCCAAAGAATCAATGAATCCAAAAGCTGGTTCTTGGAGAAAATCAACAAGATTGACAAACCCCTATCCAAATTAATCAAACGACAGAGAGAGAACATGCAAATTAATAAGATCAGAAATGAAAATGGGGACATAACCACAGACACAGAGGAAATTCAGAGAATCATTAGATCTTACTATGAAAATTTAAATGCCACAAAGTTGGAAAATGTAAAAGAAATGGACATTTTTTTAGATAAGTACCATATACCAAAGTTGAACCAAGAACAGGTGAACAATCTAAATAGACCTGTCAGTCATGAAGAATTAGAAGCTGTTATCAAAAATCTCCCTACCAAAAAAAGTCCTGGACCAGATGGTTTCCATGCAGAATTCTACCAGAACTTCCTGGAAGAGCTAATACCTATACTCCTTAATGTATTTCATAATATAGAAACAGAAGAATCATTGCCAAACTCTTTTTATGAAGCTACGGTTACTCTGATACCAAAACCACACAAAGACACAACCAAGAAAGAGAATTATAGACCAATATCACTCATGAACATTGACGCAAAAATACTCAATAAAATACTGGCAAACCGAATCCAAGAATACATTAGAAAAATCATCCATTATGATCAAGTGGGCTTCATCCCAGAGATGCAGGGTTGGTTCAACATACGCAAATCTATCAATGTAATCCATCATATAAATAAACTGAAAGAAAAAACCATATGATCATTTCATTGGATGCTGAAAAAGCATTTGACAAAATTCAACACCCCTTTATGATAAGGGTGTTGGAAAGATTGGGTTTACGAGGATCATACCTGAATATAATAAAAGCAATATATAGCAAGCTAACATCAAATTGAATGGAGAGAAACTCAAATCCTTTCCACTAAAATCAGGAACACGACAAGGATGTCCACTCTCTCCATACCTCTTCAATATAGTGCTTGAAGTTCTAGCAATAGCAATAAGACAACATAAGGGGATCAAGGGAATTCGGATTGGAAAGGATGAAGTTAAACTTTCATTATTTGCAGACGACATGATAGTGTACATAAGCGACCCCAAAAACTCTACCAAAGAACTCCTACAGTTGATAAACACCTTTAGTAATGTGTCAGGATACAAGATCAACTCCAAAAAATCGCTTGCCCTCCTATACACAAAGGACAAAGAAGCAGAGAGGGAAATCAGAGAAACATCACCTTTCATGATAGCCACAAATAGCATAAAATATCTTGGGGTAACTCTAACCAAGGAAGTGAAAGACCTATTTGACAAGAACTTTAATTCCTTGAAGAAAGAAGTTGAGGAGGATACCAGAAAATGGAAAGACCTCCCCTGCTCTTGGATTGGGAGAATCAACATAGTAAAAATGGCAATTCTACCAGAAGCAATCTATAGATTCAATGCAATTCCCATCAAAATCCCATCAAACTTCTTCACAGACCTTGAGAGAACAATAATCAAGTTTATATGGCAAAACAAAAAACCCAGGATAGCCAAAACAATCTCATACAATAAAGGAACTTCTGGAGGCAGTACCATCACTGACTTCAAACTCTATTACAGAGCAACAGTGTTGAAAACAGCTTGGTATTGGCATAACAACAGAGAAGTCGACTTATGGAATCGAATAGAAGACCCGGATATTAACCCACAAACCTATGAACACCTGATTTTTGAAAAGGGAGCTAAAGGTATGCAATGGAAAAAGGAAATCATCTTTAACAAATGGTGCTGGCATAACTGGATGTCCACCTGTTGAAGAATGAAAGTAGATCCGTATCTATCACCATGCGCAAAACTGAAGCCCAAATGGAATAAAGACATCAACATTAATCTGACCACTTTGAACCTGATAGAAGAGAATGTGGGAAGTAGTCTACAAGATATAGGCACAGGAGACCACTTCCTAAGTAGAACCCCAGTAGCGCAGACAATAAGAGAATCAATGAATAAATGGGACCTCCTGAAACTGAAAAGCTTTTGTAAAGCAAAGGACACTGTCAGTAAGACAAAAAGACTACCTTCTGACTGGGAGAAGATCTTCACCAACCCCTCAACAGACAAAGGTCTGATCTCCAAAATATACAAAGAACTCAGGAAACTAGATACTAAAACTCTAATTAACCCAATTAAAAAATGGGGTACTGAACTGAACAGAGAATTCACAACAGATGAACTTCGAATGGCCAAAAGACACTTAAAGTCATGCTCAACCTCCTTAGAGATCAGGGAAATGCAAATCAAAACAACTTTGAGATACCATCTTACACCTGTCAGAATAGCTAAACTCAAAAACACCAATGATAGCCTATGCTGGAGAGGATGTGGAGTGAGCGGTACACTCATCCATTGTTGGTGGGATTGCAAACTTGTGCAGCCACTGTGGAAATCAGTGTGGCGGTTTCTCAGGAAACTGGGAGTCAACCTCCCTCAGGACCCAGCAATTCCACTCTTGGGAATATACCCTAGAGATTACCTAACATACTACAAAAGCATTTGTTCAACTATGTTCATAGCAGCACTATTTGTAATAGCCAGAACCTGGAAGCAGCCTATGTGCCCCTCAATAGAAGAATGGTTAAAAAAGGTGTGGAACATATACACATTAGAGTTTTACTCAGCGGTAAAAAACAATGACATCTTGAATTTTGCATGCAAATGGATGGAAATAGAAAACGCTTTACTGAGTGAGGTAAGCCAGACCCAAAAAGAGGAACACGGTATGTATTCACTCATAAGTGGATTCTAACCATAATTAAAGGTCTTTGAGCCTACTTTTCGTGATCCTAGAGAAGCTAAATAAGAAGATGAACCTGATGAAGACAATTTAGCTATCTGCCAGGAGGTAGGAAATAGACCAGAGTCCCAGGTATCCTCGGGTGCATGGGGGGTGGGGTGAGGTGGGAGGGTTGTTGGAAGGGTAAAGGGTTAGAGAGAAGGGACTAGGGGAGGAATGGGGAAAGCTCAGTGGACCGGGATGAGGGGGTGGGAAGAAGGATGAATAGGGGATCAGGGAAGAATATATTTCAACTAAGGGAGTCATTTTAGGGTTTACAGGAGACTTGATTATATATGGGATCCCAGGTCCAAGGAGAGATCCCCAGATTGTTCTCTGGACAGAGGAGAGGGTGCCTGAACCGGCCTTGGCCCATAACCATACTGATGAATATTTTGCTTATCACCATAGATCCTTCATCTGGCGATGGATGGCGATACAGACGGAAACCCACATTGGAGCACCGGACTGAGCCCCCCAAGGTCCAAATGAGGAGCAGAAGGACGAAGAAAATGAAAAAGGAAATAAGGACTGCGAGGGATGCTATCACCCACTGATACAAGGGGACGGATCTAATGAGAGCTTACCAAGGCCAGTTGGACTGGGACTGAACGAGGACGTGATCAAACCAGATTCTCTGAATGTGGCCAGATTCTCTGAATGTGGCTGGCCCAGAGTCTTTCTGAAAGTCATTGACAAAGACACTGGGACTTGTTTCCTCTGCATATACTGGATTTTGGGGATCCAGTCTGTTTGGATACTCACCTTCCTGGACCTGGAGGGAGGGGGGAGGAACTTGAACTTCCCACAGGGCAGGAAACCCTGACTGCCCTTAGGGACGAAGAGGGAGGAGGAGAGTGAGTGGGGAGAGTGGGAGGGTGTTGGGAGGAGGGGCGGAAATGGAAACTTTTATAATTTAATGAAATTACTTTCTAAAAAAAAAAAAAGAAACAAAATCATGAGCTTTGCAGGTAAATGGATGGATCAAGAAAATCTCAACTTGAATAAAGTGACCAAGACTCAAAAAGACAGACAACACACGTTGTTTTTTACTGGAAACTCCTAGCTCCAAATCTTTAGACATGTGGTGGTTTGGGAAGTAAGAGAGGAGAATATCAGGGTACACAGGATCTGACACTAGAAATAGGGAAACGGGGGACTTGTTAGGGAGCAGAAGAGACATTAATCTAGGAAAATGTGGAAGGATGGTAAAAAGGAATAGCAGAATAAAATTGATCTGATAGGAAAATGGGAAATGGGGGCTCATTAATGAAGGGGGAGGAAGGGAAGTACAGGAGAAAGAGGTAGGTTGGTTAAAATAACTATGGACAACTGAAAATTGCCTATGAATTTATATAAGTCACAAATAGCAACATTTCTTTCTCTTTTAAAGTATGAATATTAGTCTATTGTGTGTTGGAATGTCATTTTGTGTTTTCATTCATGTGTTTTGGTATAGATTGAATCAATATTCTGGTCATTGTAAATCATGCTGTAATGAACACAGAAGTAAAATTATGTCTCTGGCAGACTCATTCGTTTATTTTCACTATATAACCAGTAGGTAGTTTGCTGGGCTACATGGCTACTCAAACTTGAATATTTTGTACTGTTTTCCATATGACTGTGCTAATTTACATTCTGAACAACATATGTCAATTTTCTCTTTGCTGTGCATGACTGACGAAACTTGCAATTTATTATCTCTTGATAATTAGCATTGCAATAGTGGTTAAATTATATCTCACATTGATTTGAATTCCACCTTGTTGGTTATTATTTTTTCATGTACCTGTTGACCATTGTTTCTCCTTAGCTTTTTGTTGAGTCATACACACACACTACTACCTTTGTACACACATACTACTACACTGTCAGATGTCTGTTGTGAAAATATCTTCTCCTGTTCTTAAATGATCTGTGCATTATTGTGCATTATCGTTTTCTCTGGTATGAAGTAATCCCAAGATTCTTATTCTTCCTAGATGGTTTCTTTGGCTCCAATGAAGATATTTTCTTATGTGACAGGTTGTTGAACAAGATGTTTCTGTGGAGGGCCATGCATGGAGATGCCATCCCAATATTCCAGTGGGCTAGTATACATTACTTAGTTTAAGATCTAATAGATTTTTTTCTGGTATTTTCAGCGTTTTAAGCTATTGCTGTTTATAGCATCTTGTTATATAAACCATATTGGCCTTAAACTACTTTTGTACCTTTGTCTCCTGAGTATTGGAAAAACTGTCTGCACCACCATACCTGACTAGACTCTCTGTAATGAATACTTTATCATCTGTTCTATATATTTCTGAGAATGCTCAGAAAGAATTTTAATTCATTTCTCTTTATTTCAATTATGATTAAATTGTGGAGAGAATCCAATGATACCCTTACTTTATCATTTTCACAGTAGTTTACAACTTTACATAAATACTCATTGCTAAGGATCAAGGTATTATAGTCATTAATAACTCCACTTATGAACTACAAGTATTTTTATTTTTAACTTTAGAAAACCAAGGTCAGAGAGGTTTATTAATCACACAATCTGATGGTGCAAAAGTTCATGTTCCAATTACTGTGACATATTTCTTCATGATAGTATTAATTATAATAGGAAAAAGTTGACTAACACTTCAAGAGTTCTTTTGGGTGATAATATAAATAATTTATTGTATAATTTTAAAATAATTAAAACATGCCCTTTAATTATGATTAAACAACACAAGCTATAACAGAATCCAAACCATTTTAAACAACATCGTTGATAATCAGTAATAAATATTGTTATGAGATTTTTCTAAGCAAGAATTTTGAGTTCTGCTAACTATTAATAAATAATTATTATATATACTTCTTAAACTTATATTTCCTAGTATTTAATAATTATTGTAAGTGTAAAAATGTATATTTCTCAGTGTTTTTATTTTTAATGTTCTCCTAAGTAGCAGTCACTGTATGAGAGAAAAGAAAACACATAACTATAATCACAACTCCAATTACCTTTATCTATGTTTTGCAATATTTGAGAACACTGTTAGTAGAAGGCACAATATAGAAATTCTTTTAGAGTTTGTCTACAATCAAGAAAGACCACTCCTTTAGAAAATATTAGACCTTTAATATTGAATCATTAATATTTTATTAAGTGATCTCATCTTTTAAGATTACTTAAGAATGCATATTATAGAATGACAACATAATTGCCAATAACTTGGATTTTAGGGAAGCTATTCAATGTCATTTATGGAAATTCTTGTCCTACAGCTTTTATTCCTATGAACGGGAGTCACATTCCTTTAATTTCTTATATATATAAAATAATAAACAAAGGCCCAGATAGTAAGTAGATACCATGTATTGCCATTCTTATTGGACTGATTTCTGGGCTTTAGCCATCAAATACTAGCTTAAACTAGAAGTTAAAATGTATCAGTAATATGGCTGCTATTTTTTCGTGAGTTAAGAAATAACAAATATCCATGCTTTACACATACTTATTACTGGAAGGAATTTTGTATAACAGGTAGCCAAAACAATTTCTTGAGATTAATTGAATTCATTATTGCTCTACACGATAGGGATGCCATCGTGGAGAGCAATCATGGTTCCCACCACCTTGAGTTACTTCCAGGCATTTTGACTCAAAATTCTAAACACTGGAAAAATATCCCTAATGCTACTCCAAGATTCAGAAAGACAATACCAAAAACAAAGGTACGTGTTTGAGAATGCTAGTAAATTCTATACTCTGGTGTAACTGAGCATACCCTGCATCTGAATTTCACTGTGACCTATCTTGGAAAATAATATATTTCAGTAATAAGTATAATTTACTGCAGTGATTTAAATGAGAGCGTCCTCATTGTGCCATGCATTATTATATCTGGCGCCTGGCTGGTTGACCTGGGAAAGTATGTTTTTGTTGGAGGATGTATGCCACTGGGGTCAGGCTTTGAGCTTTCAAAACCCCATGCCATTCCCAGGTAGCTCACCTCATAGTCTAATGCCACCTCTCCCTTTTCTCTACCTCCTACTTGAGCAGAAGAATGCTAACGCTCAGTTACTGTTCAAGTGCCTGCCTGCTGACATGCTCCCGGTCATGATAGTCATGAACATACCCTCTGTAACTGCAATACCCGGATAAACTCTTCTTCAATGAGCTGCCTTAGTCATGGTGTCATATTAGAGCAATTGAAAAGTAACTAAGGCAGAAGCTGGTACCAGGGAGTGAGCGATTGCTGTGACTGTTTATCCCATTTCTGTTATTTGATGAAATGTGAAAGACTTTGGGACTTTGGACTAGGAAAGCAGTTTAATGCAGCTGTAAGCAGGTCTTAAAATGTATTCAAGTTAGTGGGAGCTTGGAAGACTAGAACTGAGTGTAATGTGGACTACATAGGCACAGCTCACGGGATTTTAAAAGGGAACTATATTAACAACTGGACTAGAGACCATTCTTGTAATATTCTGGCAGAAAATGTGCTTTTTGCCCTTATCATAAGACTCTGCCTGAGGCTAAATTGAAGAGGATGGGACTAATTACTCTGGCAGAGGAGATTTCAAGACAGCCTAATGTTGACTGTATTGCTTGGTTATTACTAATCACTCTTGTATAGGTCTAGCAAGGGAAAAATTATGAAATATATAGTCTGAGGAGTAAAAAGCACCAGGAAATATCATGTCGGAGCCACAGCTTGATCTGAAAGACAAGAGAGGTCAGATATAAAACTGGAATAAAATGAATAATGGTACGCTGCCTTCATGGAAAACCAAACCATGTAACTTATGAAAGAATCAACATTTCAAAGCTTATGAAAATGTCATTAACATGTTTCCCTTCCCTTGCATTGCATTTTTTTATCATAAAGACCTTTTTCAACATTTTATCCCAAAATGCATTCCTGAAATTAAAGAGTTTTTACAGTGACTTGGAAATCTACAGAGGAACTATATCAAGGGTGGGTTGTGGGCCTTAGGGTTCTAACTTTAGAAAGACCAGTTACATTTCTATTTCTAGATGTGATAGTATCTATAGAAAACTAAACTTGTTTCTTTACAAGTCAATTTTTTCTTTTTACAGAAAATGATTTACTTTTAAGTATATGGATATTTGTATATGCAGTGGTGCTGCATATGAGTGAAGGGTCCTGGGAGACTAGGGTTGTCAGATTCCCTAGAGCTGGTTGCACCTTTTGGGGTGCCCACTCCCAAAGCTTGGTCTTCTGTAAGAGCAGTATGTGCTCCTAAGTTTGAACCACTTCGTCAACACATCATGTTCTTAAACGAGTCCCATTTACAAGTGGGAGAATTGGCTTATTGAGTTCATTTTATCAAAATTTAAGCATATATGTTCAGTCAATACTTCTGGGAAAAAACATCTTCTGACGATTTTTATTGGTTCTTTAAAATTTCTACATTTCCCTTTATGTAAACAAAAATACATTTGATTTTTCAACCTTTTAAAAAATTCTATTAACTAAAATAGGAAATTAAAATATAGCAAGAAAAATACAGTCTAAATAAAATAACTTTAGGAAAAAAGACACTTTAAAGAAATTGTTTTATGGTATATCTGAACTTGTCAATGGTGTGACAGTCCATGGCCACTGAGAAATTGTTCTTTAATGTATTTGTACTTGCTGGGGGTGTGACAGTCCAAAGCCACTGAGTTCACTAAGGAAGCACTGTTTGCAAAGACCCTGCCAAAGCTTTCACTCCATGAACAGCCTATTAACAATGAGTGAAGGACTCAGAAGAACGAGCTTCCAAGAAAAGTTTACTAATCACAGAAAACCAATAGCCAAGTCAACCTAAGGATGCTGACGATATTAGTAATCATTATTGTGTTTCTAAGTGATTTGTCATAGTTTCCAAAGGATCTACAAAAAGACTTTAATTGTTATTTTTCTTCTGCAGTCAAGCTAAGTATTTCTAGGGTTGCCTGGAGGCAGAATAAAGGAAAGGCTAGTGTGGGACTGAGCTGTTCTAATGTACCACTAAGAAATAAATAAAGTCACGGAAGGCAGGGTTCTCTTAGCTTAGCTGTTTTCTTAAAAATAAACAAATGGAAGACTAAAGAATGATTTCTATTTGGCTTAGTGAACTTCAAATCACATTTAAAAAATTTCTTTTCTGGTATTGATTTTTCTTTTATTTCTTTTTCTTTTTCTTGAAACTATGAAAGTCAGAATTGTCCATCTGTTAGTAGAAAAACTTAGCCATCAGAGAAGGGAGCTGAGGACAGTAATATGCACTTTCTAATCTGCACTTTGTGGATAACATCCCAGGCTTATCTTCTGCAGACACAGCAGTGAGGGGGAGCAAGTCCAGATACCATTCTCAGGGAATTTTGAACCTACTTTTTAGTGAGAAGAGAAACAGAGTCTAGAAAAGTAGAAGGGCAAGAAGAGTTTGCTAAGAATACACTACTACAATCCCCAGCATAGAGTGCCCTGCAGTCCTTCCGGGAGGATCTCACACCTGGAAGCGTGAACTGAACCACGAGGTCATCTTCTCTCCAATTATGTTTCCTATTGCACTACTTTTCCGAGCATGAAATCTGAGTTGCAATGTAGAACCCAGAAGGCTACAGCCATATGTCTCTGTGTCCAGCTGGTTGTATATATTGGGAAACTCAAGTTCTCTGAGCAGCCTCACACGTTTTACTCATTGTGTGTGAAAATCATTTCTAACTCAGGCAGTTTTTGTCTGAATTAAATGAGACAAAGTATAGAAATTGAACTGCAATGTATAAATGACTCTTGGGTGGCAGTCTGCCAGGGGTCACTTGTACTCCTCAGTGACTTGCTTACTGTGTCCAGATCAGAAGACTATGATGTTTCCTAGACCCAAGAATTCAAATCCTACATGGCAGATATGGGAGGGGTTGAAGGAAAGAAAGATATGTAGGAAGATGATTACATTGTAATTAATCTAACAATACCCCTGAGGGACCAGGTATGTACACTGTGCCGTGACATGTGCAGGCAAAGACCCTACACAGTAAAACACTAAAAGAAATGCAGAAATTCTGAGCTCAGGGCTCTTTCCTTTAGAATATTCAATCTTCAGCATTGAATTCATACATATATAATGTGTATTGTGCATATACATTATATATACTATACATATACACACAAATGGCACCAATTGTACTCAGCAGGTTTTATTAATAAATGTATGTACGTATGAAACATTTATAATAAAAGATAAAGAGGTCATTATTTTGAGAGAGTGGGGGAACATAGTATTTCAGGGAGAAAAGGGAAGGAGAAATTTATATAATTATATCTTAAATAATAGTTAAAAATTAAAAATATTTCTTTATTGTGCAGTCTTCACTCTGCATTCACACCCTCCTTTACAAGCCCTGGCTCAGGACATCAGCACAACTACAATAATACCCTTGCTTCTATTGCCATGAATATTGAAGCTCCTTGTCTTTGGCTTGGTCATCTTCCTTTGGTCAGTGTTTAACATTCACAGATCATACTAGCTTTTCTCTAGTCTACATCATCCAAAATTTTAATATAAACAATACATACTATTATTTAAGTTCAAGAAAGGAAAATCATCAATAAATGCTATCTTCTTTATTTAGTTCATCAAGCAAGACACAGTGGAACAATTAGTAAAATGGACTGTTTGACCCATTATACTCCTTCAATAAATCACAAAGTACATATTCTTAAAAATAAGTTTTATAAATAATAGTATTGCAAATGCTTTGACAATATTGAGAATGTATCTCTCTCTCTCTCTCTCTCTCTCTCTCTCTCTCTCTCTCTCTCTCTTTAATTGAGCTCTACATTTTTCTCTGCTCCCCTTCCTGCTTCTCCCATCTCGTTCAACCCTCTTCCAAAGTCCCCATGCTCCTAATTTACTCAGGAGATCTTGTCTTTTTCTACTTCCCATGTAGATTAGATCTATGTATGTCTCTCTTAGAGTCCTCATTGTTGTCTAGGTTCTCTGGGATTATTATTTGTAAGCTGGTTTTCTTTGTTTTATGTTTAAAAACCACCTTGAGTGAGTACATGTGACTGTGTCTGGGTTACTTCACTCAAAATGATGTTTTTTAGCTCCTAAAACTGAACATTCTATGCAAAGTATGATAAAAAAGTTTTGTAGTAAAATCTATCTATACAAAAACATATGCCCTAGATTATTATATGTAAAACTATCATAATGTTTCTTCTACATTACAACATAATTGACCCTATGGTATATGATACTTTAGGTCATAATCCATTTCTGCCCCAATGCTAGTCTGACAACCGGAAGTTAACTATATATAAATATCTACTTGGTCTTAGTCAGCTTTGGAAAAACACCAAGGAAAGGTTTTTCAAAGTTTTATTCTGCTTGTTTCTTTAATATCTAATAGATTCCCACCTTCTGAAGGTACCACGAGCTCACTGAGACCAAGTAGATATTTGTTTATAGTTAACTTCTGGTTGTTAGACTAGCATTGGGGCAGAAATGGATTATGACAGACAGAGAGACAGAAAGAGTAAGAGGAAGGGGGTCCCTTTACACATCCATAGGTCTAAGAGTGGTCCCAGGAGAAATGACCCCAAGGAACAAGACACTGGATGTGAAGCTGCAGTGTTTCACCATCTTAGGGCTTTAGGGACACTTTCCTATGAGAAGATAGAAATTAGCTACGTTCCTCTGAGTCAGTCCTCAAATAAAGATTATGTGCGAAATTAAAGCAGTTAATATCATCTGCAGCAATTAAGCCAGAGCTGTTTACCACTCCAAGAACGAGTTACAATAGACCTGAGGACACAGAGCCTCGGTGAGGAAGCTTTCCATTTGTGGCTCTTAAGATTTAATTAACTTTAAACAGCCAAGTGAATTTGAGGTCAGGAAGGGAGAGCCCTGCCTCTTGGGTAAAGCTAGGCTAAAGTGGATAGGAACTTCACAGATTAGAATGGAGACCGGCCTTTGACTCCAGAGCCTACAACGACTGTGTAAATGAGAGAAACTTGGCCATGGCCACACTTCTCTACATCCTGCCAAGTGAACAACCAAATGCAGCAAAGAACACTGCTTGGGAGTACTGTCTGCATTGCCATACAGCGCCTGAAATTTAATGCATATCCAGGATATTACACAATAAAATTCAAAAGCATGATTTTCTGCATGTCCAGATTGCTTGCTCTTATATAGATTTTGCTTTTTTTCCCCATTTCCACCTATCCCTAGTCTACATCCAAAGCTCCCCATTCGCACATGGTGCTCATTCCCTCTGAGCATTTCCCAGATACTCTAGCAGGCACCTGCAAGAGAGGAGTCACTACTCAGTGTTCACTGTGCCCTGGCTTATCGACTGCTGCTCTAAATGCTGCTTCGTGGGCTCCTTACTTTCTTCAAGAACTTTGTTCATATCTCATACATAGAAAATAGTTGTTCATCTGGATAAATGTGCTGTTAAAATTCACTCAACTGATTAATGCTACAGCTTGATGCTGAACACAACAGACTCTAGTATTATTATTTACTTTGTAGAGGTCAGAGGTCATTTCAAAATTCACACTGAGCAACTTTCCAAATGTCTATGGCTGACGAGAAACCTGAAAGATACTTATTCGAATTATAAATTCTGAAGCCCCATTCGAATCTAAGTCTACCAGGAAGAGCCCAGGTGGCGCTCTCAGGGCAGTATTCTTTCTGTAGAGTCTGGAAAATGTCATTACAGAGCACAAAGATCAGTCCCCTAAATTGCCATCTATTTATTTGTAATAAAGAACTGTTTCAGCACAATTATTTTGAAAGAGAGACCCATAATAATAAATTTCTATTAATTGTACTGTACATATAAAGTTGATTCTTTGTTCTAGATAAAACAGAAGATATATCATTACATAAACTATCAGATTCTGAACAACAAAATAAATACTGTCAAATATTTTAGGAGGATAAGACGAGTTGACTTTCGCATGCTTAGCTGGAATAAATCATACGACATTTTAATGTATGTTTTGTAAAATAAAGCACGAGTAAAGAAGGATGGTTATTACAACCAAGGATGGAATCACACGTACAGAAAAGCCTGGAAGAACAGAAGAGGGCATTGGTAAGATCAATCTCCTGGAAGTTAACTTCTCTAGGTCTTATGTCTTTCATCTAGGTAATGAGTACATAGAAGAGTGTGTTTTCACTTGGTTGTTGTATGAATTAAATAATCACACATGCATGTGCATGCACACGTGCACACACCCATCTATAAGGTTATCAAAGTCCGAGCTTTACAGAGACCCTCAACAGAGCAATGGACTGAGCTCCCAAGGTCCAATTTAAGAGCAAAAAAGGGGAGAAGATGAGCAAGGAAGTTAGGACCATGACGGGTTGGTCCACCCACTGAGAAAGTGTGCCTGTTCTAATGGGAGCTCACCAAATCCAGCTAGACAGGGACTAAATGAGCATGTGATCAAACCGGACTCTCTTAATGTGGCTGACAATGGGGTCTGACTGAGAAGCTATTAATAAAGGCACTGGGACTTGTTTCTACTGCATGTACTGGCCTTTTGCAACCCTAGTCTATTTGGATGCAAAGCTTCCTAGACCTGGATGTAGGGGGGAGGGCCTTAGACTTCCCACAAGGCAGGGTTCCCTGCCCTCTCTTAAGGAGGGAGCCCAAGGGAGGAGGGTGAGTGAGGGAGCAGGAGGGGAATGCTAGGAGGGGAGGAAGTGCAAATTTTTGACTGGAAAAAAATAAAAATATTAAAAAAGAACACACACACACACACACACACACACACAAACAAAAACTGTGTGGCATATACTGGTACTGGGTCCATGAAAGTTGACTGTTCCTCCTCTGCAAACTCTGATCCATGGGCACTTACTCAGTGTTCACAGCACATCTGGAAAGAACATTTATACAAAGGCAGCAAAACTGGTCTGATACACTGAATAGATTGTCATGGACTCCACATGAGAATCTCTTCCTTTATAATCTCAGTTCTTGGACATTCAGATCTACAGACCTTTCTCTTTCTTTCTTTCTTTCTTTCTTTCTTTCTTTCTTTCTTTCTTTCTTTCTTTCTTTCTTTCTTTCTTCCTTTCTTCCTTTCTTCCTTTCTTCCTTTCTTCCTTTCTTCTTTCTTTCTTTCTTTCTTTTTCCTTCTTTTTTTTTTAAGCAGAGGAAAATGGAGACGCTCATCTTCCTGGTGCCTCTCAGTATCTCTACTGTATTTCATCTTCAGTACACGTCTATACCATCACTACTCCTGCTCACATGTTCTACAGGAGATAACAGAAAACTCACACACTAACAAGCATTGTCTGAGTACCTCTTAAGAGATGGCTACAGGTGACATATTTTTAAATTATTAATTTGCTTAGTTGGAATGAAAAATGACAAATTTCTGCCCCCTTTTCCACGATGTTCTTCAGAATTGTAGGGAGAGGGCAAGATACTAATATTCCACTTATGGCTGAGCACCCCATAAACATCAATTATCTGTACTTCGACAAACTATTAGCTTCTGGATTAACCATCATCCATTGCAAAAAGAAGACTCTTTGTTCACAATTGAAAGCTACACTAATCCAAATATATGAAAATAAATATTCAAAAGTCAGTTTTTAATGTTCATTAGCAAAGTGTTTGTAAAAGGTTTCCCTTTAGGGTCTACGAGCTCCCCAGTAACATGTTCTTGGCAAGAAATAAGTTCTGACCTGTGGAGAAGGCTTTAAATTCAATCATAAAGCAGTTGGTTATATCCATAACATACCTTCTCTTAACATCATGGCTTCTTGGATTTCCACATTTCTGTTCAATCATCCATGGATATCATCAGATATAATATATTTTAAAATTGCAAAATGTTTTCTCTCTCAAAGGCCTCCACAAGATATAATTCAATGTTATATTACAGACAGTATGGTTACTAAGTTTAGACAGTATCAGTAACTTTTATTTATGCAAATAATATTTCTTTATAGGACTTATAGCACACAGCAAGATGACTAATGAGTCTTATCAAAATCAAAAATTGGGAGTATTTTATTTTCTTTTTCTCATATAAGTTGCTTTTGTACTGCATTATGTAATTTCTATTATGCCCTTCAAGAACCCTGCATTTATTTCAGGATGCTACAGCTTCAGCAGTATTTCAGGGCTCTGGTTTTGAAAGGCTCTTCTCTTTCAGTTCCCGTTAGTGACCCAGTAATTGTTTTCATGGCTTTCCAGTCAACTGTGAAGTACTCTGATAGCATGTCAACAAAATGTCAAATACTGAGGGAGAGACTCTATGAGTGTTATTTTGATTGATTGCATATTTGAATCTTTTTGCTCGCAGCTGCTCCTTGGACATTGCATCCAGGTATACAGCAACTGGAGGGGAGGCTCCTCAAGTGCTTTGTTAAGATGTTGTTATTTAAGAGTGTAGCAGAGCAGAGCAGTGGAGCAATGGCAAACAGGACTACGGAGCACATCGCTCACAGGTGTATGTCCTAAAGTACTTACACTTGGAGGACCTCCAGCAAATTGACTCACAGAAACAAGTCTCTGTGCAGTACAGTGAAGATCCTAACCCTGGTGGCTGCCCTGCAGTCCTGCGTAGACTACCACAGAAGGCGTCAATATTGCTCCGATCTTTTGGATTAGTCACAGATATAGGAGAAGTGTTCAATATGGGACTAATACAACATACTGCCAAACTACACTTTAAGAAATTATACACAGTTTAATAAATACTTTTCTATATCCCTTTTTACTAGTTGGTAAGATACTGGTATATAGCATGCCATTTGCTAGGTTATAAGGTAACCATCCTGGCAGAGGCAAGTATATGCTAGAGACACATGTGCCCTTTGATTACCAGATTGTTAGAACAGTGGTCAGTAAGCATTGGGAGATTTTCACACCAAGAAAAGGGTAAAATGCTGGAGCCAGGTGCAGAAGGAATGTTTCTCCCAGGGAAATCACACACACTTTTGTCAACTTGATCCTGGCAAGGAAGGCAGCAGTGAAGACAATGGTGGGTCATTCTCTACCCAATACAGCTCTCTTAAACCTTTCTCTGTTTTTCTCTACCATTTATCCTTTTAATTAGTACATTGAAGATGGCTAGGCTGTCAAAGCCCAGGCAATGACCCCAAATCCCTGGTGACAGGACAAATCTATAAGGCAGATTTCCTGTTTCCAAAAAGTTCACTTCTAATGTAGTGTGCTAACTGTCTTTGTTCATGAGAACAACAGATTTTTTTTAGCTTCTTTTTGAAAAATAAGACAAGAAATGGATGTGCCTACAATCAAGATAGGGTACTTTTTCAGTAAAGCCAACATTTGATGAATTATTAGCAGGATAGCAAAAGCTAGTCATAAGTCCATGGATTAGCTAAATGGGGGTTCAGTAACTGCTTGACATTGAATTTTGAGGATGTCCATTCTACACAAACATCATTTCAGACTTTCACCATCATTGAGACATCTTTCTAGCCATTTTCCCTCAATTAGGGAAACAGAACCATAATTTTCAATTAATAAGTTCAATGGAGTTGAAAAGTTATTTTTTGTCTCACATATACATCTCAAACCTTCATACAAAGACATTTTTGAGAAAAAAGTTAATTCCAGAATGCACTTAATTTTAATGATGAAAAAGGAAATGACAAGGGGAATAGATTTAGACATTACTCAAGCAAAGATGTCTTTATAACATCAAACAGTATTCAGGACAAACAGCAATCATTTTGTCAGTTGAGAGCAGTAGCTAAGGGATTTTAACTGGATTTGAAAGAATTACACAATATACCCTGAGGAAATTCAGCGGAAAAAGTCAACATGATCCATATCTTAGAAAACTTAAAATTTAGTAAAATAAATTGCTGCACAGTGAAAAGAAAAATATATGAGAAGTAACCATAGAATTAGTTTCCAATATCCAGAAGACCATACTGTTATAGCACAATATGGCAAAGGTACAATGGGAATCCTTTTGGTGACAATATTAAGGAAAATTATGAGCTATAAATAATGAAGCCTTTACGTAGGTAAGGACCAACATGAATTAAATATAATTGACTTAAGTATCCTTTCTGAAAATAAGGAGACTTACTTCTTTCACTTTAGCAAGTTCCTTAGAAAACTTAGAAATATTTTCTTTCTTTCAAATATGTATTACATTTTAAAAACTACAAAGTCTTTTTGCTATCTTTGTAACTCAGGAATGTCTCTCAAAAGATTTGAGAGCTATCATTTAGAAAGGTAAACGTCAAGAATCATATTGCATACCTTCTATTTTCTGTGTTAGAGTAGGATCACATTGGCTTGGTCCCTAGCTCAGTTTTTGAACACACATCCTGTCATTAAGATGTGAGAAGATGGCCAGGAACTTACAGGATGACTTAGCTAACATAGAAAGCCTCCTGAATCATGCAAAGTTACCTGTGTGCAGTGTAATGTCAAGTCTGATTAAACATACAACAATTATTGTTCATAAAGGATACATATGATTCCTGGGTTGGGAGGAGACTTCCTGTTTTATCTTAACTGCCTAAAACATGTCTCATAATGGCATTCCTGTTTTCTGAGCTCTAAGAACCAAGTTAGCAATTTTAAATAGTTGTAGAATCAAACACAAATATCACTGAAATGTAATTTAATATCTATTTATCTCTATCTTATTGTCTTACGGCTATATCCCAGCTTGGAAAATTATTATAGTTTTACTTTCATGTAGATACATTGTGATAACTGTCTAACTAAAGGAAAAAAGGTAGAAACAATATCAAAATAAAGGAGGGAGGAGTGTAGGGAGATGTGGAAAGAAGGAAGAGAGGCAAAGATGGAAGGAGAGACGAGGGAAACATGGAAAGAAGGAGGGATAAATGCTGTGGGAGCTTCTTCTGCTCCTTCAGCTAACATAAAATACCACACCCAAGTCAGAGAAATGTTCGTTGACAGCGAAGAGCTGAGTCTCTGTTTCAGAATTTGCCTAAACAAATTCAATGTTTTTTATGATTGTTGTTTGGGGAATTTTGTTTGTTTTGTTTTGCTTTTGTCTGTTTCTCGTTGTTATGTCAATATTTAAATGTAAAGATATTCTGTTATAGTTTAGCTATAAGGTGTGGCTAAAGGAAGTTAGTGCCATTGTTTTTTGGAGATTTGGTATCTTTCTGTGGGAACCTTTCTGGGAAGTTTTGGTAATGTCATGGGGTGGGATCTAGCTAGAAGGAAGTATGTCACATGCAGAGTGTTATTTGGAGTGGCGTGCCCCTTGTTCCTGGTGGTCAGCAATGAGGTGAACTGAAGAGGTTTTTGACTGGCATCCTCACAGCCATGCTTTCCTGACAAGAGGCCATGGGTGTGACCATCTGACAATACAAAATCAAATAAACCCTTCCTTTCTTTAGGATATTTATTCCAGGTGTCTTCACACAGTGAGACAAAAGTAATTAATACAGAAAGCTCAAAGAACTTACAAAAGCCAACCCACTGAAAACAGTTACAGGAAAAATATACAGATCCGAGAAATGGGTTGTTGTACTGAACAACTGTGACAATGTGGTTGTGGAATCTTTAGTACTTCATTATAGGTCGAATGTAGAATAATTTGGAGAAGTGTAGGAGAATTGTCTGTATTCTGTCAATCATATTTTAAATAAACACTGATTGGCCAGGCAGGAAGTATAGGTGGGTCAACCAGACAGAAAGTAGAGGCAGGGAGATGAGAACAGGAGAATTCTGAGAAAAAGGAAGTCCATTCCTTGCAGTCCTGCCCAGTCCATGAAAAAAGCAAGTGTAATCTGCCCAGCTGAGAAAGGTACCAAGCCATGTGGCTAACATAGATAAGAATAATGGGTTAATATAAGCTACAAGAGCTAATAAGTAGCCTGAGCTAAAGGGGCCAATCAGTTTTATAACTTACGGAGATCTCTGTGTGATTTTTTCTGGGACTAAATGGTTGGGAAACTGGGTGGGACAAAAGCCCCAACAAGCCAGCCCCTCGTGTTACAGAAAAGGATTAGATGCTATAGGCAGACTTAAATGTGTGGCAGTTCTGGAGAGCAGGACACCAATAGGAACAAGAAGAGTGAAAGCTCATTTGGTTTTAGATAGAAAAAAGGAATCAGTTAGGAACAGGCCTTCAGGCCATTTGTGCTACATTCCGAAAAATAATTTGTTTACATTTTGCCTGTGCCTCAGGATCTTTAAGGAAACATAGTTTAAAGACGACAGTGAGCTAGGGTTGGAAAGATGGCTCAGCAGTTTAAATAATGGCTGCTTAAGCAGAGGATCTGTATTCAATTCCCAGTATCCACATTATGACTTACAATCACCCGTAACTCCAGTCTCAAGGGATCTGCAACCATTTTAGACCTCTGTGGGCACTGAAAAAACATAGTATGAAAAAACAGGAAAAATACTCATCACATGTAAATGAATGAATAAACAAACAAACAAATAAAACAAGTAAAATGCATTATTTGGTAGAGGAATTTCAGGGAAGGAGTTTCTTTGTGTAACAGCCTTAGCTGTCCCGGAACTCGATCTGTTATAGACCAGGCTGGGCTCAAACTTAGAGAGATCTGCCTGATTCTGCCTCCCAAGTGCTTGGATTAAAGGCAGGCGCCAGCACCACCCATAACATAACATAAATGCATCCATATTATCCACTGTTCTTAGCAAGATTCATGGTGTGATTTAGTAGGAATAAATGTATCAGAAAACACTGAAAAATAGATTTTGGTTGGAAAAGAACAAATAAAAAAGCAGGATATGGCTACTAAAGTGATTATTACAATTAAAAAGACATTAGATACTTTGCATCATGACAGCAAGAGAGACATCATGAGGACATCTTAGGAACTGTCAGACTCCATTTATCAGAAAACGAACCATATAAAAGTTTCAACTCATTTTAACAACTTGGCTTTGAGGTGCCTAGATTGTCTTGTGCACACATGCTCATCTAGAGAAAAATTTTCCTGCATTCACCACCCATGCACTCAGAGATCACCGTAAACAAGGCCATAAAGGGTTTGGATAATAACAGATGTTGGATATCATCTATGTAGTGCTGCTATGCAAGCATGCAGAATGTAAAGGTTTTGGGGTCATAGAAAAGTGTGATAGAGTCAATGCCACTGCAGATAGTCCTTGAAAGAATGATGTGTGTGAGACTATAAGGTTGAATCCTGAGTTTCAGCAGAGACACAAAGATCTTTGGGATGTCAGGCATATGAAATGTTTGTTAATGACAGACACAAGGGATGAGAGATCGTAGTCTCAGAGGGTGGTCATATGGGCTACAAATGGCAAGGGATTAGAGAAGAAGTTGCATAAGATCTTTAGGGAATAAACCACAACACATGGTTACAGTGTTAAAATAAACTGCAGGATTTAGTGGTTTATGATTTGTTTGTTTGGTTTGGTTTTTGCTAGGTTTTCTCTTGCTTTGATTACATTCCTCTCTCCTATTCCACGATCTTGCCTTTTATATGAACGCTAGTAGCTAACTTTCTTTTTGGTTATAGTGAGGCTTCTGTTAAGTCTTGACTCAAATCAAACAAGTTGTTTATATCATATTAGACACCAAACCATAACATGCTTTCTAATGTACCTCAACTATATTTGCCTTTTCCACTTCGATTTATTCCTTTCCCTCTCCTTGAGTTCATTGTTTCTGTCTAGTTCTACACTGATACAACTGACAATAATTCACTTCTCTCTTGTTTATTACTCGAGTGTTCAGTATTTCCAAGGGACTGCTCAAACATTCTGAATTTACTCGTGGAGGCAGCTGTCCCTGTAGATATTTCTAAGGGTCACTTGCACCCAGTATGTGATGGGAGTAGATAAAACTCTGTAATATTCACAGCAGTTTTGAAAGAGACCCACTTTATCTTTTAGGAAATATCTCTCCATATGAATATGCTCTTCCTGTAAGATCTCACTCTCACTACCACTTTTCTCTGTGTTTTGCTGGGAATTCTGATGCCACTCAGCTCTCCTAACTGCTGGTATTTCATTTTACTTTTAAAAAATTCTTTGACAATTTTGTGCAATATAATTTTATATTATTTATCCTCCTTCTAACTTTTCCCAGACCCAAACTTCTTTCCTACACGCCCATCTTAAAAAAATATCTTTAAAAATCCAATTTTTGCCTCTCATATACATGTGAATTTCTGCTGGACAATGGTCAACTGACTACGGGCTACCTTCTCCTAACATCTACTTACTGTCAATAGCTCCTGGGCTATGGGTGGGATTTGTGTCCTTTCCCTGCCGTGTGGGGATCTGGTTTGGGTTGAACTTACACAGCAGATGTGCATGTTGTCACAATCATTGTGAGTTTGTATGTGCAAGCTGCCTTGCTTTCTCTAGGAGACTCTTTCCTTGTGGTTATCTACTGTGTCTGTTATTACATTCCTTCCATTATTTCATTAATAATGGTCCCTGTGTCCTGGTAGAAGGTGTATGATATGCATATTCTCTTGAAAATGTTCTTGCATTTGGCTTTTGATTATCTGGTTGCTATGCCGTTTTTGTTTTGTTTTGTTTTGTTTTGTGGGCATTTTTAAAGATCCAAAAGCATGCTGGCTCTGACAATGTCACCTCTTTGTGACATATTATACTTCTGAGCACATGTTTGTTTAGTTGGATTACTGCTAAACGAATAAAAAAGTGAATGACTTTTAGTTCCTTATCGGTTGCTGTGACAAAACACAATAGCCAAGGCAAGCCGCATAAAAAAAAGCATTTAATTGGACTTGGCAGTTTTAGAGAGTTAGAGTCCATGAAGGGAGGCAAAGGTGTGGTGGTAAGAACACCTGAGAGCTCATATCTTGATCCATAAGCAAGAGGCAGAGAAAGTCACACTGAGAATATTGTAATACTTTTGAAACCTCAAAGCCCACCTTCAGTGATACATTTCTTTCCACAAGTCCATACCTCCTAGTATTTCCCACAATTCTACTAACTATGATGAAATATTCAAACTCCTGATCCTATAGAGGTCATTCTCATCCAAACCACGCCAATGACTACATAGGAAAATTCTTTGAACACCACGAATACCAATATTTTCCTAGTATAAATTACAATGTACATTATATATGCAAATAAACCTTGATATTTAGTAAGCTATATTACATAGTCACTCTGTGTGTGCCTGTATATGTGTAAAAATGGGAATTTTTATATAAATTTTATAAGAAAAATAATAGAATTCCAAGGAAGTCATTGTTGGCCAGAACACATAACACCAATCTTCATTATGAATTAATCTTCTTGATTTTTAATATGCATCTGTATTCCCTGAAGTAGTCACATCCCACTAACTTTTGTTGTACGAACAGTGTACAGTATGTCCTCTATGTAAATAGCTGTCCTTCAAACATTACACCTTAGTAATTATACAGTGGGAGAGAGCAAGTCAAAATCATTTGAGCTTAATGGTAAAACTAGATGGTATTGATTTAACCATAGACAAGACTTTCCTGATTTGAAGCATTCTTATTAGCTTAGTGGTCAAGGGCATTTGTTATAAACCCCTTCTAAGCACTAAGCTTCACAAAGGTCCAACTTCCTGCTTCCTACAGTTCACAAGAAACACTATTCAGAATGTTTTGCCTTGCTGTCTATACTGAAGAGTTTTTGCATTGAATTCCTATGATCTGTTTGCATAGGCATATTGCACATGAATGATCCCACTTACGAGCACCAGATCTTAAAGGCAGCACCTTCATTAGTATAAACAAATTAAGGACATACCAAGGTGTTTGTCAGCAGCAAAAAATAAAACCCTGTGTTAAAATAATTACTTTGAAAACATGTTTTCACATAGCTTGTTTAGAATTTACTATTACTGGTGGGAAAACCTGAGCTGGACAGCCTGTCTCTTCCTGTAACTGAAATGTAACATTCAGTCTGTCTCCTACTACTTTTCCTTTTGTATTTCACTTTGTTTTTGTAAAGTTATGTAACATACAGATCAAAAGTACAGGATTTTGAATCTTCCAGACATTAATTAGAATAACAGTAATTTACTTGTGAATGAGGAAGCAAAATTGTTTAGTAACCATAATTCTTAGTTTTCTTGTCAGTGAATGGGAGTAATAATAATAATAATAATAATAATAATAATAATAATACTTAGAATATTATCAAGACCAATTCCCAAGTGTGTATTTTAATTTTAATTTAAAGTAGTTTACAAATTGTTTAGTTATGACATATTCATGAGTAGATATCATTCAACGTTGCTAATATTTACCCTTTATACACAGTTCAATTTCTCATTGTCCCTTAAATTGGACCTCTCCCTTCCACCAAATTGTATGATGTGTGTTTTAAGTAGTTAGCAGCTTGGTTAGGGATATAGTTCAGTTGCTATAGCAGAGAATGCTTACACCACATGCATGTGTGTGTATGCACATGTGAGCACAAACACATACATACACATCACATCATAAAGTAAAACTAAGAAAACATTTAATAAAGATTAACTTTGACCTTTAGAGTCCATAAGTCTCTATAGAATCAACCTAGATATATACCTACTCTGTAACTGTAAATAGCTTGGCAAATCTTACCTTTTTATACATCATAGTAAGTAGCTTATTTTATTGGTACTATATTTTCTATTTATATTTATGTAGATAGTCAATGAAGGTGGGGAAATGCCTAGCTTCTGCATTATTCCATCTTTAATATATCATATAGAGTATCCGATAGACATTCTGTGAATATTTGTTGAATGAATGAGTAAATGGATCATTTTTACATATGTTTAAATCTAAAAGAAGAGATGTCTTGGATACCAGAAAAAATATTCCTATAGCTCATCTGTAAATTAGCAAACTTATAGGTAATGAATACATTCAGGCTTTGTAAAGTTCTCTGTGATGAGCAGGTAGACCTTGCGTACCTGAGGAAATCGAGTTTTCAACCTTGGGAAACCCATTCAGCTCCCAGCCTCAGGGGATAATCTCTAGGTAAGTGCCTCTAGAGGTGCTGCCTCTGCATCCCTCTGGCTTCTTCCGAACTTTGATTAGCAGCAAGCCTTCTGGAAGCCAGTCTTTGCAGACCTCAAATTCTGCAGTGATCCACTGAGGACCAGCTGTGCAGATATAACATCAGCATCACTTCTGGCTACTTCTCAGCACACATGAATAAGCAGTAAAATGAGACCCCAGCTCAGCAATTCCCCAGTAAATGAATGGGAAACCATGCTCCAGGCAGTTATTGATATTACTAAATGGCCCTTGAAAATTGCCCATTGGAGCTGAAAGTATACCTTTTCCTTCTAGGCCTTGAATTTTCCTTCACCCCCATTTAGATCTTCAGTAACATACTTTTGCTTGCTTTAGCATCATGGGTTTGCATGTGTGGCAGTAGCATACAGACTATGTCATCCCACAGGATACTAACTGAAAAGATAACACTTAAACCTGCAGCTCATGAGGATGAATGCACATGACACAAGGAACATTCTAAAATTCAAACAGTTCGGTAATAACGATATGGGCAATATTATCTAAAGCATGAACTCAGGCCATCTTCAACCAGTCCACCTAAAGTGACTGCTATGAAAATGGGGCTCAGATTCAATCTATAATATCAAATTATCTTTGAAAGGAGCAAGAACATTTCAAGATTAACAGACTTCTTCTATGTAAGTAAAAGTCACGAAGCAGATCTTCTTACACAAATGAAATGTTCTGACGGATAGCTACTTCCATTGGGTGCGGTGACAATGTACATTTTTCCATATAAGAAGAATTAGTGAGAGCAGGGAAGGGGGTGTTTATAGCCATTGTGCTAAAACATTTCTTCATTTAATGGTGGGCTGCACACTAAATAATTCCTTCCAAATCCCACTGCTGGAAGCAGCATCTCTAAGCTTTTAGGTTAATGTATTATTCATGCTGCTTGTTTGCACAATACTATTGATCATTCACTGTTGGGCCAAACAGTAAGATGGTATTTAGTTGACAATGTAACTCATAGCAAATGCCTGAAATACTAAAATGAAATTGTGAAAAGGAGGATACACAGAACAATTCATTGGAGAGAGAGTCAAATATGAACCTAAATGAGGTGCTTTATATTAAGTGTGCACATTATAGTCATAAAGAATGAGGGATGGGAAGATAGACTAGTGTTAGAGTGCTTTCCCAAGGTACAAGAGGTCCTGGGCACTGTGCGCATTCTCTCTTCTTTCTCTCTGTCTGTCTGTCTGTCTGTCTGTCTGTCTGTCTGTCTGTCTGTTTCTCATACACATACAGAGGCACACCGTAAAAAATACAAATTTGTATATGTAATAATTCAAAGATGGTCTGAACTTTAAAAATAAAGGGTAAAATGTATGGTATATAGCAATCAAACTTTTGGGACTCTACAGACCACTGAAACCAGTTTGTAGATACCATGGAGGTATTCTGCTCATGCAGAAACGCAGGAGAAGATGGTAATCTATAACACAACATACAAAGATGAAACATCAAGTAAACTCTATTTTTAGGAATATAAAAGTTGTTACATAAGCTCCAAAATTGCCATTTCTTTTCTTTTTGCAACAGATGGAGATGGCTATAGAAAACTACAAGCAATCAAAGTGCAGTTGTGCAGCCCAGTCCCAATGGATTCTGGGACATCTCCTAAGCAGATCATTCCCTCACCTAAGGCTTAGGCAACATTGTGTGAGAGAAATTGGAAAGATTTTAAGAGTCAGAGGGTCAGAATTTTGCTTTGAAAATGTGTTTCCTAGTAAAAAAGCTTTATGGATAATGTCTCTCATCCAAACATGAGCTGAACAAGAACACCAGGGAAGATGCCAAACTGGAAGGGGAACGTCCCTACAGAAAAAACCATATGCAACTGAGAAAAGCTGGAAGTAGGAGAGGTTATATTTCCCAAGGAAGAGCCTAACAATTGGTTTTCCAGTGCCAAATGATCTCTCCTAATATGAACATATAACTAATATCATATAAATTGGACAAGTTGTATTTATAAATACATATGTTTTACTTACCCTCCCGCACACATACGATATACATATATGCATTCTGTAACAATTAAAGAAAACAGCCAGGCAGTGGTGGTGCATGTCTTTAATACCAGCACTTGGGAAGTAGCAACAAAGGTAGGAAGATTTCTCTTTGATTTTGAGGCCAGCCTGGTCTACAGAGCAAGTTCCAGGACAGCCACAGCTCCAGAGAGAAATGCTGTCTCAAAAAGGAAACAAGCAAACAAATGACCAAAAACACAAGTCAAACAAACAAACAAACAAAAACCAATTAGTGGGGGGAAAAAGACCATGAATTTTATCTAAAACAGGAAGGAATATACAAGAGGGCTTTGAGAAATAAAAGGGAGGGGCTTTGAGGAATAAAAAGGAGGGTAGAAATGTAATTATGCTCTAATATCAAAATTAAAATAAATTTATTCCTTCAAAATCAAAAATTCCAAAGGTTTATTAATCTGCAAGTGAAAACCAAATCATCCTTTATTTATAACAGATAAGTACATCCAAACAAGATGAAGTCACTGGACTTTATACATGGTTGCCTATATGTATTGTGCTTCAAAGTCCACATACAAGCAGTGTGATTTCCGAATCCTCTCTATAATGCCGGGGAACATACTTGTTAATTTGTGGTAGAACAATTGGAGGAAAGTACTAGGGTAGGACGTATGAATCTGCTCTGATGCTACCAATGTGACCATAGTGGACTACTGAGCTGTGGATCACATAGAGTGGCTGTAGGATGAAAAGTCACTTCTCTTTGGGTGTGTGACCACCAGTCGGTTCCCTATATTTCAGTAGATGACTCTAACCCCACCTGCGCATGGGCAGCACAGGACAAGTTAAAAGGCAGGTGTGATGAGGGGTATGTGGAAAAATGGCAAGGGGATAAAGAAATGAATTCCATCAAGATTCATTTTATACACATACAAAATTTTCAAAGAACAAATAAATAAACAACTTAAAAATAATATAGTTTTTCTTGCAATTGTTCTCTTATTGCTCCCTAATATTACACAATCGCATCATCACTTGACTTTGACAAGCATACCATAAGCTTACTCTCTTTCAATACTCATCATTTCCAGAGGAGTCTCTCACTCCTTTCCTCATGAGGATTCCTAGATACAAAGACAGTAGAACTATGTGTATTTGTGGTCATGGATCATTTGTCTGATAGTTTCCTACAAAGCTTCCTCATTTCTCTAAACATCGAAATGCTATTTAAATTTTCACTAAATATAGGTCATGGATCACTTATTTTCTAAGCTAGGATTTCTATTTATGCAGTAAAACATAAGGACCAAACACAATTTGGAAAAGAAAGGGTTTGTTTGGCTTACATAAATTGGGTCACAATCCACTGAGGAAAGCCAAGGCAGGAAAAACAAGGAGACAGGAACTGAATCAAAGCCATGGAAAGATGCTTCCTTGTGTCTTATTTACCATGGTTTGTTCAGTCTTCTTTATTATACCATCTAGTATCATTAGTGGCACAACACTAAGTAAGCTGGCCCTCCCAAATTAATCATTAATCAAGAAATGCTACCACAGATATTCCTATAGGCAATCTCATGTAGGCATTTTCTCAATAAAGATTCAATCTTCTGAATATACCTTGGCTTGTGTCATGTTGACAAAAAGCTAGCACACTTACATTCTTGATGCCATGGAAAAGACACAGTACTTTCTACGCTCAAATTCTATGAACATAAAATGATATTATTGGTTTGGATGATTAGTAAGTATAATGTCCATTGGATTGATGTAACTGATGGTAAGTGTAATTTTCAGTGTATTGATTTCTTTTCTGAAATAAGACATGACTGAGCATGCATACAAACTACTCAAGAAAAATGAAAGAATACCCATGACAAAAATATGTTTCACTCTTTGTATTGAAAACCAGATTGGGTACATAGTAGAGACCAACATTCATGAGAAAAAATGCAAACTGTTTCTCCTATTTTGCCTCAATCAAAATCAAGAAAATCTGAAAAGGAAAGCTACACATCAATAATCCTGCTTCACAGCAGGCACTCAGAAATGATTTGTTTGGAGGGCTTCTCCAAAAACCATTGTCAATCATGCCAAGAATAAGCGAGTCTATGGAATATTTATGTTAAAATTCAATGATGCCAAATATATAAAACTGGTGTAGGAGGTCCTTCTATCTTTGTGTTGCTTTCATTGGTTAATTAATAAAGAGACTGACTTTGCCTAGTTAATAGGGCAGAACTTAGGTAGGCGGGGAAGACAGAACTGAATGTTGAGAGGCAGAAAGGCGGGATAGGAGAGAGAGACATTATGGAGCCACCAGAGACAGACATACCAAATCTTTCCTGGTAAGCCACTGTCACATGGCAATATACAGATTAATACAAATGGGTTAAATTTATGTAATAATTAGCCAATAAGAAGTTAGAACAAATGGGCCAAGCAGTGTTTTCATTAATACAGTTTCTGTGTGGTTATTTCGGGGCTAAGCTAGCTGGGTGACCAGGACAAATAAGTGGACCCTCTTCCTACATAAAACCAAGGTTTCACCAAGAGAAGTGAGTTTGGTAGTTTTTAGAATATAACATTTAAAGGTCTAAAAATAGTGAAACAGAAAAGGTGGTGAAAAGGAAGTTGCCACTGTTTCTTCTCTTCTGTTTTCCGTTTCTTTACACATCATGGGCTACCTAACAAGCTAGACTTTAGTTGGGCATTTTTTAACCTTCTATGTCTTTTATCTATTTATTATGACTTCCAATTTTGTGTTCTGATGGTATTTATCTGTTTATCAATCTGTGTTTCACAGTATCTGTATGTGTTGTTTCGATTTTTCTTTGGATATTTTCTGTTAATTTGATTTGTCCATTTCTGGTTTGCTTGCAACTTTGTTTTATTTATTTATTTGAAGAAGTAGGTATGTATGTTTTCTAAGAAGAGAATGAAAGAAAGAATTAGATTTGGTAAGTAGGAAGGTTGGGAAGGGTTGGGGAGGGGAAACCATGATCATATTTTCAGAGGATATTGGATGAAAACAAATCTATATTCAATAAAAGTCCTATTTGCCATTGCAATTATTGCAAAAACTAAATAATGAGAAATATGAAAAGACACAAACAAATAGTAGTTATTCAATCAAATAATACTAATTTAACCCATAACTATAACCTTTTGTAGAGCATCTTCTCACAAAGAAAGATCCTCTAAACAGCCAGGGATGCTGCATTTTCCTGCAATTCCTTCCCTTCCTCCACTTATTCTACAAAACTTATTAAGGACACAAGGTACCCAACCTTTCATGAGAGTGTTTACGTACATGACCAAAAGCATTATAGGCTTTGGAGATGAATGGTGACCTAAATAACATCTTTTTTTTCCTTTTACTCTTATATACCTAAGTCAATCAGAAAACAAGCAATAAAGATGAAATCATGTCTGTTCCAATTAGAGAAATTATAGAATTTATGTTACCTTCCCTAATGTAGATGTCTCCCCTTTCAAATTCCAGATTATTATATAGAATTTTTTGAATAAATATTTTTTACAAGAACATACATTCCGTGTGTGCATGTGTGCATGAGTGTGTGTGCAAGTGTGTGTGTAAAATTGTGAATTAAAATAGTCACCACTCAAGAAAAAAACGTTCTTCTATTTAAATGATGTTCCCAAGGCTAACAGTTTGTAGCCCAGCTGAGAATTATGAACATCATAGAAAATAGGAAAACACAGGGCTATGTTACAGAATCCTAAACCCTCAGTCTCCTCTTCGTATTTTTAATTCCTATTCTCTGCCGTGAGTTTTTCAAAGAGGACAGCGATCCGGTGATAATGAAAGAGGGATTCTATACTGTAAGATTAGGTAAGGGAAACAAGACAGATTCCTTTTGTGAAGGTCACATTGTGTAGCAGTAAGCTATTTTTATCTATACATTCTTAATTCTATCTAATATTTTGATGAAAGAGAGACACATGTAAAAGTTTCTGTACTTTGAGAGTATTGGGCAGAGACATACAAAATGATGTAGGACATGAAAATTGTAGGTGTACTGGGGCTTATATAAATTTGTGAGACAATAACACCAGAGTTGTTTGATAAAGGAGCCATAACATTTTATATTACCGAAAATTATACACTATATATACAGTTGTGCTGACAGTGCTCCCTGAAAACTTCAGTAACAAGCAAGAGAAACTTAGTTTTCAAATGGTTGCTCACAATATTCCCAGTCATTCCCAAAGTATTATACATAAGAGATGTTGGTTTTGATTGCCATTCTGGGATCAGGAGTGTGTCCCTCTTGCTAAAGAAACCACATATTCAGGAGACAGGACTCAGATGAAGCAAGTCGTAATTGATCTGAAAGCCTATTTCCCACATTCTAGCTTCCATGGATCCAGAAAATACTATGAAGGGAGGGAAGCAAGTAAACAGCCTTACCCATTTGAAGCACCTATGAGCCACACAAATACTGACATGTCAAGACCTTCATTAAATTGCAAGAAGTGTCATTCACATTATAACTAACAGCTGTCTTGACTCATAGCCGAACTAACGTGTGGGAATTCTTGCCTGGTACTGGAAACCAAGCCAGTTTTCTTGGGATAGAGAAGTCATAGACCTTAGAAAGAAATATACTATGTCCATTTTATTAAACCAGAATAACTCCGGAGGACATTCTAATTTTATCCTTATACCCATAAATAAGTATAGCTATGACTCCCTCACCAAAGAATTATCTCTTCACATTAAATTGAGTTGATCCCAGAAAACTACTGTTAGACACAATGCAAAGATAACAAATCATGCAGAATCCATCCTGAATCAATAAATATGCATCACAGACTCTGTATCTAGGGCTCAGAAGGGGGATTTGGGTGTCTGTAAGAACCAGAAAACCAGGATATCTGCTATGAAACAGTGTGTCCTAGAAATGGCTGCAGAAATAAGACAAGAATAGTGACAATATCAATGGGCATGTTAATATGTGAGGGGTGAAATTTCACAGGGTCACAATCCTAGGCAAAGAACTACAGACAACTAATGACAGTTGGGAGGAGAATTAGCTTCTTTTAGGTATGTGTCACCTCTTGGCTGTTGTCCAATACGGACTTACCAACTTTGAAACCATATACATCACCAAAAAAAAAAAAGATTAAACACATTGTATTTATATACAGTTGCATCCAAGCACAAACACACAGATACACACACTCATCAAATCAACGAAAAAGTTATTGTATTTAATGGAAGAACACGAGAGAGGTTCAGGGAGGGGTAGCTGGGAGGGGCTGGATTTAAAAAAAAAAAGGAGGTGGAAAAGGATATAAGTCCATTTCAAAAAAAGATTAAAATATCTAAATAATATAAACAAGAAAAAAAACCAAAAAATAACCACGGTAACTCGACGCATGATAGTCTATGCTTCTAATCCTAGCACTTGGGAAGTAAGAGCGAGAGAGATAGGAGTTCAAAGATATTCTTGGCTACATGAGTTTGAAATCAGTGTGGGATACTGATACATAACACCTATCCTCAAACAACTCAATATTAATATGAAATAACTAAATTATTAAATTAACATGGTATTTACATTTGAAAAATATTTACTTATTTACATTTTCTCACTGTTCTGAATTTGTAACAAATCCCCACTTAATAACACTTACCCCAGACAGTAATAAGGTTTCATTGCTGAGTGTACCAATTTCAATAGTTTGTCAACTATTTGTATTTTAACTGAAGATAAGCTCTACTTTTATTGCTAATCTGATTCAAAATTTATATCTACAAGATCCTTTCATAAAATGAACAAAAATTAAATATCTAAAAACAAGATTGTGAGTCACACTAATGTTTATGCAGCTTTGTAAAGTCATGCATGTCCATATCTGGACTTTTTCTGATAAGCTGCCCTACCCCATAGAAAATAACTTCATCGCCACCTGTAAATTCAAAGTATTGAACCCATTTTCATTGTATTCTAAAATCCCAATTTATCTATTTCTGACAGCATGGCCAGTAGTTCCTTCTGGCTTCTTGTTACATTATAGAGCAATCATGAATGTCAAGCTTTGATGTGCACTGTGAGGACCGTTCTCTATAGTATGGAGTCCATATGGGTAACCCTGATATGATTGATTGTGGCATTGAGGCATTCTCCAGAGGAATATTAATTGCTTCAGTAGTTCTCCACCTGTGAATGGCTGAAGGTGACGCCACAGTTTTGACTTCTACTTAAACAAGCAGTTTCAGTGTTAATTTACATTTCTTCATTTCTTCTAGTAATATATAGTCACGCTTTTAGTATTATTTTTAAATATTTGGTAACAATGCCAGTTCTAATTCTGATTGAGATTTTGGAAAATATTTCAGATATTACAAAGAGCAGGATGGACTAAACAACATATGAAGATTGGCTCAATGATAACTCAAAATGTAAAATTATCATAGCAAATACATAAATGAAAGTGGTCTACGAAACATGGGAGGAGTCAGGTGGCTGATTGATTATTACCTCTCTTTTTTAATGCAGATGGTACCAAAATTCTAGGAATAAGTCAACACTGCTAGGATATTTCCCAAATTTAATTCTCTCAAAGGTGCCTTTTAGCCTAAACTAGGTCCTGATAAAATGTTGGAAGTTAAAAGAAACTGGAGAATGGCATACAAATTATTTTCAGCTCATTTATAAAGGCCAGAGTGTGAACACAGGGACATTCTTTCTTTTGAAAACTGAAAAAGCTGGCTTTTACTTAAGATTGCTCTTGATGAAATACCCTAGGGCTGAGGTTAGAATTTTTGAACTTGCTCTACAAAACAAAATAAAATGTCTCTATGCTTTTCTGATAAGCAACTCTTTGGTAGGTAGAAAAGGAATTTTTAATTTACCATTTTCTTATGAAGTGGCTTTGAGCTAGAAGAGACATCTTTTGAAAACGCAAGAATGTTTCATCTGAAAGAATGATTACAATAAACACTCTGAAAAGTATTAAATATTTTGTATGTGGCTCATGCATGCCTGTACACAGAAGATAAATTTAATTTCACTTAAAATGATATGGAAATATAGGCAGTGTGAGAACAATAAGGCCCAACTCTATCGTCAGAGTACTAAATGCTCCATTGCACTGTATTTAAAATATGCCTGTGCATTAAACCTGTGAATGCCTGTCAGCAGCATCTGTTGCATAGTGATCCTTAGTTCCCAAAGCCAAATAAATCAACCAGCTTCAGCAGGATGTCCCCAAGGGAATTCATGGCTATCCTTCAGTGGCTGAGGGGAAAGAGATTTGTCTTATTTTTCTATATGCAATCACTAGAGTACACACTCAAAGAATATTGCTGTTAACATACACTTCCATGGTAGATGAGCATTTGGGACCTCTTTCTATCTAACAGTTTTTGAAAACTATTACCTTCCCATTTCACCTTGGCTGGTATGACAGGTCAGAAATTAACAACTGCTTATTGCTTCATAATCCTGAGAGTTCAGCATGCAAAACACTGTAAGTTGTGGGATTTCCCTTGAGCACTGTTTTCAATCATACTTTTTAAAGTTACCCTACTTCCTTGGAAAAGACATCAAATGGATTACCTTCAAGGTTGTAAGTCTGTGTTCAAACTGGAGAATTCTCCATTGTACTATAACTTTCACAATAAGAGAAAGAGTATATAGTGTGACTTGTCAAATTCAATTGTGGATCTTACAGTTTTTTTCAAAGTTACTGACTATAGAGTACACAGTTGTTTCTGATAGCCCTGATTTATAGGAAGATGTCTCATAGTGTATGTGTGTGTCTGTGTGCCTGTGTGTGTGTGTGTGTGTGTGTGTGTGTGTGTGTGTGTGTGGTGTGGTGTGTTCATGTATGTACAGGTATGCATGCATGCTGAGTCTTTATGTGGAAGTCAGAGGTCAACATTGCCTTCCCCAGTCACATTCTCCTTTATTCTGATTAATTGTCATTCGGTCTGCCACTCTTCTTGGAGCTCACCTGCTCAGCTAGGCTGACTGATCAATGACCACCAGGGCTCCATCCGTTTCTGCCTTCTCAGCTTGTGTTTACCATAGAGAGCTTTTGTAGAGAACTTTTTACACAATACTAGAGATAAAAACTTTTATTTTCATGATTACAAGGCAAGTACTTTATCTCCCGAGCCATCTGCCTAGCCCCAAGACCTTTCTAATGTACATATTATTTTTCCCAACATGTCTTCTGCATTTTAAAATCTGCTAGTACCAGATTGATTATTTGTATTATCCCCCGTGCTTCTCCCTCTCCCTCCCTTTCTCTAATATCTGTATTCCTCCACCCCATTACCTATTCAAAGCATTCATGCAGGCACTGTAGGGAAAATTGGAAGTATAATATGTGGTTACGACTTTTGTTCCCCCCATACCATTAAAATAAAGCGTTCAAAGTTATTTAATCTTGTAGAATACCATGGATTTGTTCCATATACATATCTTGAATCTGGTAACACACTTTGGTAAAAAGGATTTCAAATAATTTGCCATAGTTTAACAGAAATTCTACCATTAAGTTTTAAGGTAAAAGTAGCTTAATAAAAATGAAAAATATGAAATATTACTTAAAATATGTAAAGTTATTATCACCACCAAACTCAATGGTCTAGAAACTCTATGGCCTCTCTTTATCAAATGCAGAATCCTATGTATTAGCGTTAATGATCACATCTGAGTTTCATTATATGGAATATAGGTGGAATTATATTGGATAATGTGCTTCATCATAACATCCACACATGTGTAGATAATGTATTTAATAAGTATGATCTTTTCCCCTTTTCTCCTCCCCACAGTTCCTCTTTTCTTTCCAAAATGTTTCCTGATACTTCCATGTGGATTTCTTTGTTTGGAATATACATGAAGAAGAAAATATGCATTATTTATCTTCTGTATCTGGTTTATGATGATACTCAGGCCCCTCCATGATCTAGAAAATGAATCAATTTTATTCTTTAGAGCAAAAAACCCCAAAGATACCAAAAATTCTCATTATGTGTATTCCACATTATTTTATCTGCTCACCTGTTGATAGGCTCCAAGACCTATAATTTGACTGCTTTGAATATTGTTATGAAAACAAGCTAATGTTAAAGTGTTGTATGCTAAGTTGGAGTTAAGATACGATACTTGTAAGTTAGATATTTCTTGCCTTTCCACTGCCATTTAAAATACACCATATTTTGTAAATGAATACATTTGCACTGTAATTTAAAAACAAATAAAGTCGATGAAAGCTCTATTTCGATTGTACATTGAACTAACATTTAACAGCGAGAGGATGTTAGCATTATGTAACAACTACCCTCAATGAGAAGTGACTAGAAGAGACCTGAAGCTCTAGTGATAGCAATGTAAAAGTAGTGGACAAGGGCATTTCATAAAGGCGTTCTCAGAATTCAAGACTCCTTCAAGGTCTTTATTCAGCTCTTATGAAATATAACCCATAAATTATTTTATTTCTTTTGTTCTGTTTAGCTTTTCTAGCCTCCTTCTTCAGAGATTCACATAGCCCCCTCTGATATTTGCTTTGATTAAAAATTATTGTTACTGGAAACTGAGTCTTTTGAATGTCAGTGTAAAATTAGCTAAATTAATTGTAGTGTTCCGTTTCATTTATTTATTTTTATTTGATGCCAGTTTAAACTCTTCCTAATTTGTGGTGTACTTTAATAAGTACACCACACCATTGAGACCAAGATCTCTGTTGTGGTTCAAATGTGAAATATTCTTCTTAGTATCGTGTGCCTGGCATATTTCTCTCAAATACCTGATAATGTGTGAGAAGAGTATGTAACTTTTAATATTTAAAGCTTCACTAGAGATAGTACATCTTTGGTAAGATCTCAGGGCCTTATGGTCTAGCCCAATTCCTTGTTCACTCTCTGTTTCCTGAGTGTGGATACAATGGGCCCAGAGGTATCCTTGCAACCATTCCATCTCTGCCTGCAGGCACAATAAAATGGAATCATTGGCCAAAAAGCGCCTTTAAGCCTTTAAGTTGTGCTTGTCCGTGTCCTTTATCATAGCAATGAGAAAGTAACTAAGACAACATTTGGTACCTAGAAGTGGGGCTATAGTAGAAATCTATGATAAGCTTGGCCTTGTGATTCTTAACTTTTGGAGTCATTTGCCAAGGAAGGTAGACGAGTTTGGAATGTTGGGCTAGAAAACTCTACTAATGCTATTAACTCATTTTTAACAGGATTGTCTACTGAGCGTTTGAAAGAATAGCAGGTAGAAAACACATGCACCATGGAGGCTCACAAGATTTCAGAGGGGAACAAGAACTCTATTGGTAATTCGACTATAGGTTATTCAGTTTATATTTTGAAGATTTTGGTTGTATTCTCCTAATGTCCTGTTAGCTTGGGTGAGATTGACCTGGAAAGTAGTTCTATCATAAGCATGTGATCCAACCAGATTTTCTGAATGTGGCCAGATTCTCTGAATGTGGCTGGCCCGGAGCCTTTCTGAAAAGCCACTGACAATGACACTAGGACTTGTTTCCTCTGCATATACTGGATTTTTGGGATCCAGTCTGTTCGGATACTCACCTTCAGGGACCTGGAAGGAGGGGGGAGGAACTTGAACTTCCCACAGGGCTGGAAGCCCTGACTGCTCTTAGGGATGGAGAGGAAGGAGGAGGGGGAGGGGGGAGTGGGAGGGTATTGGGAGGAGGGGCGGAAATGGAAACTTTCATAATTTAATAAACTTTGAAAAAAATAGCATCTCAACAGCCAAGACAAAAAAAATAATAATTTGTTTGGCAGAGGGAACACCAGGCAAGACACTGTTAAGGCTGTGCTGTGATTTTTGCCCACTGCTTTCATTAAGATCAGTATAAGAGAGCAACTAGTTGCTAAAAGAATAATGTGAATTTAGGCTAGGAAAGGTATATCAGCAAGCTAGAAGGTGCAAAAAAAGAGACTAAAGACTATAAAACATTTATTTTTATATTTATTACATTATATTATAATTTATTATATTATTATTTATGCTTATAGCCCTTGAAAGAAAACCTCCTGTTGTGGTATGAATAATAAGACAGGTGCCTTAAACCTAAGACCCCCTCCATCCATGGCTCCAATTTGTTAAAATAAAGCTTCATTTGAAAAACCATAGTCTAAACTCAGAATTCCAAATGGATTTTCTGTCTCTGGGGAGCAAATCCAAGGGAAGTATTTTCCAAGGGTCAATAAAACCAAACAAATCCAAGTGAAGTTCAAGGGTAAGCAGGCCCCATTCTGGGTGGCAAGATAACTTGGGAGTGCTATCTATATGTACTTTGTATTTATTCATGAAAGAATCAAGACTGAGGGACCAATGAATCTCACATCATTATTTTGGAGACTCACTGAGGGAAGGCAGCATGTGGCAGAGTTGCAGACCCAGAAGGAAAATCTTGACATTACCATGTGAAGTTGTTTGAAGACTTGATTTCTAGATAGTAGTTATTTAGAAATGTTGGAGAACCTTACCGAAGCAGATCCTCACTGGTGAAAGTGGGGCAACTAAAGGTTTCAAGACTGATCCCACTTACAGTTCCCTTTTCTCTTCCTAAGATTGCAAAATTGTGGTTATCTCTTGTGAATATTAGTTTAAGATGTGGTACATTTGTTTCTGCTATGGAGTATTTGTTTAATGACCCGAAGATGTGTTGCATTCTGCTACATTTGCTTAATCCCCTAAACAAGTGCTATTTTGCCTGCTTAAAATACCTGATTGGTCTAATAAAGAGCTGAATGGTCAATAGCTAGGCAGGAGAGAGAAAGAGGAAGGACCTGCGAGTAGAGACAATAAATAGGAGGAGAAATCTAGACTTATGGGAACAACAGAAGAAGAGGGAGGATCAAGAAAAGGAGAAGGAGAGGAGGACACCAGGGGCCAGTCAGACTGTCACAAAAGCAATTATGGAGTAAGAAGGAATAAAGATCTACAGGATAGAGGAAGGTAAAAAAAGTCCAGGGGCAAAGGTAGACAAGATAATTGTCAAGAAAAAGCTGGCTATAAACAAGCCAAGCTAAGGCTGGGCATTCATAAGTAAGAATAAGTCTTTAATTATTTATTTGTGAGCTGGGTTGTGAGTCCCCAAGGTGTAAAAAACAAACAAACAAACAAACAGCAGCAGCAACAACAAAACAACTCCAGTCATCGAGCCCCCTGTTGCTGTTACCATGTCTTCGCCTCCTCCTCTAAGACCTCTGCCACATAACAAACTGTTATTCTCTGGGTCTGTAACTCAAAATAAACCCCTTTCCCACTGAGTTGCTTTTGTATATTATCACAGCAATGAGGAATATCTGAGACAGTGTCCTTAACATAGTGGATGAAACTGTCAAGTCTGAAGTTGTTATTGTAGATGATGTTTGATGATAGGCTATTTAATCAGTTAATGACACCCCAAAAATTTGGCAACAGTTGGAAATCATGATAACGGATACTACATGGGACTATATTTGTTTATTCTGAGGGCAATCAAGAAGTGACCTTAGGGCTGGAGAGATGACTCAGTGATTAATAGCACTGGTTGCTCATCCAGAGGTATTGCGTTTAATTCCCAGCAACTACATTGTAGCTCACAACCATCTATAATGGGGTCTGATGATCTCTTTTGTTGTGCAAACATGAATGCGAATAGAGCTCTCATATATAAAATACACAAATAAAATTTAGAAAAGAGTGAACATACACACACACACACACACACACACACACACACACACACACACACACCACATGCCCTTGATGGGTTTGTGTTTAAGTTTCGTCGTTTTTCTTGTAGGATACCAAAGCTCAGCAAGGAGTTTAACCTTACTCTTTGCCTTAGATTGATTTAGAAACAAAGCTGAGACTAGAATCCATCTGTTTTCTGCGTCCTAACACCGCCGGAATCTTTTGCACAGCCATTGACTGACAATGCTCAAATAGAATCTGCAGAACCAAATGCCCTATTTAGGAAAGGATTCTTATCTAGGATAAGAGGCTAGAACATGAATTTCAATTCTATGGTTGTAGTTATCTATATTTGAACATTGTGTTCAAATTTGAGGGGAAAAGATACAAAGAAACTCCCCAAAGACACACACTAAATATGTAAAGTTCTTTGTTCAAATACTATCAAAACAAAATGATTTGTATTCTAACTCTATGTTGACAATATTTTATTCTGTAGAAACAACCATCAATCTTTGCCATACTCCATTCTCTGTTGTGGTAACCATGCTATTAAATCATTGATGACTCAAGATTCATGGAATATTCTTCACTTCATTTACATCATATAGCTTTAAGGATGAATGTTTCCCATTCAGGAAAGTGGGCGCTGCACCTCATCTGAAGAGCACAGAGGAGCTGACCCTCCTTATGGGGATATTGACCCTTCTTACCGGGGCATATATGCCAGCCCTGAATTTATGAACATGGGAGGAGGGGGCTGTCCTCACCACCTGTCTGTCATGTGCTGGCATGGACTAGAGAGAGATGATCCCCCTGTTACCCCACACCCCTCACTGCCTATAACAGATGAGGGAACTAACGCTCTCCCTTATCAGCTGCAGCACTCAGGAAAGCAGGCCCTGCTCCTCAACCTAGGCAGCTCAGTGGAGTTGAACCTATTGTCAGGGCTACAAATAAACAGGCCTTGAGAGCATGAACATGGGAGATCTGGCCCTGCTTGACATCTGTTATATGATGTCAAGGGGCAGCCTCCGCCCCACTCCTTGCTGCCTGTGGATGAAGCCACAAGAGTGGGAGAGCTGTTCCTAACATTCACCAGCTTTAATACTCGGGAAAGTGGCCCATACTCGTAGCTTGGGTAACACAGTAGAGTTGGTGCTGATGGTCCAGGTGTGGGAGAGCCTAACCTGAGGATGTGAAAGTAGAAGAAATGGCCCTGTCCCTTCCTCTTCCTCATTGCTGCAAGGGGTGAACTGGCTGGGGCAACACTGGAGAGCTCATCCCAGTGGTTAGGACAGGGAAGAGCTTGCAGGCTGACCAATCCTGCTACTACCGGGGCCCAAACCCAGGATTATAAATTGGTCTTCCCAACATCCACTCCATCTATGATCAGAGGGAGCATTTAAAAGGGGCAGTCCTGCAAACCCAAAGCTCCAGGGTCGCCATGACACAGGACAACAGAATATCCAAAATGAGTACAAGAGAAGGCCCGGCATCTACAGTGTAGCAGAACCCAGAGGCCTGAACCAAACCAACCACTCTTTTCATTAAATACTTGCAAGTAACAACACACAAAAGAATTTACTGCGTGACTCATTATGTCACACTGCAACTTCTATGACTAGATTTTTCCTTTTGCTCTTTTCTTTTTTTTTTTTTTTCATTTTATCTCAAACCTTATCCTGTTTTGGGGGTGGAGTTTGCAAAGGCAAAGGGTAGATATGAAGAGGTGTGAAATGTGAAGTGGATCGAGATGCATAATGTGAGAGACAAACAGTAAATAATAAGAAGAAAGTCAAAAAAGATGAAAGATTAAAAAAAAGTTGCCGAAAATAATTTTTACTCAGTTCATAAAGCTACAATTAAGGTCTACAAACAAAAGAGGCTATTTAAGAATCCTGAGAAATCAGTACTAAACAGAAGAAAAAAACAGTTGTTCCCACACTATATGAAGCAAGTTACAGAACACGTATTAAAGATAAAGGCTTCACTTACTGGCAACAATATATTTTCAATTGTCCTTACACCCAAATGCAATTTCAGACATTTTAAAATAATATCATGGTTTAATTACCTTAAGGAGTTAAGGTAATTAAATTATAAAATTTAATAATTTTATAATAAATTAGACGTGAAACATGTTCTTTTAATTGTTTCAATGAAGTTTCTCACTTTCCCTTGATACTTAACACACCATAAATTATTGAATAGTTTGTAAGATAAGCCCTATCATCTCTGTCCAGATTTATGAAATTAATGACAAAACATTGCAGCTTTCCACTCTGACATGACTCATTTGTTGACCCTAAATTCAATTGTAAAAATACAGTGAAAGAAAAATTTCATTAGAAAGCTATTAGAGATAAAATGTAGAAACCACATAGAAAATAATCTTTCATCTTCAAGATCAAAGTATCAGTATATTCTTCTCTGCCTTCATTCTTCCCTCCTTTCCTTCCATTCTGATATCACTATGCCTTGTAGCATCACCTATTACATAACAGTAAACAAACATCTTAGGTTCTGAGGACGCAGACATTGGGCTATGATCCAAAGATCCTAAATGTGTAAAGCTTAGTCCCAGAGAAAGAATCAATAGGATAAAGAAGAACTTATATCAAGGACGTGAGAAGGGCTGTGCATCATTCTGTACCGGACATTTATATGTACACACACAGACACAAATGCATGTGCATGCAAATTATTATGCACACATACATGTGTGTGAACACATACGTATGGACATATATATTTAATAATAATGAAAGAAGAAGAGGACTTGAATTTGAAAAAAGGTTATAGGAGGGGTTTTGAGAACCAGAGGGAAGGGTGAACATTAGTGGCAAAATACACACACACACACGTACACACACACACAGTATTCATTTATGATATTATGCAAAACTTAAATTTTTCATAAAAAGAGGAGACATTTTCACAGTTTTGAACTCTAAGTAGCTTAGGAATAAAATAATATTGGTGTCTAATGAAGTTAGTGTTTACAGTGTCTAGAAAGCAGCTCACTGCATGGCACAATTGGGAGAGTGTGTTATCATCACTTCGTTCCTCTCTGAGGTCCTTACTCACATTCACAACAGCCCCACTGTTACAAGAGAATTATATTTCAAAGATTAACATCTCTTAATACAAATCACACTTCCCAGCATCCGGAAGAAAGAGGCAGGCAGATCTCTGTGAGTTAGAAGCCAGTCTGGTGTACAGAGCGTTTGCCAGGACAACCAGAGCTGTTACACCGAGAAATCCTGTCTTGAAAAACCAAGACTAACCAACCAACCAAAAAACCAACCAGACAAACAAACAAAAAATCAAAATCAAATTGTCTGTATGATCTCATCACAAGATAGGAGTGCATGAGCAGTCTAAACTAATGAGTGTTAAAGGGAAGGTACTCTTGAAACCTCCATTGTGTTTTATAGTATAAATCTGCAAAGGGACCTAGTTTTCCTAAGAAGAAACTAGTGTTTCTGTACGTTTTATTAATTTATCTACTAAAGAATATTCACCATTAATTAGTTTCATAGAGATATACTTTAGATCTGAAGAGAATACAATAGAAATGATGAACAGGCACTTTCCTGTTTGAACCTACATTATAACTGAAAGACAGGCAGGCCTGCAGTTAAAAGAATCCCTTGAGTCTCTCTTCAGTTAATTTTTAAATGAAATAACACATTCTTCACACAACACAGTGGGCAGGCATCTTAAAACTTAACATTGTAATAAGGTTGCAAAGATCTGAGTAAAATTATGATAATGCTTTTGGCATTTGTTGGTATTCTACATAAACAAGCAAACAAATGGGTTTCTATTACTGGCATTGATTATTACTATTATCACTATTACTGCCAGTGAAAAATCGAAATGTAAGGTCATACTCAATATAACGACAATATAAGCAGTAATTCTGTTGGAATCAATTGTGGATTAGTAAACACAGAAGATTTAACTTGAGGGACATAATGTAGACTGCCCTTAAAAGACATTTGGACAATTCTTATAAAAAAGAAAAAGACAGGCTTCAGTATGTATTTTTAGAATAGTATACATTATCTAGAAAAGACGTATGTCCTATGGCAGTAGGGAGTCAGGGAAGACAGGTTTATATCAATAGGCAATGACATGCATTTCCTAAAGCACACCCTATTACGAAGTACTTGAAGGAAAATGGCGAAGCTCTTGGATGCTAACTGCAGGACTGTAAAAGCATCACTGTGTTTGCACAGCCTTTCTATAGTTGTGCTGAGGAACACAGCAGGATGCACACTGAGCCCTTATTATCAATGTGGCCTGACACCCATGCTCACTTCTGACCCTCCCAAAGGCAAACTCTTCCACTCTGTATCACAATATGTAGAAATTGCCTTTGTATTAAAATGCCATTCTCTTCCATTTTCAGTAGAGTCAAAATGTTGTTACTTTGCATTCCAAGGGTAGGTTTTCAGCCCTTGAAACTGTGCCTAGCTCCAAACAGCTTTGTACCCTGCTCATCTCATGGCACCGTTGCTACCGTCTGCCTTCTCAACAGGACGAGGGATTTTGCGGCATTAGTTTTTCAGTCCAAAAACGGACACTAAATTCATATAATTCTGCGAAGGCCTCATTTTGCCAAGCCATTACCTTCTGTCCCAAATCCATTTATCTGCCCTGGAACAGTCCAGCCCTAGCTCTCACAAGAGTTCACAGAGCCAGCTCTGGTCGCTCACATGCCATTCTTCAAGACCTTGTCTTTGAGCACATATTTGCTAACGTTTAATAGCTAACCTGTTTACATTTAGCATGATTTTATACAGTTATAATATGTTTTCTTTTTACATTTTATTTATTTTTCCTTATTTCACACACAGCTTAAATTCTATGGAAATATCAGACAAAATAAAGACAAGATAAATATCTTGTGAATTTTCATTCAAACGCAACCTCCCTCTCTGTGCCTGATCTTCCCGCCCATCCTCTTCCATTGTTATCACATTTCGCCAGTGATAATTTCCCCCCTTCCTCTCTCCCATTTCATGAATTCTTTTATTTTCCATGCCCATTCTCCTTTAGCTTTTACATGGAAGTAATGCTACCTGAAGATTTCTTTTGGTGTTTCTCCTGTATACTATTAGGAGAACCCGTGAGTATCTGAGAACTGCATTCTCGTCGATTTGAATTTCACATTACACCTTCAAGTGACAGAAAGGAGGTGAGAAGAAAGGCAAAGGGAATGCTAAATAAAGCTAAGAGAGCCAGGTGGTGGTGGCACATGCCTTTAATCCCAGCACTCACGAGGCAGAGGCTAGCAGATCTCTGTGAGTTCGAAGCTAGCCTGTTCTACAAGAGCTAGTTCCAGGACAGGTTCCCAAAGCTACAGAGAGACCCTGTCTTGAAAATCCAAATAAATAAATAATAAATAAATAAAACTAAGAAATGGGAACATTTCATATCTGTGCAATTAATTGTCCTGTATTGGACATATGGAAACTTTCCTAGTTTACATGTCTTGTTGGAGTTAGCCCTCAGGATAGCTAGCTGCTAGCTGCTCACTGTAAAGATAAAGACACGAGAATGTGAAAGCAATCACTTCATTATGGTGTGGACAACTTACCCATTCCTGACTAGAAAGCCAGAGTAGGAAAGAGTAAAAACAGTTGATATTTCTCCTTTCCTTTCTTTTGGTCTCAAATAGCCCTCTAAACCTATCTGGGACCCCTTGCCTGTCAGTCTGAGCCAGGAATTATACAGACTTAAAAATGAATATGGGAAAAGAGCTGTGGCTGCCTAGGGAGGTACTTGGAATACTTCTAGATGCAGTGGGGACAGACCAGAAACAAAAGAACCTCTGATTCTGGAGCTTTCCATTGTGTATTTTCCCTTCTTGCTTTGCAGCAATCCTAAGATTAACAACGTCTGCAAGACTCTTGATGAAAGCAGATAAATTGTATTCTCATGAAAAGAAAATTTCCACTGTAGCACATGTGTTAGTATGTTAGTGAATCTTAACTCGCTTAGTAACTGAATAATAATGCAGTTCAGAGCAGCTGTCCAATGTTAATGGTGTTGGACCCGGGAAGATCAGATTTAAACATCTATCTTGTGCAATAAGGGAGTATGAAGGGGGGGATTATGCATCCAGCACCATTTCTGTTCAGGAAAATATCTGAGCTTAATGGCACAGAAAGAGGTAAGTAGTTTCACTCATGATGAAAACACTTACCCTGCATTCATGTGTTATTACATTTGCTAAGAAACCAGTGTTCGCTTTTAAATGCATGTATTGTATTCAGCTATTTAGACTAGCTTCTATATTGTTTTTGAAAAGGGACAAATCTTTCCACTCTTGTTAAATGAGGAAAGAAGAATTCAGAGTAAAACTTATTTTCTCCACCAGGAAGCTTTTCTTTACTATAGTATCACAAGTATATAAAAATGTGAATAACAGATACTACAATATGCTTGAATCCAAATGGAATTGTATTTCACTTACAACTGGCAGGTGCCCTTTACAATATAGCCATTTTAATACTATTTCAAAAGTAGAATTGCTTTCTCTGGAATGATTATAGGCAGCGATACTAGAAACATGCAAAGGCCAATATGCATTTTAGTTAATATCGATTGTACTAGTCAAATCTTTTATTTACTATGGAATTATTTCCATAAATATTCTCATCATTGACAATATAGATATGTCATTAACATGACAGTGTAAATGTATGTGTGCCTTGTGCAAGCATGCATGTGTGCATGTACGTGTATGCTTATGTGTTTGTGTGTGTGTGCTTCTGTGTAAATGTGTGTGTGATTGACATGTTCCTGTGACTGTGTGCATATGTTGAGGTGTGCATGGAGGACTTAAATCTTCTTCTTGATCACTTGTCCATTTTGGAATTTTAGACAGGGTCTTTCACTAACCCCAGTGCATCATGATTCAGTAAGTGTAGTTGGCTAACAGGCAGTGTGACCCTTTTGCTTCCAATTTGAATTACTTGGGTGTTTGGGATTCAAATTCAGATCATAGAGCTTGGACAGCCAGGACCTTACTATCTGGTCTATGTCCCCATCTACAAAACAAATGCTTCTTTAAACTTTTATACTTTTGACTTTGAATTGTACTGTGGGATCATATCTATTCCCATTTTTAAAGATGCTTTCCCTTTTCTCTCAACAACAAAGGCATGTTCTCCTTAACTTGACATGTTTTTAACAATTACTACATATATTAATTATGTGTACTGCCTTTCATATAAACTGAATGAAGTAAAACATATTTTTTGATTATAGGCCATATTTGAAGTTATTTAAACAATTTAGCAGGAATTAAGAAACAAAAAGAAATTAAGATGAAGTTATAATATATCAAAGTAGAAATATACTTTTAAGATTAAATTTTGCAATGACAAAATAGATAGTCAAATAGAACTTACAGTTAAATTTCATTAGTAAAAGCATAAACATGGTTATAATATTTATCAATTATCAAAATGTTTTTAGGTTAAACTGAAATAAGATGTTATGAAATAAAATTTATAGTACCAACTCATAAAAGCATTCCTACAATCAGAAAATAAAATAATAATATAACCCTATTCACACACATTAATGATATTTTGCATAACAATAAATTATTGACTTTACATTAAGATTAACATATAGTGAATTTTTACCATATTAAGTATTACCAATTGATGATCTTGATACTTATCTTGGAGTTTATGATACTGACATGAATATAAAAAAGAGACAATAAATGGACATACCTCATTATAAGGATTTTAGTTTTGAGAAAATGAAGAGAAATAACTCACATTTTAATTGCTGTCTTTTTAATAAATAGAAAGTCTTATCCTAGCAGGCTATGGTTGTCATGTACTACCATAGAGTAATGGATTCTGCTGCAGTTATTGGATGGACAATGGTGAGCAAGGCAAACTAAATAAATGAAAAGCAGCACATTTTACTTGGAACCTAATAACCAAGACAGTGCAAAGACAACAGAGAAAGCAGGGAATGATTTAGAAGTGAGAGATGAGTGAGATATCGTGTTCCTCAGTACATCTTAGACTTTTACCTCTTAACTTCATTAGATATGGTTAGATATAATTTCTCAGACACTAGTCAAAGCTGACCAATATTCCATACTTATTTTTATTCTCGGGATTTGACTGTAAGACTACTGACTATTGACTATAAGAATTGTTAAAAATGTGTAACTATTCAGCTAAATTGTCATTTTCAATAGGTGCATACATCACCACATGCCACAATATTGAGGTGGAAACTAATAAATGAACAACACACTATTGTTTCCAAAGCATTTGCATGTATTAAAAGAAATATGTGTCAAGTCTTAGGTATGCTCCTTCACCTAGATATATGTATAAAAGAAATTGTGATGAACTGGGGACCATTTGAGTCATTGCACCAATTCAGTATCCTCAAAATATAGAACACTATAGAGAAGTGAGTCTTAACAAGGAGGTGTCATTGGAATACACGAAATATTAAATACTGTATTGAAACTAGCATCAGCAGAATAATAGTGTTTCCTCCATGAAAACGTAGTATTCCTCCCAGACATGTTTATATCTTTAAGTGTGCTTTAAATTTATACTATTTTTTATAGCACTACCAATGTTAAGTACTACTGAGAATTTTACTCTGAACTATAAATATAATCATGACAATATTCAAGTTTTCTTCCTTCCTTCTTCCCTCTGTTCCTCCTTCCTTACTTTTTCTTTTCCTTCCTTCTTTCCTTCCTTCCTCCCTCCCTCCCTCCCTCCCTCCCTCCCTCCCTCCCTCCCTCCCTCCCTCTCTCCTTCCCTCCCTCCCTTTCTTTCTTTTTGGCTTTGATCTTTTCAGACAGAATTTCTATTTGCAATAGTCACAGCTGTCCTAGAACTCTCGTTGTAAGCAAGGATGGCCTCTAACTCATAGAAATCCACTTGCCTCTGGCTCCAAAGTACTGGGATTGAAGGTGTGTGCCACCACTGCCTGGCACCCAAGTTTTCATGTTAAAGTTTATTTTCTGATAATCTATTGTGGCTGAGGGGCTTGCAACTGACTTAGGACAAACAGCAATGAAATATTAATATGTAATCTTATAAAGCATATATGACTTATATCACTGAGAGGACTAAGGCAGGAAGATTAACAGTTCAAGGCCAAGGCCAACACAGAATACATAGTAAATATGATTACAGGCTAGATAGGGTATGTAGTGAATGTTTGTCTCAAAAACGAAAAAAATTCCAGGAGAAATTACTGACTGTATTTAAAGTCCTTGTCTTTAAGACTTCATATCATTGAAGAAGTACTCTCTGATTTGGATATATTTGTCTTGTTGAGGTAATAGAGCTAGGGCCTATTTTATTTATCAAATTTATTCAGAATCTAAGATACAAATTTGGAAAAAGAATTTTGTATATGTCTGTGCATATTTCTCTGTACTCAATTCATTTGTAATTGATAATAAATAAATATTTATGGTATTTTTAATCTCTAATATTTAGATTAATGCAATTTTTAGATATAGAATTACATATGCTTAGTTGTGTTATAGACATGAAAACCATCCTAAAGTCCTGCTAAAATTATTAAAACATTTTTGGGTGGAAAACAAATGCCTCATAACAACAATAGCATAAACATTGGACAAGAGAAGAACAAGGGTTAAACAAGGGCCTGCACATCATGGAATAGAGCCAGACCAACACAAACTGTACAGGAATATATATTTCTGCATCCATTTATGTTATCTGCATTTCATCTACTCATGTAAACATAGGTGCAAAAAGATGCAAGATTATTAAATTTCCTGCAAAAACCTAAAGATATTGCAAGTTAAAAGCAATGTTATGTTGCTCTTGTCAGCACATAACAAAATTTTTGTAATCTCAGTACTCAGAGGCCAAGGCAGGAGGATCAAGAGTTAGAAGGAATAACAGCCAGGGGTACTTAAAAAAGTTTGGGGTTAGCTTATTCTTAATAGTGAGACCAATTTTCAAACACACAAAATTCACACACATGCATGAATGCACAAACTCACATATACTCACACATACAAGCATGCATGTACACACACACACACACACACACAGAGAGAGAGAGAGAGAGAGAAAACACTTATCCTTTGTCCTAATCTAGAATCTATATTCTGCAGTCTCTCCAACATATCTCTTACTATCAGCCTTTGTGCTTTTAAAATAGTTTTTCATTCTGATACAACTTGCAACTTTTCCAGGATTAGTCAAACAGCTACATTTTACTATGGTGTATTTTCATGTATAGTTCAGTTCAGCCCAACTACATAGCATATTTTCCTATTTAAACATCTAGCATTTGATCATTTCAAACTTGCCAAAAAATGTAATCTGATCAAGTACACTCACATCCCCTCTCCTCCCATTTCTCAAATACACACCTCCCCTTTCCCAAACCTACTAAGTTCAGTTAATGTTGCCAGTATGGGTGCATCATGAACGATGAAGCAGGGGTCATACCTAAGAATCAAACTGACACACTCTTCTTCTCCTGCAGCTATCAATTGTCAATAAGCTCTTTGCATAGGGGTCGGGCTTTCTAAGACTTCCATTCATACTGGAAATCTTGCTGGCTTTATCTTTTTTGCATGGCTTGTCCAAGCAGTCATACCCACCATGAGTTCATAAGTGCAGTGAGTCAGTAATACTTGAAAAATATTTCCACGGAATCCCCCACTTTGTCTGGATTTAGTAAACTTTCAAATGTCCTCTTCCATGACGGAGAATGGAAGTACATGTGCATTTTTAGTGGATGTGTGGTATGTATGCATTTGTCCTCATTAGAGCTGAGCACACCAACATTTGTTATTCTCAGCAGGCTGACAAGTTGTCAGTCTCTGTACTAATTCCCATCTATTGCATAATAACCTATTCTTGGATGAAGATGAGAGATGAACTAATCTGTAGATGTAAATATAGATTGGTGGGGTCTAAGGCTATGTTTATTTATCAGAGTAATAGTTGTAGTTTCTTCTTAGATCCTTTGATACCATAAGTTTCATCTTTCAGGACTGGCCTTAAATCTAACCATAACGGATATGGTTACTCCTCTGACATTTGTGCCACATTTGTACCAGTGTCAGCCATTACTGTAGCCAACAGCATTTGAACAGTAGATACCTTATTATTTATTTATACCTTATTGGGTATAAATCTCCAGCAGGACAAAACAAGTGCAATACCTTCAGAAGCAAGTGCAAGGCTGAAATATTTCTTGCAATTATTTTTCAAGATTATACAGGGAATACCATTATCAGAAGGTTAGATGTAATAAGCTGCCATACTCCATGAGAAGCAGGTGGCAACTAGTGTTCAGATGTAAACCCAACAGAGGCATGGTTATCTGATGGAGGAGTAATCCTGTCTAGTCAAGGTCTGCAGGACCATTGATTCTGTATGGTGTTGCTCACTTTCACTGAAGTAGCTTTGTGTCTCCCCTAAACCCATACATTGTAGTATGTAATCTCATGTGTTGTGTATATTTAATCTTATGGTTGCATCTCAATCTTATGGGCACGTGTATCTGTGGATGATAAGGTAGGTGACTTTTCATATATATATATACATATATATATGTATATATATATGTATATATATATATACTTGGACATGCTTTCTAACTGGATCTAATTGTCCCACAAGGACGGTGGACACTGAAAAGCCTAAATTCTTTTATTGATTACTGAATGACTTCCTCTACCCTCTGAGACCATCAATGAGGAATCCTATTCATGTAGCCAGAAACCTTGGTTCCCACAGTCATATCTCTGTTTTATTCCCTGTGATACATTAGAAGCTACTTCCCTGCAACTATCTTCAATTTGGCATGACATGCAGTCAGGAAAGGAGTCTTTCATATAAGTCACATTTGGGGCCTTCAAAGATAAAGGGGCTCCCAAGCTCAGAAAATTACTTTAGTTTTGTTTTTGTATATATATTGAAAACTTTGCAGAAGAAAGAAGAGAACAGCAGGAGAAGCATAGAGAAACTGATGCAGAAAAGTACGTATTAGAGAGTTCATTTTCACCTTCAGATCCTTCTAGGTCTTGCGCTTGCTGTGAGTCTTCTTCTAAATCCTGAGGGACACTAAGGCTGGAACTCAGAGGTTCCTGACAATAAGCCATCTGAATAAAATGGTTTATACCTGTTCCATCATGGAGTAGTTGTCAAGTCACCACACATCATATATAGGAAATTGTTAGAAAATCAGAATTTCTTATGTATCAATTTACTGATCAGATCTGCATTTCAACAATATCTCCAAAGTATACCTATTCATATTATAGTTAAGAATGTACTGATATAGTAAGAAAAAACTGTTAATTATTAAACTAAAATTATTATCTAAATAATTTCTATCCTTCTAAACCTCAAAACTTACCACTTTGTTTTGAAAAATTAATATAAATTGAAATAAAACAAAATCATGAACAAATGTATTGTTTTAAGATTTTGAAATAGGTGTTTATGGCAGAGCTCAGGGGAAACATAAAGTTAGTTATAGGAAGCTAGTTAGTTGTCATTAATTGACTTTTTAGGTCATAGCCCCACTAAAGGGCATTCTCCTCCTAAGACCATGAGAGAACTATTTACTTTCCGTTCTTTAGTAGTGTGATAGTGTTATCTTCCTATGAATACCAGTACGATGACTAATATTGTCAGCCTGACAAGATTTAGAATCATTTAGGATAGAAAATTATAGGAATCCCTGCGAGGGGCTATCTCTATTACCTTTGACTCTAGCAATGCCTGTGGGAGAATAATTTTGGTTAGGTCAACTGAATTGAGAAGACCCACCCTAAATGTTGGCATCATCATATTCTGATGGGGCCCGGACCATATAAAGAGAAGCTGAGCACTTGTATCCATCAGTCTGTCTGCTGACTGAGTATGGAACTTCTGCAGTTGCCTCACACACCAGCCACTAGGACTGTCCCCCTGTGATGGACTGTGCCCATTGTCTGAGAACCAAACTAAAGTCTTTGTCTTTGAGGTTGCTTTTGTCAGGTTACTTTTTTTATGGCAACGGGAATAGTAATAGAAGCCCAAGGAGCTCAATACATCTTCTTCATTAAAGTATATCTTCAAACATAAGTAGAGAAGGTTTGTACTGTCTAACTCTCTTTGCAAAGGAGTCAGAAGGATGGTTTATATGTATAAATGTGAAATTCAAAGTACATAAATGTTTAAATCACTAAGTTCAGGAATAATAAATCTCTACAGAGTAAGCAGTGCATGTATAGACTTGGACAATAGCTTAATAAGTGTAAGGACCATGGGACTATGGTGCTGCTGTTCCTATTCAGACTGGTAGCCTTGCTTTATCAAGGAAAACAAGTGATAATACAGCATAAGAAAGTTGGTTTCTAGTCAGAGTCCTACAGAAAAATAACAGCTATAACATATAGGGTGCTAATGTGTGATTCAGATATTTCCAAGTTCTTACAATATCTATAATATTATCTATAAACATATTACTGGGTCATTTGATTGATATAATAAGAAAAGAAAGTATCACAATAGAAAATAAAGATCATGCATCTGTATTGTGTTTGACACGTTAATGCAGACCTCCAAAATCCCTCTAGAATTGTGGTGGATGCCTGTTCTTCAAAATCTGTCTGTCTCCAGCTAGACATGTTCACGCTTGCAGGTAATCCCCACTCAGGAAGGTGAGAAAAGGCAATCATGAGCTTAAGGCCAGCATGTCTATTCAGAGAGACCTGTGTGAAAAAGAAAGGAAGTATGTTTTCCACTTCTTCCGCAGTCATTACTCTTCTAAACACGTGTTCACTGTCTTTAACTATCAAGCTCGAGAGGAAGCTCACACTTCAGCACCAGCTTCAGAAGTTCTTAACACGATGCCTATGATCAGCCATTAGTAAATGGAATTATAACTTCGGTCAAGAAGAACAAAAACTCAGTATATGGCTGTATCAATAATGTCAACCAGTGCTATAAACACACACACACACACATAAACACATGCACAGATGCATGTGCAAATACATACACACTTCAGAAATAATAACTATGGGTGAGCAACTGCTCTATAAATTAAAAAACATTGCACATAAAAATTCACAAAACCAAAATTGACAAGTACAATATATGAAGGCAAGGACAGCTTTCAAACTGACTTATTGAAGGATCAGATACCAAAGACATAGCTAAGATACCAAATGAAACATTTGTGATGAATTATCTACATGAACTTGGGAGCTCACAATTCTGAACAAAGAACATTATGATTTTGTTACCTTCTGCTGAGATATCTAGAATATCTATGATTCAAGATCTTCAAAAGATAGGTACTGTTTCAAAAGCTCCTAACTATGCACTCTCTAAACTTTTAGATTATGTAATTTGATATTTATATTAACATAAAAAACATTTATGTGGCACATAACAAGTACACACATGACTAGTGCATCATATGCAATTGTCTTCTTAATACATATGCTTATAATTATGAAAACCCATTGAATGATATACAGAATCCATGGAAACAGTCTTGAATGATAGTTTGTATAAAAAGGAATATATATATATATATATATATATGTAATTAGGATCACATTAAGGAAAACAAGGTAGACATATCAATAACCCCTGTATAAAATAATAATGGCATAATTTTAACCATAGAGGAATATAATGATTGAAAATTTTTAAACTATTTATAGGAAGCTAGGGTTCTATGAATCATGATTGATGAGAAATATATCAATATTTACTCCACCTCTCCAAAACCACCTTCAGAAAGTAGTATATGCCTGAAATAATATTGAATCTACATGCTGTTCTATTTCTTTCTTTTAATTTTGTTTTTCAGGATATCTGAGACACATTTTAAAATTGAATTGCACACAAAACTTTACTGTAAAACACAACTGTTTGATTATGTGAGAATACAGATGCAAGTTGCTTCTAAAAGATAACCACTGGGAAATTTTACGGATTTGTATGTAGAAAACATAACTTTAATGTAATATTTAAAAAGTGTAATGTACACTATGCCGGTAAATTATTAGGTATTGTCTATGCTGACTGAGAAGCAGAGTCTTGAAGCAGGGTTACCCTACTCTCTTTAGTCTCCAGCATATTTACCCCAAATATTCTGAAAAAGCACCTATCCTGTGTCAGGTTCTTCCTCCAACCCTGGAAGCGTCAGGGAAAAATAGAAGGTTTCTCAGGTTCCCTTTGTCCCTCAACAAAATATTTTTATTGAGTCTTTGGGAATTCCACATCATGCACCCCGGTCACATTCACTTCCCAGTCCTCCCAGGTTCATCTCCTGCCTTGATGACATTTATCCCAAATAAAAGAAGAGGAAAAAAGATCCAATTTGTGTCATCCATATACTCATTGGAGCATGATCAAATTCCCCTTGTCCAGGCCCTTAAAGAAAATCGAGTCCTTCCCCACCCTTATTCCCACCAGAAGCCATCAATTGTAAAGAGCTACACTTTAGCATCCTTTTCATAATTCTAAGAGTTGTCTTTGATGGCTTCCTAACCAGGCTAAAGTTCTTAAATGTACAGTGCCCTTGAGAACAACTGGAAGGTAAAATATTCAACCCAGGTTATTAGTGTTTAACTCATCACATAAAAATACCTGTAGTAGGGAAAAGAAGTGCTTTAGACATAAGATCCATATCCAGGGAGAATAAGTCATTTGGGACCTCCTGCTGATGGCCCATACTACCCCAGTCAGTTTGTGCTGATTGATAGTAACTGTCCAATGTGATGATGTTACTATCTGCTGCTATTCATTTTCTACTTGAAATTCTCACCTGCAGGCATTATCTGTTCCATTGTGGACTTTTTGGAATACAAAATCCAGTTGACTGCTTGAACAGGATTTCTCTAGTGTAATTCTCCTGGATATTTATAAGCTCAAGACTTGACAATCCTAACTTGCGTTTACTCCCTTAATTAGTGTACTGCAGTAGTCTGCTCTCAGTTTTTCTAACCCCTGATTTGATGATGTTGCTATCTGTTGGCTCTATTTATCCACTATTTACTGTTTTATTCTTTTATTCCTTTTAGATATATATTTAATGCACTCAGTTATTTGAAAACCAAAAGCATAACTATTATGTATCATTATCTGTATAGAACAATAAGCACCATAATATAACAGCAAAGAACAATAAATGTAAGGAGAGAATTCTGAAATAACAGACCTTGGAAAAATATGTTTTTAGATATAAGTTGCAGGTCATTCACTCAAATATGACTGACTAAATACCAGTGCTCTGGGAACCACACGCTCTTGTGTGTGGTACATAAACACAGAAACATTTTTATTTTGTTTCCACACAAACACACAGACACACATGTGTGTGGAAGGCACAGGAACAGAGAGAAGGAAGCAAAGGGGAGTTTTAAGGGATGAAGAAAAGAACAGTATGAGATTTGATGGTGTCTTAGAAGAAAGCAGCATAGCATGGCTGGAACTTGTATGATGTGTTCTCAGTATTGATACTCAATGTATTCTTGAGACTGACTTGGTATATTCTACTGCTGCCTCATTATACAGCAGCAGTGATCTTAAGACAGAGCAAAATCAATAATGACCAAAATTCTTTATGAACCTGATGATGAAGAATAACCGAGTGCTAGGAAAAACTGTGTGAAAGTATATATAAAGAAGAAAGATAATATGAGTTGAAGTGTGTACATAGTTTTTCTACAAGCATATGACCAAATAAAATATTATATAAATATATAAGTATCTAGATCAGTCTAAGATCTTGATTAAATATTTAAAGTTAAGGTATAAGGTCAATGATCTAGATGATATCACGAATGAGTATGATCATAATAAAGAATATAAATATGTATGCATTAACACCTGGAACACTGAGGTTCTAGAAGATATGAAGAAACTCAAGAGGAGAAAGTGAGAAATAATGACTGACAACACAAATCAGAGTGTGTGCTCAATGAAGAAAGACAGAGGGAATAAGTAAAATAAAAAAAAAGTAACCCAGAGGTAAACGTGATTTTTGTCAAAAGCAGTTGAGTTAAATTAAAACCATAAATATTCTATTTTAATTTATTTAGAAAGAAAAATGTGGGGTGAAAAGTATAGATAATTGTTTCATAGAAATTAGTTGTTAAGAAAGCAAAGAATAGGTCACTATCTGATGGCCAAATTTAAATAACAGCAGAGAATGTTTTTAAATAATTGATAGCACGTTGCAAGTCAGAATGATGGGGAAAATTAATAATGCAGGCAGAGGACAGAATGAAAGGATGACGTTGAGTAAGTGGGAGAGCTCAGTTCCAGTGATGTAAACAATCCTTGGCCACAGCTGTTAAAAGCATGGTTTCACCCACTGATAAAGGAGCCAATGGAGATTGTGTGAGAAAAGCTGGCTGTTGTTGAGATTGGGTTTTTTGACTACTGGAATGTTGGTATAGCACCAATCTATATATTCAAATAAGTTTTAAAACTATGATTTGAGAAAGCAGGTAATCTCAGAGTAAGATGAAAATATGATATATTAATCTGAGAAAATACGAGTTAAAACCAACCACTTGCTATTAAAGGGTATAAATGTAATCTGTAGCTATTCAATTTAAGCTGGGCTCCACATGTTTTTCTGGTCACAGTCAGTTGTAAATATTTCTGGCCCAGTAAAGGGCAGAAGATAGTTTTCATCATGGCTTGTTTATTTCCCCAAATGAGCAAGCAAAAGGCAAATGGGTTGGTCTTACAAGGCAAGTTGCTGTAACAACTATGGACTGTCCGCTGGAGAAGGGAGGAAATATGCGTACAAAGCAAAAGAGGTACAGTGAGTTTGTAAATCAATGTTTTGTAGGTTGGTCTGAAATTGGGAGATGATTGAAGTTAAAAGGAGAAGGAGTGATTGGTTAGATGATTACAAGAACCTGAGGCCATGAGAAGTCTACCCTAGAGGCAGTAATAACACTTATGCTGTGAGTATGCGTATTAAATGACAATATTACAGAGCACAGAGTCATTAGTATAGATAAAGTAAAAACTCCGGGAGCCCAAGTTTAGAAGTCATTTAGGAAGTCACCATAAACCACAAGAGGAAGGGTATTAGAAACCATGACTGGGATGTAAGTGATGCCTAAAAGGGTAGACAGTGTGTTTGTAGTCTAAGACATAAACTTCAAGATTCTTTTTCTAGGGAGTATAGATGGGCAAGATGTATACAAAATAAGGAATACCCATCTCTCAGGCAAGCCCAGGGATATGGAAAATATGTTGACGGACATCTATCACAGAGGATGGAAGGAACCCCTCTCCTCAAAAGCAGTCAGAAGCAAAAGGAAAAGAAAGAAAACACTATAAAAGAAATGTTTGTGGAGAGCAAGCGGTCCTACATTTGCTGGCTACCTAGTAGGAGAAATAATAATGATTTTTTTTTTCTGCCCTGAGCAGAGGAGGTGAAAATGGAGAGAAGTTATGCTAGGGTGGCAAAGGATCAGAGAGCTAGAAAAAGCACAGACCTGGATCAGAGATTCTTTTGAACTTTACAAAGGCTTTCTGCATTTGTGAAAGCGGTACTATAACCTATGAGGAGTAAATATGCTACAAATGTAGAGGCTTTACCAGTAGGAGGAAGAGCTTAAGTGCACCATAAGCGTTCGCTATCTCCATTCTCATCACCCTTATCACTCAGTCTGACAAAGATAATGAGTGCATTAGAAATAAGACATATAATTTTCCAGGAATCAAAAATTTCCTCCTAGAAGTGCATCCTTTAAATTATAATGTAAGCTGATGAGGAAATAAGAACCATTACAAAGAAAAAAATCATTTAGCAAACAACTTTTTTTTTTCAAAACAATGACAGTTATTTTCTCTCTCGCCTTAGAACTTAGGCTTCTTGACTATGTTTCAATGATTCTACAGCATTTGACATGTTGATGATTTTGATGAAAAGAAGAGCAGAATCAAAATGACATTTTACATGTCAGCAGTAAGAAATAGAAAAGAGATTTAAGATTTGATGCATTTTTCCCCTAAATCAACTTAGGTGTGTATTTTTGTTTCATGGGAGGTAACTCTTTCTGTTCCACAGAAAATCAACTTGCTAGCAGGCATTTTTGTGTTGAAGCATCTTGTATGTTGACATCTACTATATTTTCCAAAAACAGACAAATGCTCCAATCGTACACTGTGACCTACCAGTAAATACTGTGTATTGAGGCTTCAATTTGTAATAGCCTCCTGGTGCATGGTTTCCCTGTGGGTCACATTTATTGCTTTTTACTCCTTCCTTGACCTTCTCTCTGGAGACTGTCCTTTGCAAATGCTCTGCAGTCTCTTACAACTCTGCTCTGTGTTAATTAAAATGACATCCAAATCATTTGGGGAGACTGGCTCCCATAGATGCATTGCTCTAAACTAGTTGTAATTAATTCTCCCCTCAACACTAGCAGTAGCCATACCATCAGGCATGAAGGTACTCCGAAGATTAATGAAACAGGATGAAATAAATGGAACTGTAATTCCAGAGGACAAGCTAAACAGCCCCACTATGCAGACACTGCCAAAACTAGCAGACTGTAGTTCATCTCTTATTGAGCGGTGACAGTAAACATTCATCAAGCTAAGGAAAATAATGTGCCAGCCTTAAAATGATATCTCACTCTATGCATAGAGACAAGAACACTCTGGCTCGTCTTTTCTAATTAACTATAAGTAACAATGAGACGATGTTACAATGCATTCAGATATTTTGCAGCCAGTTCAAGTGCAAGAAGTATGTCCTCAAACTGCTTGATTAGAGAGTAAGCCACATGTAAAAAACAGATGGACAGCTAATAAGGCTTACTGTAAATCTGAGCAATATGGAATGATTGGCTAGAGATGCTATAATTCCAAAGAACCCATGCCCTGAAATAGGCAGCAAATCTGAACACTAAGTAAGGTGTCCCAGTCCATTTCCTAATCAGAATTCCACATAAAAAGAATCCTCTCATTTGAAGGCAAAGGTTTGAATCTTTGGTTGAAACACAGTTCTTATCCAAGGTGAAGTTTCAAGGGCAAAACTTCTTGAGATTTTGGGGGTGAAATGAGTAGACAGCATTAATTTTGTCTCCAAACATTAGTTGAAACTATCAGGTGAGTGCATATTGTCGAGGAATTTAGGAAATGGAACACTAAAATAATAATTTCAACCAGGCAGTGGTGGCGCATGCCTTTAATCCCAGTACTTAGGAAGCAGAAGCAGGAAGATCTCTGTGTCTTTTAGACAGCCAGCCTTGTCTATAATAGCTAGTTCCAGGACAAGCTCCAAAGCTACAGGTCAACCCCGTCTCAAAACCAAAATAGTAATAATAATAATAATATAATAATAATAATTTCAGTGCAGACACATCATGATTCAAATTAGTAAAACTTCTTTTCATGGCTACTTTGATTTTAGAGATTATCTAGTTTCTGTCACATGATGTGATCTGACTTAGGTATACAAAAATAGTCTCCACATTAAGGATGGTGGATTAATGCAAGTGTGATGTATTATCTCTTCATACAGTCACATCAGAGTCACTGTGTGCTCTCACCTGTCTGAGTACTGATGCGATGATGACCCTCACCCGGGGCCCTCGGGCACTTACATTTTTACTTCACTAGTTTGTTGTATACTTTTCCAAGCAGATGTTGTGCTATTTATCTAACTCATGTTGGTAAACACAAAATACTATCCACTAGGCAACCAAAAGAGTAATCAAACATTGAAATTATAAAAGATACTGAAGCCTTACTTGTAGAGCTCCCAGTCTTCAGTATGTCCATGATGTAAAGAGAAGACCATGGCTTCTCTATTGCTTATACTAAAGCAGTCATAGGAAATCCTAACTTTACATAGAAAACGTTGTTTCTGGTTGTAAGCAAAACCTGTGCGTTTTGGAGCTTTAATCAATGTTCATTAAATTTTGACTGTGATGTGCTGCCCAAAATGTTCAGTCAGGTTTTATAGAAAAAAAAGTCTCAATTCTCAAAGAATTACAACATGTTTTCCCAAAGAATTATAACATGCGAGTTAATGCCTTCCTTTATTCTAGCATACATGGTATGTTATACATCTCTGAAATTAGAGAATACCTTCATTTCAATGACTCCCCTACGACTATAGCTATAGTTTAGACAATAGTGTCTCTTTTGTTAAAATCTCATTTTTTTCAACTTAGTTCTTTTAAATTCCTGTTTCTGCAGTACCCCAGTCCTTGCAAACTATGACAATACAACTTAAAATACAGGTAATTAAGGAATTCAGAGGGAAGTAAGCACAACTGGAGATATTTTACAATTTTTTGTATGTGATTATTTAGCTTTCATCTTTTCCCTCTACAGATTCTAATTCCCTGTCCATGTGAGTCGTCATCTATAAAAGCACAGAAACTGTAGAAACAAAAATAACATCCAAGTTCACTCAGTGGTGTTAAGATATCATTACACACTGTTAAAGATCAGTTAACAAGCCCAAAGATATGACCATCAGCCTGTAGAAGATGGTCAGATACTTGCTCAGTCTTGTAATCATTTGTCTTCTTTATCAAATTTCTGGGGCTGAAGAGATGACTCATTAATAAGGAGCACTTGCTGCTCTTGCACAGAGAATTTGAGGCCCCCATTTTATTGGCCTCAGTGAGCAGCAGGCATACATATGGTATACGAACATTCATTCAGGAAAAAAACTTGTACACATAAAATAAAAATAATTTTTCAGATATCTGAAATTTCCATGTAATATAGTTTTTTGCCTATGGAAAAAGAGCTAGATAGGAAAATAAGTTTCTTGTATAATTGTAAATTACATTATAATAATTGCTAAGTTATTGTAAGAGATGTCTAAGTCAAGAACAAACTTGAAAATAGTAAGCAATAAAATTTAAGACATATCTTAATGAGAAGAAATTGAATTAATGTATCTTGCTATAAAATAATGTGTCTGTGATTTTATAGAAAATACAGACCTAAAAATCCAAATATTTTCCAAGATACACAAGCTTAAAAGTTTATCTTTAAGCAAATCAGTGTCTGAATTGCTAAACTACAACAGAGCTAGAATCTTCTAGAAAAAGAGGCCATATTTAAGTTTCTTTTGTAGAAATCATTGTATCATTATTTCTTCTGCTTTCTGTGAAACAGAGGCTGTATTTAACATTTCTGCCAGTTCTCACGCTAGAGTGCCTTCAATTTTGCAAAGATGACAACAGGATGTTTGAAAGCATCTCAGGAAAGGACTGAGATTCTGTGGTGATTATTTCAAAGACTGAGGTTTTATACACTGCATGTCAAAACACGCAGAACTTTCTGTCCTTTAAATCCCAATCTCTCAACACCTGTCCCCCAAACGAACAGTGCTATTAATTAACAAATTCATTTGGAACTTGACTATATGTTGAAATGTGAATATTCAAGGTCTTAACTTGGAATAATAATACAGAAATTTACTATTTTCTTATTTTCCCTGGTACAAAAGAAGCACATATTTCAGACTATTAATTTAGTACTGCACAGTTATTAGCAGTTAACAGCTACCTGAGTTCTAGGACTTCCTTTGTCACCAAGTCGTTTTGAGAACATAATAATGCTACTCTATTCTGGTATACTGTTTACTGCTCTCTGTAAATTTAATGAATTGACAAATATATAGTTATCATGACATTTTACTCTGTCTCAATCCCATTTAAACCCTGAAGTGAAATCTCTAAGGTTCAGGTGAGAAAAAAAAAACGACCCTGTGGTATACATATACACTTTTGTCACATTGTGTATCCCTTCTAACTTGAAATTTTAGGTATTTTCTTCATTATCCTACTATGAAAATCTAATAGTAAAAATATTGACTCTGGTAACAGGATTGGGTTAAGTTATAAGAATGTCTCTGAAGTTCAGTGGGATCTCTGTCTCTCTGAGTTAGCCTCTGAAATCAAGGAATTATGACTACCAAGTATTTTGAGGTACAGTATTATTCAGAGAAATTATCTGCTATAAGAAATCACTGGGTTACCTCACTCAAAATGATATTTCTAGCTCCATCCATTTTTTTTCTGAAAAATTTATGATGCTGTTATTTTTTTCTGCTGTGTAATACTCCATTGTGAGGTAACCCAGACAGAAAGACAAGTATCAAATGTACTCACTCATTAGTGGTTTTTAAACATAAAGCAAAGAAAACCAGCACACAAATCACAATCCCAGAGAACTTAGACAACAATGAGGACATACATAGATCTATTCTACATGGGAAACAGAAAAAGACAAGATCTCCTGAGTAAATTGGGTATATGGGGTTCTGGGGGAGGGTTCAAGGGAAGGGGAAAGGCAGGAAGAGGAGCAGAGAAAAATGTAGAGCTCAATAAAAATTAATTTAAGAAAAGATGAGGAACACTGGGTTTCTGAGAGGATGGGAGTGAGAGTTCAAACAGCCCAAGTCAGAGTTAGGGCTTATTTCCATTCATTCACATAAGTCATAGAAAGTTACTTAGAGAATTTCTCTGACCTGATCTTTACCATTCTCTCTGCACCTTCAGAATCTGTAAAAGTCAAGATTAGCTATACTACCCACACCACCAATCTCCCAGAATCTAAAGGAAGACTGGAGAAAAGGACAGACTGTTTTAACCTGACTCCCAAAATGTATGTTACTGTTACATTTAACATGGGAAATGCCTAAGGGATCTGATGGTCCATATTGATTATCTATTTGACTAGAGTCATTTGGGAGAAAACGCTTTGATCAAATCAGTGTGGGATTATCTGGAATAGGTTGTCTGAAATGGATGACCTACCTTAAGAGAGAATAACACCATTCTCTGGGTTTAGATCCTGTGAAAAGGAGAAAACCATCTAAACACAATCATTCATTGCTCCGTATTTCCTACTACTCAACAATGGAACTGGTTGTTTCAAGCTCCTGCCAATAACCCACCATACACTGAAAATAAAAGACAAAATAAATTTCCTTCCTTAAGAAAAAAGAAAGAAAGAAACCACTGGGTACTTTATAGACAGTACCATTAGGATCATGATCAGTACGAATGAGTTTTGAAAATACTCATTATTTTATTATAAAGGACTAAAACAAACAAACCAAAAGCAATGATAATTTTCTACTAGGAACAAACATAAAACTAATTCAGGTATAAACTGTGTTGTCTTAAGTAGATATAAGTGAAATTATAAACCAATTAATGGACTTATAATTATAAGTAATAACTTTTTTCCTACAATGACACATACAGAACACAAATCATTATTTTTCTGAAGTTCCTCAGAATTATGGGATTTTTGGTGTTATCATATAGTCCAGCTTCCATTTGATTGAGGTGTAAGTCTGGCTGAAATGTAAAACAAATAACGGCCAACTGGGAAGGAACATTCACAGATATTAGAATGTGACTGCCTTATAATGTTAAGTCCATTTAATGTTTAGATTCATCTGATACTCTGGATGTTGAGAACTGTGCTGTGCTGGGAAGTTGAAAAGCAAAATCCTACTATCAATCATTGGTTAATAACTTCACAAATTTGCTTAGGCTCAGTTTCTGTTATAAAATTTACACATTGATGAAAAAATATTTCTGCAAAGAAGGAAGACATACACACATCAAACGTGCCTGCTCTTTCCTTGAGTGGGAAAACTATGCTGCCAGAAGCTTATTATGAAATGTAACCATCGCCACATTCTCTACAAACTTCATAAGAGATCAGGAAGCAAAAGGATCCAAAATAAGTTAATGTAAAATTTATTTATTTTTTTTAGTTCTTTGGATTTATCAGCTCTTTATCCATATTCTTTAGTAAAGTCAGCCAAAGATTTTTCTTCATCCTCTTCTAAATAATTTACCTTTTTAGACCTTTCACTGGATTATCATGAGTTGGGTATTTCTCAACAATTTCTCCAGTCTAATATAAAATCATGTTCCTAGTTACTTAAAGACTAACATTACACTATAAGTCTTCGGTGAGAGTCATTCTAAGAAATAGCCGTAATGTGATTTCTTCTACGGGTAAGTATAAAAATATATTATGAGTCTTCTTTTTTTTTGACATATATGGTCCCATTAGAAAACATATCTTTAAAATGAAGAGTAAGAAAAGTTTGTCCCACTTAAAAAGCTAATAGGTTTCTTTTTGATAAAATTTTAATCTGTATTCATTAATTGTTTTCTATTTTCATATTTCTGAGCTTAAAGCATTCATAATCAATTAAATCTCATGGAAATCATTTGGTATTGTTTTAGGAAACAGATCCCTAGTCTTGGAAGAGTTAGCCTAGCTCTACAGTAAGAACAAATTAAATATCAAACATATTTTAAAATTAATAATTGAGAATATTTACTCTATGGATGACTTGTTGAATGAATTGGAACCAATATCATATGGATTTTTTAGTAAAAATAAATAATATAAGCTGAATTTTATCAGATGACATATTCTATAGAAACAAAGGATCCATAATTATTCATTTATTTTGTATCACTAAATTATAGGCTCCTCGAATGTATAAATAGAGTTTAACTTGATAATTACAAGGGATAGGTATTACCCAACGCAAACTCATAAAATCTAAATGACTAAAATAAGATCAAAAGAAATGCAGAAATATAACATTCCTTATTATTTATGATTATCTCTTCTATTACATCACTGCCGTGATACAGAGTGTGGTCAATGATCGGAGGCATGATGGTGACCAATCAAAACAACAACAAATGAAAAAAGTGGTGGTGGCTAAAACACCTCAGTTCTCGACATAGTGCAATTTTGAATCATTCTAGTTCTTTCAATGCATTTTCAGCAATGCTTTAAGCTTCTGTAGAACCAAAAGCTTTTAGAGGTAAATGCATCAATTACACACAATCTTGTGATACAATCCTGCCGTGAATCCTTAGTCATTCATCCCCAGCCCACAGAATGTCATCTGCTCATTTTGGATGTACCTTGTTACAAAGAGAACCAGTGGAAGTAGGTCTCATACTGATTTCACTCCCTTGAATATTGTGCTTGAAAGTATATTTTTGTTTTCAATGACACTATTGTTCTCATAGCTTCTCTGGCATTATTGACTATAAATGTTCAAGTTTGGGCAAAGATATAAATATCTGGCTTTTTGGGTGAGTTATCTTACATGTATACTCTCTGCTTATTCAAAAAAAGAAAGAAAGAAAGAAAGAAAGAAAGAAAGAAAGAAAGAAAGAAAGAAAGAAAGAAAGAAAGAAAGAAAGAAAAGAAACAAATTAACTTCCTTCCATTTGGATCTTGGGGGGCTCAGTTCCGTGCTCCAACGCGGGCCTCCATCTGTATCGTCATCCAACGCCAGATGAGGGATCTATGGTGATAGAAGGACTGCGAGGGATACTATCACCCACTGATACAAGGGGTCGGATCTAATGAGAGTTTACCAAGGCCAGATGGACCGTGACTGAACGAGCATGTGATCCAACCAGATTCTCTGAATGTGGCCGGATTTTCTGAATGTGGCTGGCCTGCAGTCTTACTGAGAAGCCATTGACAATGACACTGGGACTGGTTTCCTCTGCATATACTGGATTTTTGGGATCCAGTCTGTTTGGATGCTCACCTTCCTGGACCTGGAGGGAGGGGGGAGGAACTTGGACTTCCCACAGGGCAGGAGACCCTGACTGCCCTTGGGGACAAAGAGGAAGGAGAAGAGGGAGGGGGGGAGTGGGAGGGCGTTGGGAGGAGGGGCGTAATGGAAACTCTTTATAATTTAATAAAATTACTTTCAAAAAAAAAAAAAACAAATTAAGCCAAGACAGCTCTAACTTAATCCATTGACCACAATCTTGATTTGAATTTTTCTCTTGAGTTTATTCTTATATAAAATGCTAGCATTGTAAGTGTGTAGTTTAAACAATTAATTTCACATATGAGTCTTTCTAGGATAAGGTAAAATCTGGTTAATTTGATGATAGACTATATAACCAAGAATGCATTGCATTTTATTATTAATAGTGACCACTCAAAAGAGAAACAGTATGATAATCTTATTCTTGCTTGCCTATACTTAAATATTGTGTGTCAAATAATTTATGATAAATATTTAAAGACTTAACACTCTCTAAATATTTCTGCCATTATTTTTCTTTTGACATTTATAACATGTATGTGAAGGCAATGAATAAATCTAGACCATGAATTTTCTTTTAGAATGTAATATGAAGGAATAAAATAACAAAATGAAGCTAAAATTGACTGCAGAATTGTTTAGAATGGAGGAGTTTAAATACATATCTGAATTGTATGTATTTATATTGAATTTCTTTCTTTTGTGCACATAGATATAAGGAACCCTTGTTAAAAACAAATCTTGAAACTAGAATTATTTTCATTAAACTGCCAATTCTGCATAAGATAAAGGAAAATACTGGTTTGTGTTGCAGTATGCAAAATTTACTTGGAAATAAGGTAGTCACCACAACATTATGATTCATTATTACATTTCATTTGTACGAGTTTTGTCTGCTAAGGATACATGTGTTGGTAGTGTTGCACCTAATGTGGGAGGGCTTACAATCAAGAAATTAAGTCATTGGCAGCTCTGCCCTTAGAAAGACTAAGACTAGTATCACACAGAAAGTTAGTGGTTCTCCAAGAACTAATTGTCATAAAAACAACGAATATGAGTCCCATTTTTTTCCTCTGGCTTTCTGCCTCATAGCATCCCTCTCTCTTCGAAGATGTTCCTTTCATTGTAATGGTACATTGGGCTGAACCCAAAAGGAACCTCCGCATAGGAGAGCAGAAGTCAGTTTCATCCTGTTGAGCACTCACACCTCAAGAATCAAGAAGCTGAAGTAACATTAATTCTTACAAACATTCTGGTTTCATATGTTTTATTGTAGCAATAGAAGGCAGCATGGTATATTATGCCTTTGATAGAGAAACAAATGGTCTCTCACAAAGACTAAAAATTAGTTAGAAAATCCTATACTTTCCCCGTCTCCTCTCCTCTATGTTTCTCCAAACCATGCTAATTGCCTCTGGAAATGTTTCTAACTATTCTCTGTTCCCAGCCACAATGCTTTCTCAAAATGACAGCATGACTTCGTCAAAATGCCCACCCTCTAACAGCTTCTTTATTTTAGAGTTTTCACATCATTATTGCTTTGTTTTGGGATGTATTCCCGCTTGTCCTCACCTGACCTGTCTCAGCACACCTTCCTTCCTTCAACCTAGAATCTTTGCTCCGCTCCAAACTGCAACAATGTAATCAGATCCCCTGCTTTCACATACTTGTTTCTTTTACCTGGAAAATTTATATTTATATGGAAATTTTCATAAGAATACACAATTCTTTCATAAGAATATATTCATAAGAAAATACAATTTCCCAGGTAACATAATTATAAATTAAACATATATAGTATGTTTATACTATATATATAAATTTATATATATTATATATTGTATTATATATATAGTTATATATATATATAGTGCCCTTACTGAAAGCAAATATAAGAAGTGTAAAGTCCTATTCAGGTCCTTTGATATGAGATAAAGTTATCTGTTTTATATTTACATGGTGAATTCACAGCATCTAGAACACTAAAACATTTATTCAAGTCAAATCTGGTATTATATTCCCAGCACTTGGGAAGCTGAGGCTGAGAGATCATGAATTTAAAAATCAGCCCAAGCTATCACGTGACACCCAGTCATCCCCAAATTTGAATTCAGTCTGAGAAGTAAAGCAACACTTAGTCCCCCAAACAAACAACATATGTGTCTGTGTGTGTGTATGTGTGTCTGTGTGTACATAAATGTGTGTATATAAGTGAAAGAAAGAGAGAGAGTGAAAAAGAACAGACAAAGGGAAGAAGAAATACTAAGATCATATTACAAAGACATAAGCTAAAACTAAACAGGTTGATTTTATTTGAGATATCAAATCATTTTGATTCATTTATTAAGTATAATTATTTTTAATAATTAAAATAACACAGCATGGATTTTAAGAGATACTATTTTATATACTAGCAGACTGTTCACAATGGTAATGAGAATTACCATTAAATTAAATTACATTAAAGCAAAGTCTGAGGGTCAGATTCATGTAGAGTTTTATGATTTAATGGCACTGTTTTTTTTTCTTTTTATTTTGCTCAGCTGACAATCAAAGAAACTGCTGCTCTCTGTGTTTGGAGGGGAAGAAAGGAAAAGATGTGAAACAGCTTTGCTTTATCACAAATGTGAAAGAACAAATCCCCCAACTCAGGACAAGAACAACTTTCTCCATGAGCATCTGCCATGTGAGAATAATAGCTGATCTCTTGAAAGTATGCACAATAGTTGAAACATTTTTCCTCCAGGCTTTCAGCATATCAAAAATTCTCCTACTTTGTTGGTCATTCTTAAGTCTCCTTTTTAGTATGTCAAATCCTTCGCTTCATTATTAATGGTAGGGTTGCACATTTTCTCTTGTCACTTTGTTTGAAGGTTCCATAGGCAGAAATGCTTCCATCATATGAGTATTGGTGGCTGAATTTGAGCTGCCATGTTTGGTGGTGAACAACTTTACCTGCTGAGCTATTTCATAGGCGCATAGCTGAGAAATCTTTATAGCACTTTTAATCTTGCATCATTTCCTTTCAGACATATCAAATTTATGTTATCCTCAACCATAATATAAACTTATTTATCTGTATGTCTCAGTATAGTTTGGAAGACATTTCTCAGTGACTGTATTATTCTTTTCATTCTGAATTTAGCTTAAGGTTGAATTATCTAATAATCAGAATATATAAATAACCATATAATTACTTTTACTTTTTATATTCTGCTTTTCAATTACTATAGTAGCACTTATCATTTTCTTATTACTTCTTTGTGCATTTACTCAATTGTTATGCCTTCACTAATTTTCTGTTCTTTAACTTTTCAATGAAATCCACGAAAACAAGGAACTTTCCTAGGTTATTTAAATCTACCATGTGAGGGATGCACAGCGGGCAGCATTCATGATTGTCTAAGTAAGCTTTCGTTTCTGTACGCTTTTAATCATTACACATGAAATCAATTTCTTTAAAATTCATTGCAGCCTCTTTTAAACCTTTAGTTTGCTCTTGTGATAATTTGGAGGGGGTTTGTACCAATCTTTCTACTACAAATTTGCATATGATTAGAATGTGATTCATTATGTAAATATATATTTGTTAGAAAAATTCAACTGAGGCAAGAACTAAAGAGAGACGAGGGGATATATGCCTAGCTAAAATATATACTTAAGTATTACTATGTGATTATCTGATAGCACTTTCAAATGACTCTCAATAAATAAATATTTTCATTGGAAATGACATAGATGATACTTTTTTCCATTAATGAATGCATTTGAATGTAAAAAGTGAAATGTAAATTTGCTTCTTTTCAAACCCGTCTTTGGTGATGTGCAATCATTTCCTATTGTTCTGGGTACATCATACTTAAACTATGCCCTATTCACCTGACAAAATCAGGTTTCTTACAGTACGAAGGCTGTCTGTGTAAATCTCTATGCTTAAGGGCTCATTTAAATACTCAGTGGCAAGTCTATTACCACAAAGTATCATAATCACACACACACCAGCACAAAGCTAGTATGTGTATCTGTCGCTTACCAACTCTGAAGAGTCTAACACACTCTCTGAAAGAGCAAACTCTACAATAGGGAACTAATTTCTCAAGAATAGCTACTTTTCATTGTTTTCAGGGTTCATGCCTCAAGACCAAAGTTGTTCATGCTCTGGAAATAGAGGGAAAGGGGAGAAATGTGTCACCAGTAAACTAGGATTCCAGTGATGTCAAGATTGTGAGAAGGGAACATAAGAGACATGAAAGATGTACCTAAGGCTGATTAGTGAATCTTGTATCCAATGCACATCATGGACAGTGATGGATTTTCTGTTGATATTTATGACTGAGATTTCTACCGATTCTAAGTATTAGACAACAAAGAATTCTGTGTCAACACAACTATGGACAATTATGCTGAGGCCCTGTACTCTGCCTGCCATGTTACAACAGAGTCGACCTTATCATTTACCTCGAATACTTTGGATATTGAAAAAGTTTCTACTCTCGTAATAAGCATTGCCGCAAGAATGGGAGATGACTTGATTCCATTGATTCTTTACTCCTTTTCCTTTCTTTCTTCCTTTCTCCTTTCTTGATCTCCTTACTTGACAAATATTTAAGGAGCATGAACATTCTATGTTGTCAGACATGGAAAATGTAAGAGAACAGGGTCAGTCAATGATTCTATGATCACAAAATAAATGAGTAAATTAATAAGGCAACTATGTTTCGTAATAAGAGGCATAAACCAAAGGATCTGGGTAAAAACAAATGGTCTAACAATTGGATGAGTCTAGTTCTAAGTCAAGGAGGACAGCTTCTAAACTCAAACATGAAAAGAAATAAGAATACAGACATCTACACCTGAATTAGAAATATTCCTCTGAAGGGGACATGAATGCCCAGAAGCAGAAAGTGTATTATATATGAGATATGGAAGGTCATTGTGATTATAGAAAATTTATCAAAGGTATAATATGAAAGTGTGAAGAGAGGCAGGATAAAAATATAACTACCAGCTGATACATGAGCAGTATCTACAGAAAATAAGCCAAGCATAGGAAAAAGAGTATTTCTTCCTGTGCGTCTGTGTAGAACACTTAAAAGGGACTGAGGAATTAAGTCCTCATAGGAAACAGCACAATGGCATTGTCTGTTACCAAGACTGACATTGAACTCAGAGCCAGGCTGTAATAATAACACAAACCCACACATAACCAGAGAAAATCACACACATAGTGAACTTTGAGGTTGAACTCAAGCTCTAAGTCATCCTGGGTGATCTCCGGCGGCCATTGTGCGCGGCCACAATTGCTGGAGATTCTAGCACAAAGGCATACAAAGAATATGAATATGGAGGTAGGCATTTACAATAAGGATAATTTTTATAGTAAAAGATAGTTTTAGAAAGGAAAACAATATCCTCCGGTATGAAATTTGATGTTTGTAAATCTGCTTACAATGTTAGGAAAGTTTAGACAATTCAAACAATAGTTCTATCATCGATAAGGCACAGGATTAAACTTAACTAGTCTTCTAATTTCCATTTGCTTTAGCAAAGTAGAAAAGTACAATAAAGGATTGGATGAGAAAAAAAGTAAGAAATGGTGCCTCTGGGTTTTTTAAAACAGGACATAAATAAATTCAAAGAACCGTCTCCAAGCCATAATACAAGCCAATCTTCACACACTGTCAGAAGTCTTCAGGCATGTATGATGGAAGCTTACAGTGTCTATACATAACTAAATGAATAAACGCTCATCATTTGACTCATGATTGTGATTCCCTCTAAAAGGTCTGTACTTATATTTTATTTTCTTATAAACAAGATACATACATCAAGAGGAAAAATAAAGCACATTTAAAAAATTCACTTTTATTGTCTGGGACAGGAGTCTAGAAGTCACTGTAGGAGCAAAGACATTGTTTGCTAAGGCACTTATTATTTCTTTGTGTGGAAATTGGGCAGCAGCATAGTTTAGAAATGATCAACATGAATAAAACCTTGGAACTAAAATGAAATGTTAGGTACATCCTGAAACCAAAATTAGAGCTTTACTTTCATTTGAATTACAAGGAAATGGAAGAAGTGTGAAACCATGATACAGTCAGCTCAAGTAAAAACTTTAATCACCACAGCACTGAAATTGGACACCATCAAGAGACCTTAATGCCATCTCATAAAAAGGATGACCTTAAACAATAGGAAACTATCATAATTATCAGAGCCTGTAGGGACCTGAGATGGTGCTGCCGGGGTCACTTAGCTTGTCAAGGATCATTCCTAACACCTTTTTTTTACTAATATCACCATAGCTGGTTGACCATTTGACAAGTATTACCCCTTTTACTTTTTCACTGACTGCATAGCAGAGTGACCACAGAAAGCAAGAGTGTGTAATAATAATCAAAACACTAGAAGAAATGAATTGAATTATTTACGTAAAGGCATGATGTTTGAGGAATTACTTTAAATACTTATTCAAACAATACACAATATACCTGCACTGAATATTAAGTTATTTTATTAATGGGCACAACTTTTATGATTTCTAATTATACTTAAAAGATTGGTGTGTTCATGCCTGTAATTCTAGCACTCAGGTGTCAGGAAGATAGCCACAGTTTTTAAGACCAGCTTCACTCATGCAGTAAAAACCTGCATCAGAAACTTATAAAATAAAAAATAAAGTTAAAATAAAAACACTAACAGTATTATTATGTATAAAATGATAATTTAAATGAGAAATCTTCAGAAAGTCTTAGTCTTCCTAACTTGGAATATCTTTCAGATTAATTTCATGAACATGAATTGTAATGACAAAGCCAGTAGCATGCATTGGACATAGTCCTTTCACTTCTGTGTTTCTCCCTTCCTCCTACCTCAGTTGTAAACATACCAGGGACCCAAGACACTGAAGACAACATGTATATCTATTTATCTACATTTATCTACATGCATGTCACATATATAGAACACAATACAACAAATATTGTATTATATATGTGACTACACACACATACACACACACATATATATGGTATTGCGTATAATATATGGAATAGATATGGGCCATGCATAGAAGAATTATCTAGAACATGTTTAGAGCATCAAGATACACCTATCTTCCAGGACTAGTCCTGGAGGGATGGGGGAGGAACTTGAACTTCCCACAGGGCAGGAAACCCTGACTGCTCTTAGGACTGGAGAGGGAGGAGGAGAGGGAGTGGGGGGAGGGAGAGGGTATTGGGAGGGGGGTGGAAGTGGAAATTTTTATAAATTAATAAAAATAAATAAATAAATAAAAATAAATAAATAAATAAAAAGGAAAAAAAAGATATACCTATCTTCTCAAGAGGCTTTAGATCCCTCACAACTTCTCCACACTGGAAAACGTCAGGACTGAGACTCATATTAGCGTGAAGGGTGTTGCAGGGGTCCTCTGGTGAGGAACTCCTTGCTGAGGGTATGTTAGGATACACACAGAGACGTAGATAATACTTCATCAGATGAGGCATTAAAGAGAGTGAAAGACCAGACACATACAAAGTACTCATTTAAAAGCTAAGTTTATTCATTACCTTTTCTTCAGAAGGCATTGATCTTGTTTCCTCTGAGCTACTTTCTAATTTTTCCCCATCTCTAAAGTGCCAACTTGAAATAGTTTGCTAACCTATTACCTTATGAATGTATTATATTTTTCATTATTCAAATTCTTTTAAATGTCTCCACAGAGCTAAATGAAAACACTTTGATATCTCCTTTTACTTCTAGCTCTTTTCATCATCTTCCTTCTTTCAACACATCAGATGTTATATAAAGTGTTCTATTTTCTCTGCTGTATGAACCTCATCTTTATTTTATTTACTTGTTTAGTTTGGTATTTGCTAGCCCTTTGAATAATCAAATTTATCATGATAGTAATAATCGATGTTCACAAACACACATGTTTCTAATACAAAAATCTCTACTATAGCATAATTTACCAATAAACTAAAATTCTTGGTGATAAGAGTTACACAAACTAATAGCATACTACACCTAGAATAGTTTGAATTATCTAGCAAACTGAGAATTTTCAGATGCCATGAGCACTTGACATCCAAAAATATCCTACATCAGGGAGAAGGTGAGGTGGATCAGTGAAGGCTTCTCTCCAGAGGCCAAGCACTGAAATGCACAGCATCATTCATAATTGATCCTGGCAGGAGAAAAACACAGCCAGACATTTAAGATGGAACCAGATGTATGCTTTTTTCATGTCTGTAAACTAACACAGTGAGATGATAGCATTTAAAATCAGGCATTGTTTTAAGAGGCTTTTCTAAAATTCTCGGATTTAGTGGAGATGTGAACCATTACTAAATTCACAAGATACAGATGGATAGAAAAATGCCCCTTATTCCATGTCAAAGAAAAGAAATGCTTGCTATTCAAATATATGCACTTGCTAGTATTTCATTCTGAGAATTATACCCTATCTCTTAATTGTGTTTGTTTCTAACAAATTTACTTATAAATAATTTTTAAAATATTCACATAACAATAAAATGTAAAATAGACCATCTCTTTTAATAGTATTATCTTTACTTAAACAAATATAAGGAGCAATCATCTTGATGGCATAAAGTTGGTCATTTAGGATACATTACAAAGCTATCAACAAAGGGATGGAAGTCGCATTAGACCTGGAAAAGAGAAAGTGATGAGGGGGTATCATTGTTCTAAGGACAAAAAGGGAAAAACAAGTGAAAAGTAAAGCCAGGACATCAGGAAGAAAAATAATGTGAAAGCCACAGTATCACACAAAAGAAATTAATTTAATTTGGAAAATGACATTGAGCATTAGATGTTTTTAGGCCATGTAGTTGTTGAGCTAGGGAGAGAGACAATTGTTACCACTTTAAAATTCTGCTATGGTGAGGTCCAACCAATTGAGGTAGAAACTTGCTTCCTTTAGTTTCTAGAGGAAGGAAGCTGAGGTCTAGGTGGAGCACACTATACACAGTCTCAGAACCCAGCAATGAAGGGAAAGTGAGTCATGAGACAAACAATGAAGAAACATTTGGTAATGTTAGGTGTTTGTTTTAAAGATGGAGTAGATAGGAAGGGTTTAGGCACTCAAAAAAAATCTTACTGAGAGAGGAGTTTAATTACAGAAAACATGAAGTAGACTGAGCTTGACACAAAGTCCAGACAACAAAATTGAATGGCTATTATGTGTGTGTGTGTGCATGTGTGTGTGCATGTGCGTGTACATGCACACACATATGTGTGTGTATACATGTGCAGATGTGTATGTGTATGCATGCAAGTACAATAATGTGTGTATGCCTGTGGCAACCAGGTATTGATATTTGGTATGTTCCCTGACAATAATTCTCTACCTTATGAAATTAATTAATTTATTTTGAGACAAGGTCTCTTCTTCTATCTTAATTTCATCAATTCAGATAGACTGAGATTCTCCTGTATCTGCTTACCTAGTGCTTGGTGTCTAAGTGCATGTTGCCACACTTAAATTTTACACAGTATCTGAACTCAGGACCTGAAGCTTAGCAGTTAGTATTGTACTGATCAGGCCATTTCCCCATCACCAATATAATTATTAATAGAGAAACATTACATTCCTAAATTCATCTGACTTTTGACTGGAGCTCTCCATAAATTTGAGAATTTTATTTGTCTTTACTAACCTACATGCATTCATAGTATCAGAAAACAACAATTGGTATTGGAATAACATAAGAGAGAAAAATAATTTATAGTAGATTTCTCCTTAATTTAAAGTAACTTCTACTACTGCCAAAACTTATAAAATAAAATTTGGAAATCTTTTAATTTGACTAATCAAAGGACATTAATGTGGCTTATCTCATTAGGACTTTTCTTATTATTCCCATAATTTTTCTAAAAGTCTTATAATAATTTTGATAGCACAGTGAATTGTATTATAATCCTATATCACATGCATGATCTTATCTAGAAGAAACTTTAGTAAATTCCCATCGTGGTCTTGATGATTATTCAATGGGAAACCTCAAATGGGGGAATTGTGATTCCACAGTATCCACACCAGGGAGGCAGCCTGAATTGCTTACATAAAGGCTAAAGCTGGCTCATATATCATCACTTACCTTTTAAATTTCAATATAGGGTTCATTGTTATTTTTTCAACCTCATTTTCTTTTGAAAATGGGAATTAAGATATTCTTTGCGATTTAAGCAAATTGTGTGTGGGAGACCTAACTTACAATTGGCTAGAAAGTTCCATTTAGTATGCCATTGAATAATAACCTCCATTCATAGTGGCTAATTTTACATCAGAACAACTGTAATATCCATTATTACAAGGGGTCCCTGCCTCTACTAATTTTATTCTTAATTTTTTTTCCTCTGAGACTATTTTTGCCAAGCATCATAGGAGTTGCCTGGCAACTGCTAAGAACAAATTCAAAGAAAGAGAGGTGATTTAATAAAGAATTCAGACACAATCAAAACCTTGTAGAATGAATAATGTATGTGCTCTATTCAGAAAAAAATACTGTACCTTGAGCCTCTTGAAATTAAAAAATAATAACTTATTGTGAATTATGTCTAATTAATAAAAAAGTGTAGCATTGTATGTAACAAAAAATAACCAATAAAGCACTTAAGTGATGGTCTTCCTTCTATTACATTACAGAGTGCACCACTATTAGATCACAGAGCCCTTTAATGTATTGAACTCACAAACAACATTCCTTAGAAATTTTTCTGTGGTTGGAGGGAGCCAATAAGAAAAATCATACTTTGTCTACCATGGCAACAGAGAACATTACAGGCTTTGGGATTTAGTAGATTCACAGGTTTTGGTACAGCGTTACAGATTGCAGAGCCATTAAAGAGATGGCTGGTTATCAATAGCAGCTTTTAGGACAAAGGATCATGAGAACACTGAGCTCAGTCTTCCCAATATAGAAAATATTTTAGTTTAAGGTTAGAGACTCAGGTTGATGTGAACTTATATATAAATAAGGATACTCTGGATATAGATTGCAGGCTAGTTTAGCAGAAAAGAAAACAGTGGTTGGCAAGGCAGCTGTTATCACTGAACTTCAGAATGCAGGACATTGAAACAACACTGTGAATGCCTTCAGTTTCCTCTTCTTGGCCAGTTTCTCTCTGCAGTATTGTCCTTCCTCAGTTCAGCTGCCTAGATGGTAAAAAGTTACCACCAACTGAGTCCAAGACTCAGTGTTCCAATACCAAAGACAAACTGAATCTCTTGTCTCCTTCATTGTAGTTTACATAAAATTAAGGAAGCACTTGAATTTCTCAGGCTTTTGTTATAGAAACAAGACGGCTAAGTATGGGTCTATACTTAGGTTGCACCCAGAGGAACTGAACAACTGCAATGAAGGACAGTCAGTTGACTCTCAACCACTTTCTTTGATGCCTTTCTCTGGTTCTCTCCTTAAGCACTTTACTCTTCCAATTTCTTACTTTGTGTAAGACCGGGGGTGGGGAGGGAGAGCAATGGGGAGGTCGCATGTATGACTTGGAAATTACAGATCATTTTAGCAGGCAATCCTTACATGGAAAGTTATACATAAAACTTGTTCTTTCTTCTAGATTTGCATTTTGTCCCCTCTTCTTATCCTGTCTAAGACAATGCAGGGCCTGATTAACTACTCAGAGAACAGCGGTTTTGTTTCTGAAGCAAAGGACCTAGAGAATAGTTCATAGCTTATGTAGATCCTCTGGAGCAAAGAGAGTTTAACTCACTTGTCATATTAACTTCCCCTTTCAGGTATCAAATCATTCTAGTATCAGTATATAGGAAGTGAAGGTCTGCTCTGGGGGCTCTGTGCCTGTCAATCATCAAAACTGAACCTTGAAAAAATAAACTTTCCAAAGGGCACTTTGAGTAGCAATGCAGACAAAACGGAACTCCTAAGGCATGTGACCTCAGGAATTAATAAACTAAGCAATATTAATAGAATCACTTACTATCTCCAAAGTGCTTTTGTATATCTCAAACAGCTTCCACTCGTTCATGATTAACAATGAAACTACAACACAGTCACTGTCTACACAAACACATGCATAAACATTCATTCGTTTTACTATTTGTAGGGTTTTTCCAAGGGGCTCTTAGTTTGGCCTGGTCTTCGTGTCATCATTGTCTCACTGAATAACCAAACACACTAGTTTCTCACAGCTGTGTGCTCAAGATTCAATTTATATGGAATCTGCCACAGATTTTGTAATTTGGTATTCTTTGAAAATCATATCTGAAAGTCTCATTCAGTACTTAGTTACTTGGTACGAACTTGGCCTGAATCTCAGCGTGTCTTGTTTTGTGTTGTCGGTTCTCTGGAAGCTTTTCTCTTCTCCCATGGGGCTTTGCAAATGGATATTTCTCTCCTGCCTGCCAGTTCCCAAGTAACCCTCAGAGGCCAAACAATTTGTAATCAATTATTATTCATTAGCTATTATTACTTAACCCATTTCTTTTATTCTATACTTTACCACGAGTCTCGTGGCCTGTTACCTCACATCTTACTTCTCTGGTGACTGCTGGAGTCTCACTGACTCCACCTTCTTTCTCCCTGTATCTGTTTGGATTTCCTGCCTAGCTATATTCTGCCCTGCGATAGGCCAAAACCATTTCCCTCCTAACCAACGTTAATTAAACATATTCACAACAAACAGAATGGTGTCCCACATCAGGGATGCTTTCAAATTATCCATTATTGGAGGAGTCACAGATGGAGTCCAGAGTACACTGGCATCATATCTGGGGATTGCTTCAGAGGGGTTATAGTAACTTCCACAGAAGTGCTCCATATGTCTTCTAATTGGTGTCTGAAGTGTGACTGACTTCCCTCAAATGTTAGATCTAAATTTGTCACTCAATGAATGCTCAAAATTTATAGGAATATATTGGTTCAATGGGTCTTAAGGCTTTATCGTCAGCTTTGTTTTCTGTAAAATCAAGATATTGATTGGAATCATAAAATGTGAGGGAAACATTGATCAGTATCTAATAGAAACTATATATTCAAAATAAAAAGCAAGATTATTTTAATCCAATGGATTTCAAGAAGACTGCTCTTTAGGCATTTATATTGGCACCCAGAAAGTTCTATTTTAGTACTGCGAATAGGGCAAGAAGGAGACAAGTACAAGTAAAGGACAGTTGAAATATGGTTTTCAATACTCATAAAAAAAACAGTTTTAAAATCGTAATTTCAGTGTAAGTGGCCATGTGGCTAGTGAGTATCCAACAGGAAGTTCACATAGCAAACTGTCCAAGAAGTGATATGTCCTCTCCATCTACCGCTTATAGAACACAACAACTATTGCATATATAAGGACTTGAAGATGTTTAGTGATAAGAGTCTGAGCGGACAGAAGTAGAGAAAGGGGATTAAAGGAAGTAGATTAAATGGGAGAAACAGAAAATTTCCTTGTTCAAAGAAATCATAACACATTGATTTGAAAATTAAAATATGAACATCCGACTCAGTGAATGTGCATTTTAAACCAAGTGTGGAAATTCTGCGTGGAAGATCAACATGAAATGTAAAGAATATAAGGCAAGGTTTGGATCTTCTAGTTTCAGAGAATAGAAAAACTAAAAAAAAAATGGATATATTTAATGATGGCCTGGAGCTCTGTGGATTTTCGTATTCCTATACACAGAGACAATTCTCAAGAATTAGTGTAGTCCATCTTGGAATTACAAGGAACTTACCCATTCTTCACTAATGCAGCTGCAGCTCACTCTGAAGTTAATGATCTCAAAGGGGAAAAGCTCAGAAAAGACAAAAGATAGAGAGGAGTGGGAAGGGTAGGGAGAGATGCTAAGCTAGGAGTCAGGAGCCCACCTCATAGACTACAGCCCCACAGCTACAAAACCCACATCTACATCTTGTTGTCCCTTCTGTTCTTAGTGGGGGGGATAAGAGAGGTCACCCTTTCAAGGCGAGGAGAAAAACACAAAGCACTATTTTTCACTCAAGTGTACCACCCCTGAGGCTACATCATTAGGTCCCTTGCTTTCAATAATTTTTTCTAACATGATGGATACTTTAAAGTTACTCAACTTTAAAACCTTACAGAGAACTATGTTAACTTTGATTTATCACTATTAAAAAAAAATCCCCCAAGAAAGGCACACAAGATCTCATAAAATAGCCAAAAATGTCAAGACAGAAAATCATATAGTAACAAAGCAGTTTTCAAAATATACTATATATTTTGAATATACAGTAACAAAGATCATCTGGAATAAGGTAATCTTTGGCTAGGAATGGATGTATGTTTTCCTGTGTGGGGAAGTTCAACAGGAAAGAGAAGACAATTAATATAAAGACTAGGCTACTTAATAAGACTATGTTACTCAATAAGAACCAGTTTAAACACAAAGCAAAAACAGCCTTTAATTTCCTTTGTAGATGACTTAAAAGATTCAACCAGTTCAGCACCTTAAAAACTGCATGTCAGCCAATCTCACATGCACCTATCCATCAAGTACAAGATAAGAGTAGAGAGAAAATATCAGGTTTCTTCATGGAGTCTGTTATATATGTGATTGCATGGGTAATTTTAAAAATCAGGACAGATCACTTTAAAAATGATTTGCAAAAAAATTCTGGCAAATATAGCTGGCAAATATCAACAAAAAATGAAATGGATCTCTCCCTCTAGATGCAGCTGAAAATAGCAGTCCTGGGGCCATTGTTAAGTCACAGAGTGGGCACAGAAAATTGGAAGTCTCCCCAGTTTTCACTCTCTGAGAAACAGTAGGGGTCTTGGCTAACAGAGCTCTGAATATTCAGTGAAGGCCAATAATAAGTTTGCCACAAAAAAATAGCAGCAGTCCCAGCTGCAAGAGCTCTACAGGCTTGCTAGTAAGGGAATACCATACCCACACACGTACTCGGGAAATGGTGGAGGAAACACCATCTTCATAAATGAGCCTACAGGACTTTCTTTTTGATAATTCTGCCACAGAAAGGATGAACAATGCACGATTTTCTTCACTGCTGCTTTTATAGCAAGTATTTTAATTTGCCCAGGATCCCCGGGAAGCTATGACTATGTATCCGAAATAGGAGCACACAATGCTTTATATCCATTGTCGAAAAAAAAATTGCCAAAGTCACACTGATTGTACACAAACAGGTAGCCCTTCTGTACGACGCAAGCATCACACAGTGACTGGCCAGGGGCACACCTGGATAAAGCTTCCAATTATATCCCATTCTTGTTACTCTCAGTATGTTCTTGTTCCTATAGATGTCTGAGGTGATTGTTCCTTTGCACTTTCACTTGTGTAGGGCATTGGGTAAAGAATGAACAGCAGTTGTGCTGAAAGAATATTATTTTAAAAAGGCGTAGCAGCAGCAACAACGCTCTTCCTGGTGGGGCAGGCAACCCAGCAAAAGCATTTAGTTGAGAAGGTCTCAGGAATTATTCAGACAGTGAGAGCAGTTTGTAGAAAAGAAATTGTTGGTAACTTCAGCCGTGGAACTGGATAGCTCCAGGTATACCTACAACTGCCCCACATCAGTGCTGTAAAAGATAAACACTTGGAAGGAGTGCCTGGGAACATGCTCTGGAGTTTAGGAATGATGGGGCTACCCTGACTTCCCACCTACAGACAACTGAAATGGCCTATTGCTTTGGCAGAATGTGCAATCGAGTGAGGAGAGTACTCATGGAGTAAAATACTTGGGATTACAATATAGGAAAGTATTCTCATTCCTGCTCTCTGGCCTTGGTTTCTTCGGGCACTCTGTGACAAGTAGAATGTAGCAGATGGAGAAGTAGTCATGAAATGCCCAACTGCGCAGGCCGGTCAAGATAACAGTCGTTAATGAATTACAGAGGATGCTGGATATGATTGGACCGAGGAAACAACAAGACTTCAGAAATGACTCCCAAATGACAGGAGAAGGCATAGTAAAGCAGGACATCACATTTTCAAAACAGCATCCATGAAACAGAGATTGTGAGGTGCAAACAGGACCATCTTCAACCGGGAAAGGACAGAGACACTTCTGAATGACTCAGATGAAAGGATCCACTTTTCTTATCTCCCATTCCCTTCATGGAGCACTCTTATTTGAGACTGACTTAGAAAACACAAGAAGAATACTACACCTTAGTTCAGTGAAACAAACTCCTCTCTACCTCTACTGAAGAATTATTTTCTATAAGGCAGAGGAAACAATAGACCTTTACCACCTTTCACTTGAAGTTCCTCAGGAGATAAATCGGGGTATAGGAAAAGAATAGATGGGGGAGACCATAATTGCAAACGATAATGGAGAAAATATAAACCTTTTACAATAATGCAATGACTTTTACACTATGAAACAGTCCTATTGGTATGTAAACATCTTATTCTTACAATGATAAGAGCATGACCATTGTATTATATTCACTTGATAGAAAAGTGAATTAAGGATCAAAAAGGAATACAATGTTGTTAAACTAGGGTGGAAACATGTTCATTTGGTATGAAAAGAATAAAATCATGCTTTTCTCCTCTTTCAACCATCAATCTTTGCCAGATGTTGTTTTGATGAATGGATATTAGGAACATCAAGTTCAGAACAGCAATCGATGTTGGTATCAAATGATAGAAATAGGAAAACAGAGATATAGAGGGTATTACTCTGGAACTTCACACACCACAATACTGCTAAACAAATGGAGATTCAGACACATGGACACTGGAAGAGTCTTTAAAAGGCAGGGGGTTAATATCTTAAAGGTAGCAACATGTTGGTAGTGAGTCACTGGAAACGTAATCTTACAGGGGACCTGTTGGACATTGCAATTCTACAATGGTCATCAGTGTAGTTCTAGACATATAGTTCTTTTGGACATCTGCTATTCTCTGTGAAAGGTGAAGACTTTGGTCTGTACTAGTTACTTGGTTATGTCTGTGGATACTCTGACCAACAGAGTAGTGTATGAGACATGGCAGCATACATCTGTAGTTCCATAGTTCAGCAAACTGAGACAGGATAATCAAAAATCCAAGGTCAGCTTGAGCTGCACAGTGAGAACAAGTCAGTCATGCCTACACAGTAGAGCTTATATATGAAAAATATAATTAAAAAGATAAGAATAAGGGATCTGGATAGATGGTTCAGGGGTTAAGAGCATTGCCTGCTCTTCCAAAGGTCATGAGTTCAATTCCCAGACGGCTCGCAGCCGTCTGTAAATGAGGTCTGGTGCCCTTTTCTGGCCTGCAGGCATACATGTAGACAGAATATTGTATACACAATAAATAAATAAATATTTAAAAAATAAACATTTAAAAAGTAAGAATAATTATGGGAACCACAATATGTCTTATAATGAAGCAAAATAAACTAACTGGATGACTAGATTAAAATTTGATCACTTTGCTGCCTCTTAGAAACAAACCTTGCTATTCAAGATGGAAGCCATCTTAGAGTAAGAGAGTAGACAAAGGTATCCAAACAAATGTAACCAGGAAATAAATATAAGTTGCTAACCTGATAATAAATAAAATAGACAAGAAATCAAAATTCATCACAAAATATAAAGCTTATTTTAGGAAGATGAAGGCGTAAGTCACAGACAATCCCACACCAGTTTGGAATTATGATTAATAGAATGGTTATTTATTCAAAGGGGAAAAAACTTACAGATTACCGTCCCAGACAACAGCCCCTCCGCGAACAGGAACGGAGTCTAGGAGCTGGAAGTGGAGTTGGAAGCCAAAGAGGGAGAGGAGGACAACCGCTGCTTTTTTTAAAGAGAGAGACCACGCCCCAATAGGCTGGTAACTCAGCTGCGATTGGCTGAAGGAGCGGAAGGAGCTCCCGCAGCAGGAAGACAAGATAAACTTAAACACAGCTATACTAAACTCAGTTGTATTCAATTTCATAAAAAGAACATTATAGACATACAGCAACAGATTGACTCTAACACATTAATAGAAAGTGAATCTCATTTCCAACTGTTACCTACTGAAAGATTATCCAGTCCAAAATGAAGAGAAAAATTACAGAGATGAATGATACATTTTCAAACATTAGAAGACACATTCTTCGCTTCAGCTCATGGCACAACTGCTAAAGTAGAGAAAATTTTGGGAAACAAAAGATCCACCATCAAACACAAGAAACTGAAGTAATTCCTTGTATCTTACCTGGTCTTGGCAAAATAAAAATAGATATCAAGAGCAAAAGAAACCACAGATTATATGCATATCCATGGAAATTAAACCACACTCTATGGAATGACAAATGGATCCCTGGATCCTAGTAGGTCTAGTATGTTCTAGTAACTGCTCTACACTCAAAAGTATATGGAGCCTAAACTGGATTTAGCGGGATATTAAAACTTTTAAATAGATACAATATCGGTTGGGGATAGGCCGGTTGAGGTGCTTCTAAGTGAAGTTAAGGGGAAGAATTGGATGATGAATATGATCAAAATACATTGCATGAAATTGTCAGAATTAATAAAGCAGTGTATTATAAGAGAACTTGTGAAATTCCTAGAAGTCACTGAAAATGAAACACAATATAACAAAATGGATGAGACACAACAAACATATCTAAAACAGCATTCATCTTGATCGAGCTGCTTTCATTCTAGAGATGCAAGTGTGATTCAACATACTTAAAACAATAAACATAATTCACCACATAAATAAACCCAAGGACAAAAACCATCAGGGAACTGTAAATTAAAACAACTTCAAAATTTAATGTTTATTAGTTTAGCTAAGATGAAAAACAAACAAGAGAGCCGGGGTGGAGGCGGTGAGTGCAAAGGGACGGGAGTCCCGGTGTTCTGATAGCCGGCCTGCAGCAAGCTAAGACCGCAGGCACGGAGACTTCTGGACAGCGAGGGGCTCTGATCCTGTGGAGGGGGTGAGTGTGTTGACCGCCATACTAGCCCGGTTAGGTACCCACGGTATTCCCGCCATCCTTATCTCCCCGGCTGCTCCATAGGGGCAGCTTCCCCCAGCTAATCCCTCTCTCCTGCTACGCCATCCCAGCTTTCGGCCTTGCACCCCTCCCCTCCTCTCTCCCTTTTTCGGGGCTTAAATTCCTCCATCTCAGCCGGGGTGGAGGCGGTGAGTGCAAAGGGACAGGAGTCCCGGTGTTCTGATAGCGGGCCTGCAGCAAGCTAAGACCGCAGGCACGGAGACTTCTGGACAGCGAGGGGCTCTGATCCTGTGGAGGGGGTGAGTGTGTTGACCGCCATACTAGCCCGGTTAGGTACCCACGGTATTCCCGCCATCCTTATCTCCCCGGCTGCCCCATAGGGGCAGCTTCCCCCAGCTAATCCCTCTCTCCTGCTACGCCATCCCAGCTTTCGGCCTTGCACCCCTCCCCTCCTCTCTCCCTCTTTCGGGGCTTAAATTCCTCCATCTCAGCCGGGGTGGAGGCGGTGAGTGCAAAGGGACGGGAGTCCCGGTGTTCTGATAGCCGGCCTGCAGCAAGCTAAGACTGCAGGCAAAGTGATTCCTGGATAGCAAGGGACACTAATCCAGTAGAAGAAGACCCAGCGGAGGGAAGAGCCATCGGAGAGCATCTGAAGGAAGAGATGGGCAGGCGCCAAGGCAAGAATTCCTCCAACAACCTGAAAAACAACATGAAAACACCAGATCCCAACGATCTTACGACAGAAGGACTGGAACGCCCTATTCCGGAAGAAGTGGAAAACAGTGTCATTATGAAAGCAATAGAGTCTCTTAAACAGGGTATGAATAACTCACTTAAAGAAATAGAAGACAAATTTAACAGAAAGATGGAAGAAATGAGTAAAGATATGGAAGACAAATATAACAAAAAGGTTGAAGAAATGAGTAAATTCGTAAATGATACCCTGGGAAACCAAGAAAAAGCAATCAAACAGGTAATGGAATCAGTTCAAGAATTGAAAACTGAAATGGAGGCAGTGAGGAAAACACAAGCCGAGGGCCGACTGGATATGGAAAATGTAGGTAAACGAACGGAGACTACAGAATCAAGCTTAACCAATAGAATACAAGAGATAGAAGAACGAATCTCAGATTATGAAGACACCATAGAGAAAATAAACGCCCTGACCAAAGAAAACAGCAAATCCAACAAATTCTCATCACAAAACATTCAGGAAATATGGGACATAATAAAAAAACCAAATCTAAGAATAATAGGAGTAGAAGAAGGAGAAGAATTGCATATCAAAGGTCCAGAAGATATATTCAACAAAATTATAGAAGAAAACTTTCCCATCCTAAAGAGGGATATTCCTATGAAGGTGCAAGAAGCATACAGAACACCGAATAGGTTGGATCAGAAAAAAACAACCCCTCGCCATATAATAATCAAAACACAAAGCAGTCAGATTAAAGAAAGGATATTAAGAGCTGCAAAGGAAAAAGGTCAAGTAACCTATAAAGGTAAACCTATCAGACTTACACCAGACTTCTCTATAGAAACCATGAAAGCCAGAAGGTCCTGGATAGAGGTACTGCAGAAATTAAGGGACCATGGATGCAAGCCCAGACTATTTTACCCAGCCAAGCTTTCGTTCACTATCAACGGAGAAAACAAAATATTCCAAGATAAAAACAAATTTAAACAATACGTAACTACTAATCCAGCCTTACAGAGAATACTAGAAGGAAAATTACATCCCAAGGAATCCAACAATGCCAACACTGACTACAATAATTCAGACATCTAGCGACCCTTCACTAGCACAATTCAAAGAAGGAAAACTCATACACTCTATTACCCCTCAAAAAAAAAATGACTGGAGTCAACAACCAATGGTCATTAATATCTCTTAATATCAATGGACTCAATTCACCTATAAAGAGGCACAGACTTAGAGATTGGATACGAAAACAGGATCCAACAATCTGCTGTTTACAAGAAACACACCTCAACCACAAAGACAGACACCTACTCAGGGTAAAGGGTTGGGAAAAGGTTTTCCAAGCAAATGGACCTAAGAAACAAGCGGGTGTGGCCATTCTAATATCTAACAAAATCGACTTCAAACTAAAATCAATCAGAAGAGGTGGAGATGGACATTTCATACTCATAACAGGAACAACTCATCAGGAAGAAGTCTCAATCCTGAATATCTATGCCCCTAATGTAAAGGCACCCACATATGTAAAAGAAACTCTCCTAGAACTCAAGGCAGTCATCAAACCACACACGCTAATAGTAGGAGACTTCAACACTCCTCTCTCACCAATGGACAGGTCAATCAGACAGAAACCAAACAGAGAATTGAGAGATCTATTGGAGGTATTGAATCAAATGGACTTAACAGACATCTATAGAACACTCCACCCAAATAGGAAAGAATATACCTTTTTCTCTGCAGCTCATGGAACCTTCTCGAAAATTGACCACATACTCGGTAACAAAGCAAACTTCCACAGATACAAAAAAATATTAGTAACCACCTGTGTCTTGTCAGATCACCATGGACTAAAATTAGAATTCAACAACAATGCTCCCCCCAGGAAGCCAACAAACTCATGGAAACTGAACAGTCAACTACTAAATCACCCCTGGGTCAAGGAAGAAATAAAGAAAGAAATTAAACTCTTCCTTGAATTTAATGAAAACAAAGACACAACATACTCAAACCTATGGGACACTATGAAAGCAGTGCTAAGAGGAAAGTTCATAGCACTAAGTGCCCAATTAAAGAAAGCTGAGAAAGCACACATTGGAGACTTAACAGCACACTTGAAAGATCTAGAAAAAAAAGAAGCTGATTCACCCAGGAGGTCTAGAAGACTGGAAATAATCAAACTGAGGGCTGAAATCAACAAAATAGAAACACAGAAAACAATCCAAAGAATCAATGAATCAAAAAGCTGGTTCTTGGAGAAAATCAACAAGATTGACAAACCCCTAGCCAAGTTAATCAAACGGCAGAGAGAGAACATGCAAATTAATAAGATCAGAAATGAAAAGGGGGACATAACCACAGACACAGAGGAAATTCAGAGAATCATTAGATCTTACTATGAAAGTTTATATGCCACAAAGTTGGAAAATGTAAAAGAAATGGACATTTTTTTAGATAAGTACCATATACCAAAGTTTAACCAAGAACAGGTGAACAATCTAAATAGACCTGTTAGTCGCGAAGAATTAGAAGCTGTTATCAAAAATCTCCCTACCAAAAAAAGCCCAGGACCAGATGGTTTCAATGCAGAATTCTACCAGAACTTCCAGGAAGAGCTAATACCTATACTCCTTAACGTATTCCACAATATAGAAACAGAAGAGTCATTGCCTAACTCCTTTTATGAAGCTACAGTTACCCTAATACCAAAACCACACAAAGACACAACCAAGAAAGAGAATTACAGGCCAATCTCACTCATGAACATCGACGCGAAAATTCTCAATAAAATACTGGCAAACCGAATCCAAGAGCACATGAGAAAAATTATCCATTATGATCAAGTCGGCTTCATTCCAGAGATGCAGGGCTGGTTCAACATACGCAAATCTATCAATGTAATCCATCATATAAATAAACTGAAAGAAAAAAACCATATGATCATCTCACTAGATGCTGAAAAAGCATTTGACAAAATTCAACACCCATTTATGATAAAGGTGTTGGAGAGACTCGGGATACAAGGATCATACCTAAATATAATAAAAGCAATATACAGCAAGCCGACAGCTAACATCAAACTGAATGGAGAGAAACTCAAAGCCTTTCCACTAAAATCAGGAACGCGACAAGGCTGTCCACTCTCTCCATACCTCTTCAATATAGTGCTTGAAGTTCTAGCAATAGCAATAAGACAACATAAGGAGATCAAGGGGATTCGAATTGGAAAGGATGAAGTTAAACTTTCGTTATTTGCTGACGATATGATAGTTTACATAAGTGACCCCAAAAACTCTACCAAAGAACTCCTACAGCTGATAAACACCTTTAGTAACGTGGCAGGATACAAGATCAACTCCAAAAAATCAGTGGCCCTCCTATACACAAAGGATAAAGAAGCAGAGAGGGAAATCAGAGAAACATCACCTTTCATGATAGCCACAAATAGCATAAAATATCTTGGGGTTACTCTAACCAAGGAAGTGAAAGACCTATTTGACAAAAACTTTAAGTCTTTGAAGAAAGAAATTGAGGAGGATACCAGAAAATGGAAAGACCTCCCCTGCTCTTGGATTGGGAGAATCAACATAGTAAAAATGGCAATTCTACCAAAAGCAATCTATAGATTCAATGCAATCCCCATCAAAATCCCATCAAACTTCTTCACAGACCTTGAGAGAACAATAATCAAGTTTATATGGCAAAACAAAAAACCCAGGATAGCCAAAACAATCTTATACCATAAAAGAACATCTGGAGGCATTACCATCCCTGACTTCAAACTCTATTATAGAGCTACAGTATTGAAAACAGCTTGGTATTGGCATAAGAACAGAGAAGTCGACCTATGGAATCGAATAGAAGACCCAGATATTAACCCACAAACTTATGAACACCTAATTTTCGACAAGGGAGCTAAAGGTATACAATGGAAGAAGGAAAGCATCTTTAACAAATGGTGCTGGCATAACTGGATGTCAACCTGTAAAAAAATGAAAGTAGATCCATATCTATCACCATGCACAAAAATCAAGTCCAAATGGATTAAAGACATCAACATTAATCCGTCCACTTTGAACCTGATAGAAGAGAAAGTGGGAAGTAGTCTACAAGATTTAGGCACAGGAGGCCTCTTCCTAAGTAGGACCCCAGCAGCACAGACAATAAGAGAAACAATGAATAAATGGGATCTACTGAAACTGGGAAGCTTCTGTAAAGCAAAGGACACTGTCAGTAGGACAAAAAGGCTGCCTTCTGACTGGGAGAAGATCTTCACCAACCCCTCATCAGACAAAGGTCTGATCTCCAAAATATACAAAGAACTCAAGAAACTAGGCACTAAAACTCTAATTAACCCAATTAAAAAATGGGGTACTGAACTTAACAGAGAATTCACAACAGATGAACTTCGAATGGCCAGAAGACACTTAAGGTCATGCTCAACCTCCTTAGCGATCAGGGAAATGCAAATCAAAACCACTTTGAGATACCATCTCACACCTGTCAGAATAGCTAAAGTCAAAAACACCAATGATAGCCTATGCTGGAGAGGTTGTGGGGTGAGGGGAACACTCATCCATTGTTGGTGGGAATGCAAACTCGTGCAGCCACTGTGGAAATCAGTGTGGCGGTTTCTCAGGAAACTGGGAGTCAACCTCCCTCAGGACCCAGCAATTCCACTCTTGGGAATATACCCTAAAGATTCCCGAACATACTACAAAAGCATTTGTTCTACTATGTTCATAGCAGCACTATTTGTAATAGCCAGAACCTGGAAACAGCCTAGGTGCCCCTCAATAGAAGAATGGTTAAAAAAGGTGTGGAACATATACACATTAGAGTTTTACTCAGCGGTAAAAAACAATGACATCTTGAATTTTGCATGCAAATGGATGGAAATAGAAAACGCTTTACTGAGTGAGGTAAGCCAGAACCAAAAAGAGGAACACGGTATGTATTCACTCATAAGTGGATTCTAACCATAATTAAAGGTCTTTGAGCCTATTATTCGTGATCCTAGAGAAGCTAATTAAGAAGATGAACCTGATGAAGATTATTTAGCTATCCACCAGGAGGTAGGAAATAGACAAGAGTCCCAGGTAACCTCGGGTGCATGGGGGGGAGGGAGGGTCGATGGAAGGGGAGAAGGTTAGAGAGAAGGGAGTAGGGGAAGAACGGGGAAAGCTTGGTGGCCTGGGATGGGGGGGGGGGAGGGAGGAAGGATGAATATGGGATCAGGGAAGATTATATTTTAACTAAGGGAGCCATCTTAGGGTTTACAGGAGACTTGATTATATATGGGATCCCAGGTCCAAGGAGAGATCCCCCAGATTGCTCTCTGGACAGAGGAGAGGGTGCCTGAATCGGCCGTGGCCCATGACCATACTGATGTATATTTTGCTTATCACCATAGATCCTTCATCTGACGAAGGACGGCGATACAGTCGGAGATCCACATTGCAACACCGGACTGAGCCCCCCGAGGTCCAAATGAGGAGCAGATGGAGGAAGAACATGAAAAACGAAATCAGTACTGCGAGGGATGCTATCACCCACTGATACAAGGGAACGGATCTGATGAGAGTTTACCAAGGCCAGTTGGACCGGGACTGAACGAGGACGTGATCTAACCAGACTCTCCGAATTTGGCCGGATTCTCTGACTGTGGCTGACCCGAAGTCTTTTTGAAAAGCCATTGACTATGACATTGGGACCTGTTTCCTCTACATATAATGGATTTTGGGGATCCAGTTTGTTTGGACACTCACCTTCCTGGACCTGGAGGGAGGGGGAAGGAACTGGAACTTCCCACAGGGCAGGAAACCCTGACTGCCCTGGGGGACGAAGAGGGAGGAGGAGGGGGAGTAGGGGGAGTGGGAGGGTGTTGGGAGGGGGGGCGGAAATGGAAACTTTTATAATTTAATAAAATGTACAAAAAAAAAAAAAAAAAAAAAAAAAGAAAAACAAACAAGAGCAAATGGCATGGACATTCCCAAAGGTTGACACCTACTTATTTCTGATGGGAGTGCAAGCTGGTGCAGAAACTATGACAATCAAAATGGGAGCTTCTCAAAATGTGGTAATATCTATCATATGATTTATTTCTTCCACTTCTGTGTACATCCTCATGTGATCTTATGTCCTTCTATCAAAATATTCAAATCATCATCATTGCTCCCACATTCATAATAGCTGTGGAACATTAGTATATTTTTATATAATAATAAATAATTATTAATATATTATATATATATATATATTTATACATCCATTATCTGATGAATGGATGGTAGAAATGTGGTATGTATAGAAAATAGAATGTCATTAATCTGTAAAGAAAAAAGTGAAGTTTTCAGATCAATAGGTGGAAAAAATCATTTTCAGTGAGTTATTCCAGACTCAGAAAGACAAATGACACATATTCTCTTTCATGTATTTTTTACCTTTGAATGTCTAGCTCTATATGTTTAAATTGCAGTATTCATATAATTAAGAAAGCACTAGGTCAGAAGGGACACTTTCAAGTAGGGAAGTAGTAATATAAGTGGTATGAAATCGGAATGGGGAATAACAGGGCAGAAGGGATGGGATATCAGAGGACAGTGTAGAGAAAGGATATGAGAAAGGAAAACTAATGCCAAAGATCTTTCAAAAAGTCATGTTGACTCTTACTATTGTCAAGACTTGTATACACACACATACACACACACATAAATGTCACATATACCACATCACCATACACATGCACTACAATCCCCCATACATCACACAGGCACACAGAGAACCTACTCCACATAAGATACACATATAAACACACACACACACACACACACACACACACACACACCATACCACCACACACACACGCACACACACACCATACCACCACACACACACACATATCCATACATTATGATCACACAACACACCTCCTACGTCATATTACCACACACTCATATACAACCCCCCCACACACACACACCACAGGCATGCATACACACATCATACACTTTCAGGCATGCACACACGGGAACACATAACACATTCAGGCAGATAAACACACACACACACACACAGAGATAGGGCAGAGATGATGTTTAAATTGAATTACTCAGTGGAAATCAAACAATGCCTCTCCCAAACAAAACAGCCTGTCAATTTAAAAAAAAAAAACAAACAATGTCAGGTATTGGTTGCCTCTTTCTGAATGATTGGTCACTGGGGTTCCATATATCCTTTAAACATTACAGATATGAAGCCTCTGAAAAATACCGCATAGCCCAGATTAACTCCTAAACAAATCAAACTGAGAAACATTATCAGAGAAAAGCTATTTCTGACAATCGCTATCAAAATTAATAGTTTATGGAAAATATTAATACTCGCTGTTTTCTCAACACTGTGAGGGTAGCTTGTTTCACATGGAGAGAACCCTGTTCCAGAGCTGCTAACAAACGCACAAAGCAGTTATTAGTAGATTCTATCATTTGAGGACAGAGAGGCAGAACTCAGCTTGAAATTTGAGCTCTGAGCGAACGGGTGAAGAAGAGAACTTCTCATATGAAGAACATCTGTTTCTAGGACCTTGGGTGACAAGTGGGGGCTTTGTTGTAGGGATGGAGAAAGAAGTGCAATTAACAGGCATATGATAGGAGCGAGTTTAGCGAGTGTGACCTAATGTTTGAGGAGTTAATTAGCTTCGGATGTAGAAGCATGAAGGACTATCCTTAGGGACTGAAAATTAAGGATGTCATTTTGAGTTTTGTACTAAAAGCATGTGTCACTTCAAGCTTCTGGTGTCAGGATGGCAAATGAGTTTCAACTTTGTGAAAAACTCTGATGTATTAGCAGTGATTGCCTGGAGCAATGCGCAGGGAAAGTCTAAGAGGCAGCACCTAAGCTTAGCTGGAGGACTAGGGCAATGGATGAATGGCATCTTTTACCAAAGCAAGAAAAAGCTACTCAATATCCATCCCATGTGTTTCCCAGCCCTATGTTACATACGACTACTTGTAAGTGTGAATCGTGGCCCCATTGCAAGGCCCAAAGCAAAAGCAAGCACAACCTTGACTGCTTTTTGCAGTTCAAAATCAATTATCTACTACAGATTGAGGAACTCAACTAGAATCTCAAGACTAGGTACTGTGTGGCACTATTCCTTTGGAGACATAAACAAATATCTACTCACCCCATAGTGGAACAATGACAGGCCAAGGTGTGGACAGTGCCAACATCCAACTTGGTAAACCAATGAGCTTTATTCGGATTACTTAGAGGAATATGTGAGGATTTGCTTAGGGGAATGTAAGTGAGGGACTACTTACAGGAGTAGAAATGATTCAAAGACAGCTACATCTCCAAATTTCCACACTAGCATAAGCGACAGTTCACAAACTCTCAAAACACGAAACACTGCACAGCCTGCAGGCATCTCAGTGTTTTGGAAAGTGTCCCTGTCAAACAGCTCAGTTGGTCTGAGCCTCCCTCTTACTAGCAGTCTGGCTGGTCTCTTTTTGTAGACAATTCAGCTGATCTTTGTGTCTTCCAAACTGTTCCCCTGGTTCGAGACTTCTTAGCAGTCTGGCTTTTCTGAGAAAGACACACAGCAGTTTTTACTGCTGCTGTGCTCTTGGGGAAAGAGGAGTCTAGTGAATTAGCTAGGTTTTAGGGAGTTCCTGGAATTATTTTGAATTGTTTACTTGCTTAAACAATTAAATGAGCTTCCCTGATGGGATGGAGTGTTTTATCTTCCCATTGAACATTCTGTTGATTCACCTCCTTATAAAACCCTGTCCGAAAATAGCCTGTTTGACCTTCATTTACATCCCATATTTAAGGAATTTTCTTCCACATTGGAAAGTTTTAATTTCATAGAATACCACCAGTACATATCAAGTATCAAATTGGTTAGTACTCTGAACTACCATTGATCAGCCTTCCTTCACATTAACCAAACCAAACCAAACCAAACTAAACCAAACCAAATGAAAAACACCCAGTGTTAATGTGTTGCTATTAGCGTAAATAAGATGATCCAATGTAATATGTTTTACTAACTGGGACAGGCACACGCCATTTGACAGCTGTCAATATTCGTATGCATGTTATAAAGTGCATTTCTTCCTAATTTGTTCCCAAACGGTACCTAATGCATTTAAATTCATTCATCTTTATCCTTGATCTACCACAAGTCCTAGTAAATCTCCCATTAAAAAGTACATTTATATTTTTTCCTGTTCCCAAGAATGAAGCTTGCTATGTTTTCAAACTATTTAACACACACATGATGACATTGTCTACGTCTTGCCAGACCCTGCCTACCCCAATATGTAATATCCCTGAACATAAAGCATCATTCAGCATAGCCTATTCCTATGATTTAGGATGGGTTTAAAAATACTTGTCGTGCATTAGGTAATTTCAATTTGCAATTTTAAAAGCAGTAATCTCATGAACAAATTTTTCTATCACCTATTCCTTTTTTCAGACAAAGTTAATGCTCTTATTATTTCACAATGCCAAAAGAATTTCAAAGACGTTTTACCCTTTTCAGATGACAACTGAAGAGGTATTGTTTAACCCACAATATATGTAGGTTTTAGTGAAGGTAGTATTAACAGCCATATTAATAAAGGGTAATGCACAGAGAATTTACCTAATGGCTTTGTTTAAAAATCTATTGGGGAAGACCTGAGAATGTAAAACAATGTAGTTCTCTAGAGAGGGTGTAGTGGAGAAAAATACCCATTAGTTTTGAAACCTATGTATAGAATTCAAGGGTATCTAGAAATATTCTAGTTTTAAGTGTCTGTGCTCTACACAGTCTAGATTCAGAATCTAGAATTATATTATTTTTTCCTCTCCAGGCTGTTGTCTTAATTAGGGCTTTTACTTCTATGAAAAGACACCCTGACCATGGTAACTCTTATAAAGAAAAAATTTAATTGGGGACTCAACTAAGTTTCAGAGTTTCAGTCCATCATTATCATGATGGGTAGCATGGTGGCATGCAAGGAGTTGTGGTGCTGGAGCTGAGAGTGTTACATCTTGGCTTGCACGCAACCTGAAGTCTCCTGACAGTCACATAGAAGAAAGTTTGAGCAAAAGAGACCTCAAATCCCACCCTCATAGCAACACACTTCCTCCAACAAGGCCAACCTAATTATGTCACTCCTGTTGGGGGCCATTTTCTTTTAAATCACCACACCTGGATTAATAAATACACTTCTTAATGTTTGTCTTAATTACCTTAAGGTAGGTAATACACTACCTTAATGTAGTAAGGTAATGTACTCATTGTATATAAATTTCAGTATTATTTCCCAGGCTATTGGTCATGAACCTAAAGCAAGGAATAAGATATCTAGTAAAACAGAAGTAGTTTAAAGTTTAATAAATGATGAATTGAAGACTATCAAATGTAGTGACAGAAAGAAGGTAAGAATGGAGAACTGTGACAATCCAAGTAAAATAGGACGGTCACACTTTCTCTTTACCCCAAAACTTCTAAGTTGGAGGTTTCCTTCAGTTCTTGAAGGAATTGGGGAAGTTATCTTAGAGCTAAGAAAATGACTAGGAGTTTTTCTTTTGATGCAGGCAATTTGAAACATACAGGTAGTTGTATAGTGTACACAGTTTATATTTTAAATAAGCTTCCTCTGATATGGTCTAGTAAAAGTTCTTCACATGATTTGACATAATGCCAAGCCGTACCTACAGGAATAGAAGATTGATATGGGATTCCCCTCTGTATGCTATGAATATGTTTTATTGCCATTGGTGAATAAAGGAGCTGCTTGGGCCTATGACATGGCAGAATTAGGCTAGAAGAGATAGAACAAGAGAGGAGGCAGGGTCAAGAAGAAGCCATGTAGCTGCCACAGGAGACAGACACCAGATGGAACCTTACAGGTAGGCCACAACCACATTGTGATACACAGATTGATAGAGATGGGTTAATTTAAGATATAAGAGTTAGCCAGGAATATGCCTAAGCTAAAAGGCCAAACAGTGTTTTAATAATACAGTTTCTATGTGATTATTTTGGGTCTGGGTGGCCGGGAAACAAACAAGCGGCCTCTGACAACAGAAGGGGGTTAAGTTGCTATTTGAGGTATATTTACTTACAACAGTAAGAAAAGGAAAGTCTGGTAAGAACTAAAATTTTAGTAAAATTCTCTTTCTCAGTCCTCTACGAACATGTCTTCCCCTACATTTTCTAGGAGTTGAATATGGAAATCTGAAGAACCTAGCAGAGGAGAACTGCAAAAAAGCATCACCAGCCTGACATGTCTTAGGTCTTACTGCATGCTGTTAGGCAGAAAGAAAATTTAGTTTGGATCCCTGCTGGCCCTGTTAGTGATGATAATTTGAATGAATGGCCAATTCAATGACAATATTAACATTGACCTTTATTTTTGGGAAACTGTCAAAACATTGGAAGCTAAATGTTTTTCAAGAAATCAGCCTGAATATAAGATAACAAAGACTATTTATCTGATTCATGTTCATTTTAATTTTCTTCTTGGAACTTAGATGAATGAGAACAAAATCCAGGATAATGTCATAAGTAGTCAGGTGTTTAATAGTGTTTAATCAACAACACTGAATGAAATGGGTTTATATTACAATGCTGAGACAATCATAGGAGTTGATTGTCAGTATAAATTTTGCAGCTCCCTATCTCCATTGAGATTTTTTTTCTAAAATCCAATTTCAAAGTGGTTTAAGTACTAAGATTCATGGATATGAAGAAATTGTTTTAAAGCATATTTTAATATCTGTTTATTATTAAAATAGGAACAAATCACTGATTTTGTATGTGGTTCTTTCTCATAAAAAGATTTAAATTTTATAAAACAGGATGTCAAGACATTAATAACTATTGTCATTGTTGTAGCAGCCATTCTTGGGTACAAAGAAAGGTTGGCCGTATAATTCAATGCCTTAAAAACCTACAAAAAATACATATATGTGCTCAGATTTGATGCTAAAAATGGAAATTTTTCCATTTTTCTCTAGCTTTTAAACACTTCCACCAAATGAAGCTATACTACATTACACATATTTTATATACCATATCATAAAAGTTAAAATATAAGGGGAATGCAACCTGGGTTTATATTAATGAAGTTATGTGTTCTTATCTAGGTGCTCTATGTTTAACTAAGCCATGTAATGATCTCTCATTCATGTCATTTTGCAACTTGCTTAGTTGTACTTCTCAAAATAAATGTTTAAAGAATAAAATAGAAAACATTTTATCAAATCTGTTCTGTATGTGATTATTTATTTGCTGTTTTGAATATGGTTGCGATGACAAAGATCAATGACAAAAGGAGGGAGGGTTGGAAGATGGGGGAGAGAGACAGAAGGGAGGAAAGGAGAGAGAGAGAGAGAGAGAGAGAGAGAGAGAGAGAGAGAGAGAGAGCACAAGATGTGAATGAATATAAAGTCTAAATATTTAACATCTCACATTTAGGGGAAAATATTTGATTTATCAAATAATGATTCATTTACACACTGACTTTTTCTAGGTACATGAAATCAAGGAAGTCAGCAGGTAGTTGTATATATAATTTAGATGTATCAGGTATGTTGTATATTAAATAAAAATAGAAGCATACATTCAAAACCTGTTCTAGTAAAACTATCTGACAAAATAGGTTCTTCTGTCAAATCTAAGATAAATGCCACTATTTTATTCCTTAAATATTTTTTTCTAGAAAGTACTACACATCTATTGGTGATGGAAGGAAATATTAAGTCTAGAATAGACACAAGAAATGCACCAAGGAATGAGCTGCTTTATAGGAAATAAGTATGGAAATAACTGTTGCCTCTAGAGCTGATGAAAGACTGGATAGTCACAAAAGACGTTTTTAGCAAGGGAATTGTTGGATATACTTACAACAAAGGATGAGTAGGGTGGGCTCAAAGGAGGGGAGAAGAGCAAAGGCGCTGAATCATAAAATTTGATTAACAGTTGTTTGTATGACTTGTGACCAATGCTAAGAGGTAGGGGTTTTTATCAGAACAAACGAGAAGCATAGAAGGGATCCCGAACCAAAGAACTGAACTGAACACAACTGTTTTAGGAAATGAATTCCTGACATTCCTTAAAGTCCAGTGCAGACACTCGTAAAGATTACAAACATAAAGATTGATAGTGACCAGGTAAGAAAATATAAGTCCCTAGAAGAAGATAATTAAATAAAGACATATTAGTAGAACTAATATATAATATTTTAAATATAATGAATACAATAAATTTATAATTTTATTTGACATGCAAGTTTTAAAAGCCCTCTACTTCCTTACTTCCTCATTTTGAAGACAGTGCTGTTATAAATAAACCTGTATGTCCCCCACACCTATATTCATGCAAATGCTTATGAACAGATTTTTAACCAAATACACATACATACACACACATGTTTGACAAAAAGTATGGACAGCAGGGAGCTAAAGTGAGAAGTGTGGGAAACCTCGACCAAGGTGGACTTTTAGCAGTGAAATTTCTGTCAAGAAATGGTTAATGCTGGGTTTCTTGAAGTATATTAATCATTCAGCAAATTGCAGAAATCTAAGGCCTCCTTAAACCCCATTAATAAAAAACAAGCATGGTACTTGCTGTTTGGTGATTTAATTTAACCAAAACATTAGAAATAGCTACATAATATATCTATTTACATGTGGTAATTATCAATTTCCCACTGAGTAAATATGTAGCAATCCTACAGGGAATTTTAAATTTCTTCAGAAAATAGATGAATGTACAAAGATCATTGTCAGTTAGCATAATACGGATTAAGCAAAAACAAACTTAAGAAGAAATTTAAACAGACAAAGCACATGCAGCATGGTGCCAAACACATTCATGCTGGGACATAAGATATCAAATAATCCGACTACCTATTATCGTCATTTTCTTTCTTTGTATTCCATTTTTAACACTTTAAGAACAAGATAACCTGGTTGTTCATAGCAAGTGTGCAATCTTAGTTTGGAAGCTATCAACATGACTCATAAATATCCATCAGAACTCTAAGCTGGAACACAGATGTGATAAATGTGGATTTCTTCAAGGGAGAAGGAGATGCTGAGAATAATAGTGGTAAGAGGACTGAGTGTGGTCACATCTGGTTTATACCTATTCTCCCTCTTGTGCAAAAGAGACTAAAGCAGGAAAACAACAGATTTATGACAGCATATGCTATGTAATAAGCCCAAGGCCAGCTTGGGATGCAGAGTTAGATTCCTACCTCAAAAAATATTGAGACAGAATTCATAAAGCAATTATTGATAGCTGATTTCACAAGAAGAGTAAACAAGAAAGAAACAATATCAATAATGTATGTCAATTGTAGTCTTGGTATCTTTCCTTCAGTAATTCTTCCCTAAGCAACTTCTACAGGGTGTGTTTATTTGTCTGAATAAACAAATATTTAGATTTGTAGCCAACATTAATATTAACCTTGATTTTTATATATTATTTCAGTTTTCTGTTCTACACTGATTGGATTAAAAAGCACATGGTTAAACAAATACAATACTTGAGAAAGAAATATAAAGTATAAATGGGAGTGTTTTAAGGCATTTTCTCCAATTTGGCTTATACTATGTAAATGTAGTTTACTTTTTTCTCCACAGCTTTAATTTTAGAATTCTTTTGATTTAATAATGTTAAGTGAAAACCTTTTAGATAGTTTAAATTTGATTTTAGCAAATTAGTTTCAATTTAGTGGTAAATTAATATCAATACAGAAAGCAGTTGGAGCTGTCAAGGTGTTAAAAAGGAACTTCATTCTTATTAGCATTTTCTTTTATACTATCTGATGTAATAAAAAAACAAATATATACTTTCTGGCACTTCATACTTCCTTGCTGATAATTTTCTTACTTGTATATGTTTTTATAGCTTGTTATAAATTCTTATATCCCATGTGCAACTATATTTCTTATTATAACAAAGAAAATAGAAAAGTTGCAGGGGAGTGAGACTAATGATTCAGATTAGTTCAATAATTGTTGTGCTGTTAGAGAGAAAATGACATTTTATCAAGTATGCATTTCATCTTTCATGTTCTGCTGAAACACAGAACCTTTCATATCCACCCTAGGAAGATATCTTAGCAGAATATGAACATTTATTCATTCTCTAAGAACTTTGCAGAGATTAAGTTTTCACATTGCTCAAAATCACAATTCTAATCATACTCTGATTATTAAAAATAAACCATCATTTCTACACTCAAATGCTGACCCATCCAAATTACTTTAATAGTCTTTTACATTTACCCACTTACATCTTCTCAGAAATCTAAATAAGCAAAAGAAACCACCAGAGTCAGGCTTGTGCTGTATCTTAATCACAATATTATTCATTTATTGTCTAGGGGACCTGTGGTGATTTGAATGAGAGTGGCCTGCATAAGCTTATATATTTGAATACTTGTCCCACAGTTGATCAAACTGTTTTGAAAGGATTAGGAGGTGTGGCCCCCTAGAAGGAGGTGTGTCCTTGGACGAGGGCATGGAGGTTTCAATAGCCATTCCCAGTTATTTGTTCTCTCTCTGTCTTGTGCCTGTGCATCAGATGTAAGCTCTTGACTTCTACTCAAGCAGCATGCCTGTCTTCCAGCTGCCATTCTCCCTGCCATTATGGACATGGCCTAACCCCATAGAACTCTTAGGCCTAAATTAATTGCTTTGTTTTTATAAATTCCTTTAGTGTTTGGGTATCTTTGCAGCAGTAGAAGAATTTCCAAGACAGTGCTTATCATATAGACTGAGTTATAGGGCAATGTAACACATTTCTTTGAGCAATAGGTCACTTTAGTAACCTATATTTCAAAAAGAAAGAATGAGCAGTGGATGTGCTGATTCTTAAATATGAACTGTTTTTATAGCTACAAACATAGGCTGGCCTAGCTATCTTAGCTACTTTTCTTTTGCTGTGGTAAAGCACACTGACTAAGGCAACTAATACAAGAAAGTGGTTAATTTGATTTATGGTTTCAGTGGGATAGAATCCATAATAGCGGAGATCTTATATCTTGATCCGTAAGTACAATGCAGATTGCTACAGGCTGGGAATCCTGAAAGTCTTTTGAAACCTGCAAGCCCACTCCCAATGACGTCCTTCCCCATAAGGCCACACCTCCTAATCCTTCTCAAATTGTTCTACCAACTGGGGAATACATAACAAAACATGTGAGGCTGAGGGGTGGTGTGAACTTTTTCTTTCACACCACTACAACTTTAATTTTTGTGTTTATAATTAATACTGCAGGGAACCCAACATCTTGTAGACATTTTCTTATGAAGTCCAAGTGGAATACATCATAGCTGTACTCTGAAGTAGCTTGCCAGGAATGTTCTATTAATCTTCGTGACAAATTATGACTGTATCCTTCAATATAGTGAGCCCCTAGTCTAGTGCCACATGCCATTCTTTTTTTTGTGAGTGAGTCCAGCTCTCCCCCACCCCTCCTAAAATACAAAAATGCCACTGAATTAGTTTTTTGGTTGTTGTTGGCCATATCTGCTGCTGGGCATGAGACTTACGCCTAAGAGTAGTTTGTATACCCAGGGTTCATAGCATTGAGAAGAAAATTGGACCCAAGACCACATCCTTATCCCAGAACTTAGAAGTTATCCCCACATAAATTCATATAGCTTTTTAATTCTCGGATCTGAGGTTAATCTTAATTTCCACAGTTTTCTGAATTGTAGTCTTCTGCAAAATAATACTGTAAATATTATGTCCACAATCTACTCTGTAATCCCAAGCTTCCATGGACATGTTATAGACAACCCTTTATCTTGATCATAAGCTATGACTTAGTGTGCTAGCCACTGGGAGTTAAGTCTTCTAACCTTGACAATCATCTATGGCACTTAAAAATGTAACCATCAAAGACACGTAAGCCTGAGAAATAAATATGAAAATTGACACTGTGAATTAGTATTGATACCAGATTTCTGTTGAATTATTATCTTTCAAAGAAAATGCTTCTCATTCTTTGCCCCAGTCAGTGGGTTCAAATATAAGTTCATAACTGTAAGATGTCTAGGACATATTGAACATTCTTAACTGCTTACAGTTTTCTGTGGTTTGACAGAGTTTGGTGGTTATTAAAATGTGGTTTTAGCAATATATATATATATATATATATATATATATATATATATATATATATATATATATGAAGACAGAAAAGTCCTTGTACTTTTTAGACTAAAGCTTTGATACTGAGAAGGGACAGACGGCAGAACCTTCACATTTCCTGTACCCTTCTAACTGTTGCTGTCTACCTGTATGATCTGAGATCCTCTGTGCCCCTTGAGTGTGTTTCATAGTTAATACTTCATTCTATGATGGTCAAGCCTGCAGTTATAAGATTCTTGTAGAAACTTTTCTTTTTAAATTTATTCTGTAGTCTCCGCCATGCCAACCCCCGTATTGATGATAGCATAGATAATGTCTAATTGTTTGGATAGACTAAAAGACATATTTCAATAATAGCAAGACTGAATCCCCATCAGAAAGAAATTTAAATTCAAAAGATAATCACTGAAGTGCCTCATACTTATTTTTAATAAACAGTTGGAGCTACTTACAACAAGTAGGACATACTGAGCAGAAAAACAAAGACTCTTGATACTGATCACATTGCTCTCACACATTCCCAAGACACTTGAAAGAATATATTTTGTAAAAGTTTAGAGTCAGTTGCTATAGAAACTACAAACGTAAATTTCTATAGTGATTTCAGGAACATTTAAATGTTGCTATGCATCTATTTTAGAATAACGTGTAGAAATCTGATATCACAGTTCTATATCCTTCTAAGCTGAGGTCTAATTTGTAAACGCAACTGTGAGTAAAGCATTGGAAGCATTTGGGGAAGTTGACTGCTCGGGGGCCCTAATGACAAAGCCACTGTAATGAAAGAAATGCCCCAGTCAAAGGAAGTCAGAGATCAGAGAACTTGGTCCTCTCCAGGATTCTTCTGGCTTCCTCCCTGCTTCTCTAGGTAATAACTAGTTATGTCAGCTTGCAATGTTGTTTATTGTAGTTATCCTTCCACCTGATAGGAATATTGAAATCATTATTTTTTCAACTTGGAGAGCTGTGGTCCAGCACAGGTGAATCTCTCAGCTTTTCTGGTTTCCAGTTGAAACCAATTAGAGGAAGAAAGAAACTATGTGTGGTTTGGCCTCTGTTTTATCAGTGGTCCCTAATGAATAAATATATGCTTGGTGAGTAATGTTTTGAATGAATGAATGAATAAATAAATAAATAAATAGATAGATAGATAAATCAATGATTGAGTAAAGGAAGAAGGAAGGTAACAAGATGAAGCATAACCAGACAACTGCAAAAAGGGCACACAGTAGGGAATCAGGAAAGCCAAGTAGAGGTGTATCTGATTCCGTGCTTTCTGTGAGAACAGCCATATGTGTGTGTGGGGGGGGGTGGGTTGGGTGTGTGTGTAATTTGCCTCAAAACAAGAATCAAACTTCATAGCTATCATTAAAATTGTGTGTTGGGTCCTAAGTATGTCTTAAACATGGAATGTAATTTTAGTTTGTTGTCTTTCCTGGCATGACATGCTGATTGCTTGATATTATCAAGTGGATGTTAAACCAGTGAGCTCCCCACTATTCTTATTTTGCAGACTACAATTAAGTTTTCTTACTAGAAAAGGCACTGTGAGTCTTGTATGACCATAAAAGTACAAATTAATAATAACTTGTTATCTTAGTAGCTTTGATAACCCATAATAAGCATGTAATTATTTAAAGTCTTTGTGACTATGGACATGAGACTGATGCAAGGTTCTTTGATTTAATATACAAAATATGGTTTCCTGACTAGCTTGCTCAAGCGTGTCAGTATTATTTCTATCCCAAAATTTCTTTCCTTGACTTTTCCAGGTGTTCATTGCTTACCTGCAAAAACCTTGCTAATGCTTCAAACAATTATCCAAGACAAACATTATTAATTCATTTAGAGACTGTCCTCTTTAATTTTGTCCCTTAGTTTTCATTGCCTTCCTTATTCTGCTTCCACCGTTGCAATCATCTCACTTTGTGCCTCTGTGCTTCCCTTACCTATCTATACCTTGTTTAACTATCAGAAATGATAGCTTTGATGGCAGGACCTACTTCAGTTTCTCTGCAGTTCATCTAGACCTGAAATACTGCTGAAAAGTAGCAAGTGATGAAATGAATAAATTACTAAGTGGCTGAACAATGCTCTGCATAAAGTTCTCTCTCTCTCTCTCTTTCTCTCTCTCTCTCTCTCTCTCTCTCTCTCTCTCTCTCTGTGTGTGTGTGTGTGTGTGTGTGTGTGGAGTGTGTGTGTGTGTTTGTCTGTCTGTCTCTCTCCTTTCTCCCTTTCTGCTCCCTCCTTCCCTTCTAACCCCTTCCTCAATCACCACAGCCCCTATAACATTATAGCAAGCAAAAGAAACACAAGCTCTTAATGCAGAATGGGTACCCCACCATAAACTAAAACCATTCCAAGATGTCCTCTCTGTCTCAGAAGACAATCCATGCACACCAAGCCAGGATACCAAAACAAAAATTTATAAAGAAGCTGTTCATGATGTGCTACACCTAGGATCTCAGCAGGTTGAGTCAGGAGGATCGTGAGTTCAAGAATAGGCTATCCTAGGGAGGGAGACACATCTCAGTAAAAGGAACTAATGAAATATCATGCAAAGTAATTGAAGCTATTATATTGGAAAACAAGAAGCAATGAATAATGACTCCTAACTCCTAGCACAGAGCAGTTGTTTATTGCGTGAGTAGTCCCAGAAAATCTAAGTTGTTTTCCCTTCATGTAAGTAACATGTTGCTCTAATGTTTTATTTTCTCATTGTTCTCACCTTATACCTTTTAAGGACAAATTCCAGTTTGCAAAAACCGAATAAAATCTGTGTAAATCTTATCATCATTTTAAGTGAAAGAACTCTCGTCCTACACAGCAGTTCTATTTGATATGCAGGAAATCACAACCTGTGAAGTAGTACCTTAACACTGAGAAAGTTTGTAGTGTTCTGTAGTTTAATCCCTACAGACCAGATCTCCATTACAAACCAAAGTTATCCTTTAAGAGAAAAGGGTGTTTTCTACACCTGTATTTGTGAGTATGCATTTGAACTATAAGATCAGCCTCCATAAATATATCTCTCTGTTCTTTTCCATGCGATGTTTATTCTGTTTGTTCAAGCCTAGAGCTAGGACATAAAAGGATGCTTTCTCAAGAGACTAAATATTAGAATGTCAGACATCCAAGCGTGCACAGCATTCCGTCTGCCAAAAACAGAAGCAAGTATCTGAATATGTGGTTTCATTTCATGGTTAATAACATTTCACAGTTCCTAGTCTACCCTCTGACAACAGGACTGATTCCACAGATAGAAGAAACTATTAAAATGTCGTTGCATAACAGAAGTTACACTGGGGTGTGGCGCACACTGGATTTCCTGCTGCAGAACACAAGATGTGCAGGGGTGTGGTGCACACTGGATTCCATGCTGAGAATCTAGTTAACAAACTGTGGAAATTCTTCCTTTGGTTCTACAGAAGTTACACTGGGGTGTGGTGCACACTGGATTTCCTGCTGCAGAACACAAGATGTGCAGGGGTGTGGTGCACACTGGATTCCATGCTGAGAATCTAGTTAACAGACTGTGGAAATTCTTCCTTTGGTTCTACTGAACATTTTCTTTCACTCATAAAATGTCAGAAAAGAACGAGGTGGGAGAACTAGGATCTAAGGTCAAGAATGTACGATCACCCAGAAATGGGAGATGAAAGGAGGGAGGATACGCATGTGACATTTCCAGAAAAAAAATTATCCAGATTTAAATCTGATTTTTGTATAACTTTATTTTCTGTCAGGTATCTTTATTCTTTGACAGTGTTTTACAGGTATGTAATGCATTTCAACCATGTTCACTTCCTTTTCCCTTCTCTTGTCCTCTTACTGTCCCGTAGAAACCATTCTCTCCCCACCTACTTTTCTGTCTTTTTTGTATGACTCACTGAGTTAAATTAGAGCAACTTCCATAGCCAAGGATGGGAATTTATTTACTTGTTCAAAGGTCACTTATCAATGATGAAATTACCATAAAAAATGACACCTTTCACTCAACCATACATTGCCAACAGACCCTCAAGGAGGGGTGTGCTTCCTAATGGGATGAGTATTGTGGGGGTCCTTGGAAGATACCCACAACTGAGTTGATTTGGGTAATAAACATGTTATATGGGATGCCCCTTTGTATGCTGTGAATGTTTTTTTACCGTTGGTTAAGAAAGAATCTGCTTTGGCCTTTGGCCAAAGATTTCAGCAGCTGTCAGATAAGCAAGATGTGAGTTAACATGCCACGAGCCTCTTGGTAAAATATAAAATAAATTTAAGTTTTATGAGCTAGTTAATAATAATCCTGAGCTAATAGGTCAAACGGTATGGAATTAATATTAAGCCTATGAGTATTTATTTTAAAAACAGTGGGACCCGGTGGGATGAGAAACCTCCAGTTACGACATGCGGTGCCCAGAAGATGTCTGCGGCTCTTATATTCTTTTCTTCCACTCTCCTGTTATGTCCCTGGAGGTTTCAGAAGGATGATGTGGCTGTCCTGTCCATGCCTGGATTAAGTATGATCTCCTAGACAGTCAGTTTATCATTGGGAGAGGAAAGTTTCATACAGCTTCTAACTTCCCCAAGAAGTAAAATGTGAATGGCAGAACAAGTGTCTTGAGATGCATCCACTGCTTAAAGTCAGATAATTTATGTATGGCTGAGGGATTCAGAGGACCACAGGTCAAAGTCATTGCCATCGCTACTGTTGTAAGGCACTACTTGCCATCACTACCATTTTATTCACATGAACAGATACCATTTTTCAAGAGGTACAGATGGACATGAAGTCACAAAAGCTGGAACACAGAAGCTCTGAGACTCAACTATCTCCTATTCGGGCAGGCATAGAGGTTGATGGAACATTTGAAACAGCTCTGTACAAAGAAAGCATTAACAGTTCTTGTACAATATAATGTATACTATGCAATAGCCATTATTTCCAGGTAAATACATATTTCTAATATTTTCCAAAATAAATTTTGATTAAATGTTTGCACATAAATTATCAATGAACAAAACACTGATGAAGCTTAGATAAATACTATATGCAATCATAATATCTTTATTACTCTCCAGTTTACTCAAACCATCTGATGACCCCTTTTTACTCCATTTTCTCACTTCTACATTTATTATCTCAAATATTGCCAGAGATTTCAAGTTCTTCCTCCAAAATCCATGGTGTCTCCTATTTTCATTCCCAAACCACCATGCATTTAAACCCTTCTCTCAAAACAGTGTCTCTGCTGACTTCCTTGGACTGAATTCTTACTTGCTCTTGTCAGTTCTGATATTCACTCAAGAAAAACTGAACCCATAGTAAGTGTAGCTTCTCTGTCTAAGAAACAGGAACCTTCCCATATGCACAGGGATGGAGGGAGAAAAAGAAGGAGGCAAATTATTTAATTATATTTTAATTTAAATTTTTTTCAAAGAAAATTAAGAAGGTGCTGGAGGAAAAGAGCAAGGATCACACTTCAACTTATAGGAACAAAGAAAGTCTTTCTTAATTGGACTCTGGTAGCACAGATATAAGATCAACAATTGACAAATGGCGCTCCTAAAATAAAAAAGCTTCTGTACAGCAAATGAAATGTCAAGGAATCAGTCAAGAGAATAGGAGAATGATAGCTTTGCAAACTATACATCTGACAGAGGAATAGAGTCTGAAATAAAACAACAAAGTAGGAAACAAGCAAACTAATAAACAGACAACTTTAAACATCAAGAAAAAGACTAATTTGAAAATGGGTATGGAGTGATACCCTGCTCATCCTTGATAGTGTTTGTGTGAGGAACTTGGTCCTGCCTCAGCTAGGTTTACCAGTTTACCTCCCCAAGGGAGGACTTAGCACCTCTGAGAAGTGGATGGGAGATGGATGGATTGGGGGATGTGGATGGGGACAGGGGAAGGGGAGGGAATTGAAACTGGGGTGAATGTAAAATTTTAAAATTAAATAACAAATAAAATGGGCTATGAAAATGAACAGAAGTTCTCATAAGAACAAGCACAAATGTCCACTAAACACTTTTAAAAGTGTTTTACACCTTCAGCCACCAATGAAATGAAGATATTTACTCTAAGATTCATTCTCATAGGAGTCAGATTGGCTGTCATAAGGAATACAAATGACCGAACCGGTGTGAAAGTGACAAAAGGGGAATTCTTATATACTATGGGTAGAAATGAAAATATTTCAGTCACATTGGAACTCAGTTCTGAGGATCCTCAAAAGAAACTGGAAAAAATTCCCACACTATCCAGCTATCTTCCTCCTTGGAATAATCTTCAAAGACGTTATATCCTATTTCAGAGCTACTTAACATCAATGTTCATTGCTATTCTATTCAAGTTAGACAGAAAATGGTTCAATCTAGATGTCCATCAACTGAAAAATGGATAATGAATATGAGGTACATACATACACAGAAGAATATTATTAAACTATATAACATAAAGTCATGAGATTTGAAAGTAAATGAATGGAACAAGAATTATTTTTAGTGAGGATACCCAAGACCTCAAAGACAAATGCAGCATGTTCTTTCTCATATGAGTCTTAGTTTCATAGCTTGAGTTTCCTGTGTTTATTCAGAGTAAATATTAAGATCAGGCAAATAGTAACAGGCCAGTGAGGGCATACTACAGGAGGATAGTGTATTATAGAAGATATTAAACTTGAGAGGTAGAATTTGGGTAGTGTAATGATAGAGGTGTATCTATGGAGCAGCACGCAGTGGAATGACAGGAATGGATGAAGAAGGTGGCAAAGAATTATTAACCAAATCAAATGTGCATGAGAAAGTTAAAAGGAAACTAATTGTCTTGAAAAAAACTAAAAAAAAAAAATAAAATGGAGTGTATGTGATAAGAAGGAACCTGCTGGAGGGAATGCTAAAACCTCAAAATTTAAGTAGGGATGAGGAAAGGAAGTCGGGGAAATGAGGACACAGAGTGGGTTAAACAAAACCAAGGTGTGTGTGTGTATATATATATATATCCTCTACTTGACAGTAGAGTATAAACTTTGGTGGATCTTGCAGCCTAATTAGGAACATATCTTGAGATAATTTGGGACTATATGCTTACCCTGATGTCCTACTGGGTATGTTTAACCTGTCTCTAAAAGAACAATATAACCAACCTGACTATTCCTTGAATTTCCCTTGCAATCATCTTTTACTATATAAGATAACTGCACAGCTTTAACCATAAGTTATGTCCCATCCCATGTTCCTGACTCAGAATAGTGTGTGTGTGTGTGTGTGTGTGTGTGTGTGTGTGTGTGTGTGTGTGTGTGCTGCTATTCATTTTCTGAAAACAGCCAATAGGTTGAATGCAACTTTAAAACAAATATCCCATAAATGTTGGAGGCAGCATGCTGATATAGGTTGATAGCATTTGTTAGCAGTTTTAAATGCTTTCTGAGTTGGATAGAAACAGTAAAGTAACCTCTTCCCTTGTAAATCTCTGTTAAGGATCTCTATAAAACATTCCTTGTTCCTTTCTCATGCCATATTTTATATACTCTTAAACAAATACAGAGTAAAGTCTTTGTCAGGCACAGGCACAGATTTAGATATTCAAACACAAGCAACAGGGAGAGACAGATTAGACATAAAAACAGACTGACTACAGCCAAGCCAGAAGCCACAAATTATAGACAAAGGACACAAGGAAAGAAATCAAGAATTCAGATTTAGGTTTTTATTGATCAAACTAGTCCACAAGGAGGTTGCTTTCTTGTCATTCCTGAATGGGATATTAAAGCATTTTGGTGACTATGCTGATTGTATTTTAATTCATTAACCAATGCAGGCAAATAATGGTGTTCTCAGAAGACATGCATTATTAAATCAAAATCCAAGTGATAGACACAGGTAACCAATTATTGATTAGAGAGGCCCAAAACAACCACAACAAGAAAAATTATTGCCAGTGCTTTTGTTTAACTGAAAATTATGGTCATAACTAGATCAGTAGACCCCAGTGCTGCGGGCGATACACACTACACACATTTTTTTTTTTTTTTGTGGTGCAGGAAATGGAAAAATTCGTCTTGAACCACCAGGAAACTTGCTGCTAATAAACTTTTACAGGGCTGGAAAGTGCAATGCAGGCTACTGGGGGTAAATGACATCCACGGTCTTATCCAGTGCGGGTCCCTTGCCAGTAAGGATGTACCCACTTACTACAGAGGCAAGATTATTTAGAGAGGCAATCAACTGTTCTCCTGAACAGATCTGAGGTCTGCTCTACAGGAGCGAATTTGTTCCTGATATTATAAATGTAATCAAAATCTAGAGCAAAGGAAGCCTATTGGTATTTCTAAAAGGTCACCTTGGTAACTTCCTTTCTAAGCATTTATGCTTACGCTCATGGATTTGTACTTTTATCCAACCTTGATCTAAGAAGCTTCTTATTGCACAGTTAGCACAGAGACTTATAACTGTCAAAAACGCTGAGAGTAAGCAACTGTGAGTGCTCACAAATAGATGAAGGATTTACATCAACCCACCTCCACCCACAATGCTCAGAGAACAAAGAAGAAGAGTTGAAAAGAACATATGAAGCAGAGGAAGAGGAGAGATGATGTGAAAGGCTGGTTTCTGGGCATGACATAGCTTTTATAAGCTTGAACTCACAGCAGCTATGGCTATTTGAACATGAGAACTATAAAATGATCAGAACCAAAAGCTCTAGCATAGAAGGTGGAATGCTCCCGGTGGCACACTCTCAATAAGGCACATCTCCTCAATAATGGCAGGAGATGGCTATTGAGGGATGTAGAGGCTCTCTTTGGGACTACAGCCATGAACAGCCTGTTCCCCAATGAATGACACCACTTTCTCTGTACATACACACATAAATTTAAGAAATAGTAACTGGATTTCATGGTCTATTACAAAGAAGAAAGACCTAAAGATTAAAGAGGACAGGAGAAATATTGAAGATAGGTAGGGTAGGGAGCTAGATGGAGGGAAGGCACAACAGAAAGACCACGACACGTTGCATATATGTATGAAATTTTCAAAATAACTAAAAGTTCCTTTCTTCAAGGAGCTTACATTCTACTATCAGAAATCTACAAGGAAATCAGGAAAGCTCATAATATAGGAGAATGTGTTAATACAAGGAAAAAAACTGAGATGCCCTACATTTAATTACTGCAGTTTAAAGGTGAGATGAGGAAGTGATAAAATAATTAATCAGTTAACAGCTGCCTGTGAAACCAACAAGATGTCTATTTATATTGAAGCATTGATTTAAATTCCATCACAGCCACACAGCACCCAACCACCAGCACTGCTGTTATATCAACTTTCTGGCCTGCTAACCTCAGTCTGCTTAGAAGCAATTACTGCTTCTCATGGACTGTCTTTCTCTCCTAAAGCTCCCTCCATTTGCATAATCCTGTGGCTGCTTCTTATCCATGGCCTATGTAGATTGCAGTGATTTTCTCCCCCAAAGTTGATTAAAAAATAGCCTTTGGACCTGGTGCTGAGTCTGTAGGACCTTTAACCAGGACCAGTTCCTTGCTAGTATTTTCTGGCGAGTATCTGAAATGGTTCAACAAGTCAATTTACTCCAGGTACTGCTTGGTCTCTGGAGTTTGTGTTTTAAAGTGCCAAGGGCCACTGGACATATAAAGGAAAATATAAAAATAAAGAAAGTTAGGGAGAGTAGGGTGGGAATTGAAAGTTTAAATAGGCTATTCGGAAAAGGTAAGAAGATAACATTTAAGCAGATAAGTAGAACAAAGAAGATAAAGACAAACAGAGATTAAATCAGATGAACAAGAATTTTACCAATTAGAGGTTTGAATGAGATTGTGCATAACATACAAGATAATGAGTATACTTTCAGTAAATAGTAATTTTTTGCTCAATTCACCCACTGGAAAAGAGCAAGGATACCACACTAATCTCTTTATAATTACATAAATAGATTCATTAATTAAGTTCCTTCCTGATTTAGATAAATGTATTTTAAAGTAACGTTTTCATGGTACTGGTATCCTGCTGTCAATCCATGAGTCTTGGAACTGATTCATAACCAAAGCACCTCCTGGTTTTTATGTTATTTTTCCTATTTTTTAAATTGAAAACAGATTTTTTTTTCACACAATATATTTGGATCCAAGTCTTCATGATATTCTTGAACTCCATTCCTCTAGATGCTCTATGGGAGAAGATGAAGCGTGACTGAGCTAGGTAGTATCAGAGAATGCTCCAATTTTGGGGGGTAAGTTGAGTGATTGTGACCTACTGTTGTTGCTTAGACATTAGCAGGTCTGTCTGGAAGACAGTGGAACTGAACCACTCCCTTATGCTCAACACCTTGTAACATAAAAGCAATGCAACAGCAGGGCATTTTAAGTACTAGTCAGAAGAATGTGACCTATGTCTTATCTCTGTCCTAGAGGATAAGATGACATCTTGCACTTGCTGAAAATTCCTCAGGGAGTTAATAATCTAAACCTGGCTTCAGGAGCCCTAAACCATGAGGCTCACTGATGAAGAACAAAGGTACTATTGCTCCCTCCTTAAGAGAAGACCAAAATAGACCTGTCAGTCATCCGTAGAGGACAAAGTACTCCAGAAAAGGCTGATTGTTCTAGAAATCATTAAGAAAAACAACATAAAGCTTGTCATGATTGCACAACAGAAATGGGATTGCTCTAGCCATTGCCTGTTCTAACTCTTGATACTGGTCCTTAACCTGTGGGTTATGACCCAACTGGGTAGTCACACATCAGAAGTTCTGTCTATTAAATGCTTATATTATAATTCATAAGGAGCAAATTACAGCTATGAGGTGGTAAGAAAATAATTTTACGATTGGGAGTCACCACAGCATGAGGAATTGTATTGAAGAGTCACAGCATTAGGAAGATTGGAAACTACCGATCTAGAAGGTCCAGTTGATTCTGTCATAAACTCATTCCATCTTCCACCCTATATTATGTGTCTTACCTGAATTCTTTTAATGATATCATGAGGACTAGGGAGATAAGGGAAATTCAACCTGCGATCCTAGTGATACCATCAATCTAACAACAAAAACGCTCCTAAATTCCTATCCTCTCTATTGGGCTGGAAGTGTTTTATATGCATGAGTTGAAACAGACATTAATAACACCTGTGACAACAGCATTATCAATTAGATTATCAATATAGATTATCAATATATAATAATATATATATAATAATAAGATTATATATATATCAATATAATATAGAATATCAATAATCAATATAGATTATCAATGTGGTGACACACATACATAATACTGTTTGACAAGCACACTGTTAACTATCTTATTGGTCACCTAAGAATTAGAAGTATAAGTGTACAGCCCCACGCTGTGGAATAATCCTTCTGTACACTGTGAAAACGTGTTGCTCATTATTAATAAAAATCTGACAGGCCTATATAGAAGCTGCTTGATTACACTTCCTGCCTGCTCAAGTTATATTATCTCCCTTCTCAGGCCGTCAATGGGGTTGAAGATTAGATAGTTGTAGTTACTTTACTTTTTATGATCTAGCCAAGCCAATTCCTATACAAGACTTAGACTCCATAGGAGAGACTGTTTATTAAAACATTTAGCATATGTTCCTTGCTTAATATTGTTTATGATAGTTGTAATTCCAATCTTATACTTGATATCTGTTCCTAGTGTATATAGTTTTGTATTGGGTTTGAAACTCTCTTATTTAAACAAAAGGGAAAGGTGCTCCTCCAGCGAATAGCCTTTAAGATACCAGCCCACTTGGGCTGGGCTCTTCTACTGTAAGAGCAGCTGTAAATGTGTGCAGCTCTCTTGCTTCAGGCTCCACTCCAGGCTTCTAGAATCTGTTCCTGTTTGCACAGAGAACTGTTATCAAAGAAAGTGATCTGTAAGTTTCTCCCTTAAATAAATAACCCTTTTATTATTGATAATTGTGAACTGGTGTGGGATTATTTTGTGATGTCCATCTTCAACCATGTCTAAGCTATCAGCTGAGACTTTAGTTAATATAAAGTCTCTGTGTGAATATTTTAGAATGGCTAGTGGGGCAGAAAAGTCTCCCTACAACACCACATGGCTGATTATCACCTAATCACATGTGTTCCCCATTTTTCACATGCTTAAGGGTCTATTAAATATAAGGTATGACTGATATAACTGTGGGGATGTATGGAGATTGTTTTGCCTCTTCCAGAGTGATCATTATCATCTATTAGAGATCTTCAAGTCAAGGTGAAAATGTGACAAGTGTATCTAAAGAAATGATCAAGTGTTTGCAGTATATAAGTCAACTAGCCATTTTTAATAACTCTGATATCATGCCAGAAGTACCTTAATGCTCTAAAATTACAGAAAATATTTCTAAAAAAACATTGTACCCCTCCCTCAGACTATCAAACTACTGAGACAATGTTGGATTTAAGGAAGCAATTTTCTAAGCAGTCCCATGTTAGAGGAAGAAAAATCTCAAAATCTAATCCTAGCCAGAAGAAATTTCCCTGTAGGAAAATGTCACTCAATTTGACAATTTGTCAGTCTATTTCATAAGAAATATAGGGGCCATAAACAATAATGGGTTAAACATGTCTTGGCTGAGACTCTGTGTTGCATACCCACTGTACCGTATTCATTAATAAGCTTTGTAGCAGTACCTGAAGACAGACTTGGGTCTGTGTGTAGGTGGGGTATCAATGGAAATTCTTCTTCTTCCCAGAGTAGCCAGATTGAATAATTTTTTTCCTTTGCCTTCATTATTACTTGTTCCTTTAACGGAACTACAGAAGATGGTATTCATTCCTCCTTGTTAGAGCTGACAGGTTACATACGATGACTCTGGTCATAATATGTAATATTATGACGGATAAGAAGTCCTAGAATAACTTCTTTCAGAATAGTCACACCACCTGCATGCCCTCTCGCCATTCTTCCTCTTCCAAATTAACAGAACACCTACATACCCATTTCTAACCCATTCAATTGAGAATTATGTCTGAGACTCAGTTTAAAAGAATTATATCTGAGCCACCCTTTCCAATCCCATGTTCAGAAGATATTGATTTCTGTCCTTCACATTACTCTGAGAAGAGATAGTAATTATGGAGAGGAGCCTATTATTGACTTCTGTCCATTTCAGAGTTATTTTTCTCAGAAACATTACAACTAGAAGCATAAATTAATATTTTGCGATGTTCCTAATGAGACATAATGTCTGATTTTTTAAGGAATGCACAAATGTAGGAATGAAAATGAATTACAGTAAGTAATGACAGCAGGGAGACAAATTCTGATTAAGGCTATTGTACTGCTGCTTCTTCAAGACCTATGAATATCTTTGGAAATTAAATATATGCAGCTGCTTAAAATATGGAAACAGTGAATTCTTACACACATTCAAAGCTCAAGAAATGCTAGGTAGCATTGTAAGAAATAGTCAATGCTTTATGTTTCTAACACAGAAAACCTTGCCCTTAAAACAGAAAAAATGTTTTTAAAATGTGTTGTCTTTTGTTATTATTACTTTATATGTGTAGATTTCTACATATTTGAAGCAAATAATTAATGACCACAAACCTCTTGTGTTACTAGAATAGGTAAAGATGCCAGGCTTAAAACAATAGCAATCATACCAGGACGATAAAAAGAAAGGACCAACAACCAACAAGCCCACAGAGATCATCTATAGGAGAAAGGAAGTAAAAGGTGTTTTGTAGAAGCAGAAGAGGAGAAATTGGAGAGAGGGGGAGAGAAGAAGAGAGGGAGAGAGAGAGACAAACAGACAGAGAGACAGAAAGACACAGAGAGATAGAGAAACAGAGAGAGAGTAGCTATTTAGGACAAAAAAAAACTCTTCTACATATAGGAGTGACTATCGTCAAGAAAAAGCTCAAAACCACCAGTGCTGTGAGCACTCAGGGCTGGGTTGCTCTTCCTGTTCGATTTGACTTCTTAATATATAAAACAGGCATGCCTGGGCACAGGGTGCATGCCTAGAATGCTAGCAAGTAAGAGGTCAAGACAAGTAGGCTCAGTTCCAGGCTAGACAGTGAATTCATGTATAAAAGAGAAAGAAATAAAGAGAAAGGGAAACAGTGTGAGGAAAGAAGGAAAGACACAAAGAGGAAGAGAATATGAACATAAAACACATGAATGCAATCCAATAATCCTATATTAGAATATTGCTATTGTTGGGGAATTATTTATTAATGATTTATGGGGGGTTGTTTTGTTTTGTTGTTTGAATCAGGATGTCCTTGTTTAACCCAGGAAAATTTTGAGCTAACTATGTAGTCCATACTGTCTTGAAACTCACATTCCTCCTGCTTCAGCTTCTGGAACAGTGGGATTTATAAGTTTTTCACTATCATGGCCAGTAAAATGAACAGTGATTTTTTTATCTAGGAAAATATTTTATTGATTAATGGAATATTTGAATTGATAGTAATGTTGAATCAATAGTCAGTGCTACATTGATACTGATATGGAGAAAAGTCAACAAACACTGTTATTTTGAACTGATCCTAAACTGATTTGTTTACACTCGATATCATACATGTTGACTACAGAATGATCACTGTGTTGCAGAGAAGTACAGAAGTAAACTCTTCATTTATACCATCTAAACTAAAATTTGTCAATGTAAAATATAATTTTCACCTCAAAGAGAATAAGGAAATAATTTATTCTTTAGCCAAACAAGAGTCACTATGGTCCAGGAACACAGATTTTGTCCCAAATTTCATGTCCCAAGCTTCATAAAGTTTTTAAAGTAACAGAACAAAGAAAGCCAGGAATCAAGATACTTTTAAAATATATTGACAAAAATATCAGAGGCAGGGTATAGGTACCTCTTCATGGGGCTCAAATGCTGTCTGGTAATATTCTTTGTCGTCTGGTTGGTAGAAACTAGGGTTTTGCTAAATGAATATATTCAAATATTTTTAATTAGGTAGAAATGGGATATTTGGTACTGCACAGACGTAGGTAAATAACCATTTAGGCTAAAAATTTTACAAGATAAGTTGCAATTAGTCTCCGGACCTGCAGCAGTCCAACCTGTCCATAGCAATGGAGTTCTGATCAGTTACTCAGCCTTGCAGCAGGGTTAGTGGAAGGTGTGTGTATCCTTCCTGGAAATTCTTCTTTACACTTTCATGTGATCACAGGAATCCATCATTCAATTCTATGAAACACTAATTCTTGATAGTTCAGATTTGCCACTCACAGCTCCTATTTCAGGATTGATCCAAGGTTCTAAGACACGTAGCTAGTGGGCCTGCCATTTTGGTACTAGATATATTATTACAGATGAACTTCCAGAAGTGTGAGAATAGACAGGCCCTAGATTTGTAAGAGCTCAGAGAGGGATGACAAAGGACAGTCCGGGAAACGTTTTTGTTCTCTCTTCATTATCATTTATTCATTTTATAAAAGAAATGCTCACATGCCAAATGAGTGTTCATGAATCCATAGATTGATAAGCTCCCTGAAGGGACCATTCATGAGTGGAGAGCATTTGCTATACATTAAAAAGTTACGAATATTTGAAATCCCTCTCTCCAGACACATCTGACTAATGCATTCCACTTCTTTAATGCACTCTTAGAGACAGAGTACATAAATGATCACGCAGGGCAAGAACAAAGTAAACCTCATGTTGAGGGACAAAAAGATGTAACTGACAGTGTCAGGTCTCCAGAAGACATTATACGAGGTTTTAGGGCTAGCTGTTGTTGTAATACAGTACTGAACAATTTTGTGGCATGAGGGATTTCTTAATAAAATCCCAGTACTTCGTGAAAGCAATGAAGTAGTACATTAACATTCAGCGTTCCTTCAGGAATAAAGCAGGAACAAAGTCAGAAATGCCTTTCATTGAATTTTCTTATACTCTTCCATGAAAATTAATTGCTCCTTGAACAGAGCTTATACAAAACAATACGATGTATGTTTTTTGTAATCCTACATAGCATCTTTTCAAAAATTAATTACAACCAAGAATTTCAATTCAAAACGAAAAATTAAAGCAGTATGGGGGCATGGAGAGATAATGAAGCCATTTTGAAATTAATTGACGCATTTACATATTAACTGAGTTTTCATAGACTTCAATTTCTCTTCAAATGTAATTGTTTGTATGAGTATTCAGTATTTTTACTAAATCTGATTTTGGATGTTATAATGTGGCAACTAATAATTTGGTATATATTTCTCTTCTTTAAAAATCTTTCAATTTGTTCGAGACAAATACAAAGGAGTTTAAACGAAGAGGTTTCTTCATTTGAAGACAATAAGGTTCAATGTAGTTAATCCACTGTGGAATCTTAACATCAGACAATGCATACTTCATATTCACTAATGAACTTTTGAATCCTCCTAATGACTTTTACTGTTATAATGACAAACTTTTGGAGGGAAAACCCTGGAACAAAAAGGGTTGAAGATGTAGTTCAGTGATACAATCCTTGTTTATTTTTTGAACAATTCTTTTTTATCACTACCATTATAAAAAAGGAAGAAAGGAAAGAAAGAAGAAAAAGAAGTAAAGAAAGAAGAAAGAAAAAGAGAAAGAGAGTAAGAGAGAAGAAAGAAAAGAAAAAAGAGAATGAAGAGAGTGACGTTTCTTGCCTAGTTCCAGTTTCAATACCCCATCACTCCACAAAGCTTGGCATGGTGGCACACTCTTATAGTTCCAGCACGTAGGTGATGAGGTATTCCCAAGTTCAAGGACAGCCTGTGATAAATGGTACTCAATATCAAAATAATAAAAAGTGTCGTGTAAGTCATAAGTACCTACATACACAATGTGCGCGCCCGCCCCACACTCCAACATCAGAAACAGTAAGGTAGTAATGCATGCAACTCTACTACCAGTAGACACAGTCAAAAGATCCATGTACACTTTAATTTTTGTAGCTAATAAAGGTACCCCAGAGGATGCATTGCTAGAATCAGGCTTTGCCAGTCCTAAATTACTCAATATTGTGCAAAACATTGCTTTTTCAACTGTGTTTGCCCTGGGAAAAAAATATATATTTCTCCAGCAGCTTTTGACTACATTTTGAGGATAAAGGATGACCCTGTACTTGGGTAGATATCTGAATGGCCCCCTCTGTCTGGCAACACCACCATATCACAGAGGAATAAGTATCTCATTCTTGGAAATAGAAAGGATGCAACTTTGTAAACCTATTGGGGTGAACTGAGACTGAAGAGAAACGTTCAAATCATATCAGGAAAACTATACCCAGCAGTTTGCTGAACACACTCCCTTATCCTGATCCGTTAAACGAGAGTCATTTTACATCACCTGCCATCTAATCACCTGATTGATGCATATATATTAATGGGTGAACAGGCAGAGAAATCCCCACTGTCCCAGGAACTTTGTTTTGACTCCATCCTTGTTGCTGATGTTAAACAAAGTTATGTCTTTCCTTGAAAGAGAAAAAAATGTTAGTTTATTATGGGGATAAATATGAGTGATTATGGCTTGTGAACACAGATTTGGGAATTTCAAGGTCCAATGAGGGGTTGGCTCCATCAGGTGGGTGGTTAGAACTAAGGAGGAAATATCCTGTCTTCGGTTTGGATGCTATGTAGCACTATTCTTTGATTGGTGTAAACTAGGGGTTAGTTCGTACATTTCCAAGGATTTGTGCATGTTAATCATAGATTGCTAATTAAGTACAGCTTACAGGTAGGCAAAGAATGACTGTTTACGGTGCTAGAGATATCCCAAGATAAAACTGTACTTAGACTCTGGACCTACAATTGCTCTAACTCTCTACAACACTGCGGTTATAATCAGCCTCTGCCCACACAGCATCTTCCCGGAAATTCATTCACACTGCCTACTGAAATTGCCACGGCAAGTCCTCATCACCAGACTGGATCTACTGTCTATGTGCCTACCTTTCTGTGCATGAATCCAGCCATGGCCTTTCTCTTCTGTGGCCAGATTGACTGTATTCACTCTCCTCTGATACTGTGGAATAGCAGCCTCAGAGATTCTGCCAAGTTCACCTAGCTGGTTATCTAAGTCCTACAATTTCCTTTCCCTCTCCCTTTCCCAGCTCTTGCTTTTCACAATTCCTTTAAATGCCTGGGCTGTTCAACTATTTGTAGCCATTCTGACATCTGTACATACATTATATAGATATACTTACAGTGTGACTTGTAATGTGTGGTGTGAGAATTAGTGTTAACAATTAAGAGAGTAATAAATCAACTTTTATTTGTTTCTAGGCCATGGATACCAAAAGAAGTGGGAGTATCTGGCAAATTACTTCCTATGAAACCACCATCCCCACTGAAGTTATTATTATAAGCAAATTCTGACATTGTGAAAATGAATACATTTCTCTGTTTCTGACAGAGTATGATTTCTGGAGAGAATGGCAGTTTCCATACTGAGTTAGTGAATTTGAGGATAAAGCACAAATGCCACACAACTTTTTGTTGTTGTGTCTCTGTCTGTAATGCATCTCTGCATATGCACCTGTGTGGGGGGGGGAGGGTGCATGTCCACATGTGTGCACACATGTGGAGGCGAAAAAGCCGCATGAAGTGTCTGTTTTGATTGTGATTCATCTCGTGTTTTCTGACAGGCTCTCACACTGACCCTAGGACTCACTGATTGGCTAGACTGGCTGGCAGGTGAGTTCTGGGATCCTCTGGCCTTCACCCTTCTCTCTGTGCTAGGGTACAGACAGGCATGAACATGATAGGCTCTTCATACATGTGCCAGGGACCCAGTGGAGCTCTGTTCTCATGCTTGGACAGCAGACACTTCCCTGAGTTGTCTCTTCTGCCCTCACTGAGTTTTTTATTGTGGACAAGATGCCGAATTCTGTCCCACTAGCAGATGACTCTGAGCGAACTGAAATAACATAACCACTCCCTCTTTCCGCAGCACCTCCCCACATGGGTGGGCAGAATTTCTAGAGGCGAGATGAGAATATTCTATTTAGAATTATTTTGCTATAGACCTATCTGCCCTAGAGAAGTCTCGGAGGAAAGCTACTGAGGAAAGCTCTAATTTGTTTCATTTTCTGAAAATTTCCCTTTCTGAAAATGTATAAAATATTAATTTGAAATGAAAATAGTGTAAAATTGATCAACTCATCCGCAAGCTAACAGTACAACTAAAGACCTAAGGTGACACCAGACAAGTGAATAGTTCGCAGTAACATCATCCCTGGTTTCGGTCTTTATTAAAATTTTCAGAGGCTCTGCCTTCTATTCTGGTTCTTATTCATTCTTCAATTGTCTGCCCAACCCTCATAATTTTACTGACAACCTCTAGTTCCAGTCTTATTCCTCACAGTGTGCTTTTTTTTTTAATGTGAACTACTGCAAATCTGTTCATCGTATTCAAAGATTCCCACCCATTTTTAGTCCCCAAGATTCCAAGTCTGACAAGTCATAAACTGATAAGGAAATAGATACTTTGTGTTAGTTCATAGTCCCCAAAGTTGCTAAACTGGTGTCTTCCATAGACATCTGCTGTGACTTGATCCATTTTCCTCCAATTAGGCAACCTTGTGTGTATATTTCTATGGAATTCCAAGGTTGAATTTATAAAGTGTCATTTCATCTAAACTTCAAGAGAGACTCGCGGCAGTCATGCCGGCTCCCATCTGTCTGCTATGATCATATCCTTTCTTCCTTCCCAAGCTTCTTATCCCTATGGAGCATCACCAACTCCATTGTTCTGTTAAATGTGATTTATTGCTTGGGAAGCAAGTTCTAAGAGTCACATGTCAAGACCAGAAAGTAAAATGAAGAGAAATTAAAATGAGCCCACTGTGTATTAAAGCATCATTTCAACATCAGAATATAATACATGAATATTTACATAAATCTATATATAGTTATTTGCCTTCCCCCCATACACATTTATGTGTCGATTTTAAGTATAAGTTTCAGGTGCTATAAGTACAATTGTGGCATGTGTATTATTTAACTGAAATGGAAAATGTAACTGTTAAAATACATTTCAGCTTTTCTCACTATATTGCTATATAAAACGTTTACCTCAATGACTGCCTACTGCTTAGTGGTTTTGAAATCTTATATATTATCAAGGGAGTTGATTTTCTTTTTCTACTATGTAGGTAAGATAATGAGGAACAAATTTAGGTTGTAAGACTTGGTGGCAAGCGATGTTTGATATTGATCCATCTCACATGCTTAAATACCTTTTAAGCTTTTATTCAAAACCTTTACCGAGTGAAACATTTGATATCACTATTTGATACTTTAGTAACGTTCCAAAGGCGTCAATTTGGGATGAAATATAAATAACCTTTGCATAGTAAACTGCAATTACCCAAAGCATCATTTTTTTTCAGACTCTTCTGCAGTGAATCGTCTCTAGTGTCATAAGGGATTGGCAGCCAGTCTGTGCATCTGCACTACCCGCACCCAGAGTATATCCCATGCCCACCTTGGCTACTAACGGGTTCACAGTCAAGTCAAAGGAAGGTAGAAACTAGAGGGGCTTATGGAAGTTTTAAAACTTAGTTTCGACTCACCCGTGTCCTGTGCCAGAAATCAACCTTCATTCTGAGAGGACAGAGAGCACACTAGTTATCTACCCTTTGACGGTTATTAATTTGAAACGGGGTCTTAAGGATCTTTCTTAAGGATCCGAGGATGATCTTGACCTTCTAATGGAAGGGATTACAGAGTTGAGTCACTCCAAGGCAAGGGCTGCTTCCCTTCAGTCCGGATTTTATGACTTTTTTTTCACTATGTGTTCAACTTTTCCCTCTTTGCCTTGATTAGTTGCTCCCACCTACAATTTAGCTACCAGATTAGATAGTCTCTCCCCACAAGGAAAACTTGACTCACTTTCAGATCTGGGAATCTAAGAAAGAACAGTGTGCTGTGTGCCTTCAGAGTACCTTATAGTTTTCTTTTCTTTTTTTTTTCTTTTTGACTTTTGCTAAAATGAAAAAGTTAGACTAAACAAACTTAGTAAGTTTATTTCAGGAAAGAAAAAGACTCACCAATTGGATAGCACTCATTCCAGGGAGCTTTATTCTACAACAAAGGTGACAGTTATTTCTATCTATGTAACACACATGCATGTGCACACACACACACACACACACACACACACACACACAGTCTGTCTGTCTATCTATCTATCTATCTATCTATCTATCTATCTATCTATCTATCTATCTATATATCTATCTATATATCTATGTATGTATCTACCATTCATCCTTTCTATCTATCTTCTATCTATCTATCATCAATCTGTCTTTCTGTCTATCATCTATCTATCTGCCTATATCTATAGCACGTATATACTATTGTGCAACATTTTAATTCTATATTTAGTTTACAGTTTACTTAATAGGTATTTGAAGTATAGAGACAGATTTAAGTCAAATTCAACTTAACAATCTTCATCACAATGCTTTGCATTTTGCAATGGTAAGTATGTATTTTTGTCTGTTCTAATTCCCCAAGTCTTGCATATTGACAGCTTTATGAGCAAGATCAGCAAATGTTGGTAGGTGAAGGAAAGAGTACTAATAGATTCATATAGTTCCTTATAGATAATTTATGAAATGTAGATTTATTTTTACATCCATTTTATTCTTTTAACCATGAAGTACATTACATGATTTACTTTTTCAGCAGTTTCAAAACAGTAGCCCACTTAGTCATAATTTATTTTTATTCTTTTATTATTTTTTTCATCTTTTATTTTATTAATAAATTTTAAAGGTGCAGTCAAACCCCAATATATGATAATAACCTAGAAATTCTGCTATGGCAGTAACAAATCCAGTGTCAGTACTAGTAGATGGCAAGAGATAACTATGGCAGGAACCTAGTTTGATTCTGAGAAGAGTTAGAAATAGTAATTTCACAGAAAGTTCTCTTTAATTTATCCATTTTGTACTTATGTCTGAGGTAGAACATGACCTTGAAGACAGTCACTAGGAACAGTCCTTTCCTTAAGTGCTTGTTATATTAAATGACATGTATGCATTTATTTAATTCTCTACCCTCCAAGCTAAAACCCAACACAAGATTGTAGCAGCTTCTTTGTCTACTGCAAAACTACATCAAAGGTATTAAGAAATAGAAACAAAACCTTTGAGGTTTCAAGAGTGATGTTTTATGATTCTACTGGAGAAGTTTCACTGAGAGATGGACCACAACCATCTTGGATGCCAGTGAGAATTGTCTTTACAAAATTATTTTTACACTAACTTCAGATTTTTTTCCCTTATTTATTTATTTAAAGAATTTCCACTCCCTCCCCTCCTCCCAATAACCTCCCGCTCCCCCCACTTCCTCTCCTCCTCTTTCACCATTCCCAAGAGCAGTCAGGGTTTCCTGCCCTGTGGGAAATCCAAGTTCCTCCCCCCTCCCTCCAGGTCCAGGATGGTGAGCATCCAAACAGGCCAGGATCCCAAAAAGCCAGTCCATGCTTCAGATCGTATAAATCTTTCGCCTTTTACTAACTTCAGATTTTATCCTGCAGCCCACTTCTACTTTTAAGAGGCCCTCTAATTACAATGGACCTATTCAGATAATTATTCAGAATTGTTTCTGTATTTTAGACTGATTTAATTACTTTCATTTCATCTGTAGCATTAAATCTTTTTTACCATGTAACACGATGCATGAACAGAATTCAAGGATCGCTACAAAGATATCTTGAGAGCTAGCAGAAGGCTCTGATTGACTCAGCCTATGGTACAGGATGTTTGTTCTCAGCTGCATATGGTATATAATACTATAGCTATTACTTAATATAGTCTACAGACATTCCTCTTGACATAAGTTGTTCTCCCTTCTTCAATGTGATAAAATATAAATCACAGGATGCAGCTATTTCATAAGATATAATTGAAAACAACATTGATATATTTAAGATCTATTTATGCTCATAAAGAGAAATTGGCTTTATAAAATAAAATGACTCTTTTTACCTCAACCTGGAGAATTATTTCTCTCAATTACTCATCTTTCAGTTAGTTTCTCAACATTTTTTAAAAGTCACAATAGTACAAAATTCTTCACAGTTTATTAACTAATTCTTCTACAAACCAGAGAAACAATAGCAATGTCCCTAATGTTCAGTGATAGAATTATTTTAGTTATTCCTAAGATGAAGAAGTCGAGGGTTGTTGGGTTAGCATATGATTGTCCTAGAAACAAGTTCCCAGTTCTTAATCTTGTTTCCATTTCAGAAACACAGCTTGAACGCAGCAGAATCCGTTTGTAAATGATGTCCAACTTAAATTCTTACTCTGGTGCTTTCAAAATATTTCTGCCATGGATGGTAAAGAAGTTCCATTAGTGGATGATGAGATTGAGCTTGAGAGCCACAAAGTCACTGAGAAACAGCAGCACCTATTAGTAGCACATGCACAATTTGCCTTTACGTTATATGGAAAAACTTTAATGTGCTCCTAGATTCCTTTTTTCATCAAATCTTACGGTTAATTAGAAGTTAATGTAATGGTATATTTTTAGGAAATGAAGCAACTTGTCAGATACTAATGGTAAAGAAATTCATCAAATAGGCTGAGAAAGCAATTCATTCTATTGACCAAAAATGCAAAGTACTGAGAAATATTCTCGGCTTCTTCAGTATCTCAGCACCTCTTTCTTGAATAAATTCAGTCAGGGCACTGTTTTCTCTCTAGAGAATCATGGGAGGCAATTATGACATATCATGTGAAATTTAGCAGGACAAGCCACAAGCTAATCTTTATAAAACAGCTCTCTAACTAAACAACAAGTAGTCAAGAAAGGGGACACTGTCTCGTCACAACTTAGGGGAAAGAGGCTAAAAAAAAGTCCTCCAAACAATCATTCCACTCAAATAGTACCACACCCAAGGAATGGGAATGTAAGCTTATTTTTCACTGAGTTCTCAAAATTGTAATCTTGCTAAATAGTCTACACTAGTTACCAAGTTTTCCAAACTGTGAAGTTGCTCCTCTGCCCTTGAGAAGCCTTCTAGCTACCAAGACATCGAATGATGCTCCTTGGCAACATGCACTCATGATTTCGTCTTGTGTAAGGTACCATGGGCCACAATAGCGTAGTCCTCATCTGCTCGTAGGAACCCTGGGAAGTGCTGAAAAGATAAAGGTTCCCCTTAGAACGTTAAACAGGATAGGAATTTGACATTTACGAATGGAGAGGTTGATGCTGTGAAGGTAACAGGTCTGTGGCAGGGGATAAAATAGTCTTAAAATAAAAGGGGGAACATCACTAAAAGGTAAAATAGCATCTAGATTTTGTTATATTTCAGATAGAGTGCGTGCATCAGCGTGAATAAAGACTGTGATGGGATGTAGGTATGATTCTTGTGCTGAAGGAAATTGAAAAGGAGGTGGTGAAGGAAATTGAAAAGGAGGTGGAAACAGAATAAACTGTTGGGAGAAAATTCCCAAATAAGCTTGTACCTAGGAGAGAGTAGGATTGAGTTAGGGAATGAAGGAGCTACAAAGAGAAACAGGAGAATGAAATTCCAGGGTACGGTGTTTATGTCTTCACTGTCATTTGCATTTAAGGAACACAGCTGCTGTAAACAGCAGCCAGTGATAGCACGTTCTGTCTTCATAGCCAGCTTATGATCACCGTCAGATAAACATAACACAATGTGAAGGAATATAAGGCCCACGTGGTAGGATTTGGGGAAAGCTGTGCCTATTTTTTTTTTTTTTAGAAATGTTTTAAGTTTTAAAATAGAATTTCAGTAGAGTTGCAATATCATTTCCCAGGCTTTGGGAAATCTTTGGATGTAGCTAGGATGTACTCATTGTTCATAACATTTAATCATGTAAATAAAAATAAAGGTTCATCTTTAAGTGGAAGAACTGTACTTGAAATGCTGGACTTTCGTTCTATCTCGTTTTAGTTTTTGTTGTTTTGTATATGAAAGGATGTGCCAGAATTTTCAGCATTCAAAATCTATGTGACAAGTTTTCTAACTACAACAAGAATAAATAGCAGTATATTCCATCTTAGAACTCCAATACTGCTGAGCACCAAGAAGAACTGCTGGCTGCCAACACTTGCAAATTTAACCGTATGTTCTTTGGCACCGATAACTAGCAGAGCCACATGTGTGAGCCAGTAATAGAAAACTGCTTGCTCAACTTTAAAAATCATTTATTAAATAGCAAACAGAACTTCAAATTACTTTCACATGGATACAAAGCCAAAATTATGTGTATTATGTAAAATCTCTTTTTCAAATGTAACAGTTACCAATAGGTTTGTGGGTGATATTAAAATAGAAGCCCACTCATGCTTCTGACTGACTGAGGAGTCTTACGCTTCCTTCAGAAACTAATAGATACTGACTCTTTAATAAGTTCTCTTCCACATCACAGTATGTTTTCCCGGGTTATTGTGCTAGTCTTGCTGAATTTGGATCTTCCAAAGCATAAATAATAGGGATAAGTCTGCATATTCTACCAATAAGAAAAGAAGGAGCAGAAAACAAACCTTAGTTTAGGATGTGCAATACAAGGAAAGGATTTTTAAAACCAGCTCTACCTTTATGCTTTGGAAATATACCACAATAAGAAGTGTGTGTGTGTGTGTGTGTGTGTGTGTGTGTGTGTGTGTAAGAGCTGATGCATTTTAAACATAAAACCATGTATGGCTTCCTTTCATCCTAGTCTTCATAAAATGCAGATAAGTCTGCATTTATCTCAAAGCATCATGAATATTTAATAATCTGATAGGCTATGTAATGTCCATAAATTAAATTCCTGTGTGCTATTCATTTTATGCATTGTAGCTATTTATATCTCCTTTCTCGATACTGAAAATTAATGTATTATATTTGTGCCACAGAAAATGTAACAAGATGGATGCCCCAGACACATGTAGCAACAATTCCTTTAACTTCCATTCCTTCAGGAAAGGAAAATATTCAGTGAACTTCCTTAGTTTAGGTGCCTGCAGCTGCACTCAGCACTGTCTGTCCTAGATGAAGCATAGTGACTGTTGGTCCCATTCTGTTTAAGGCGATCTAGCTTGCTCTCAGAGTTTAGGGATTATCCTCTTTGGATCCTTCTCCCGCATCAGACTATTCTTACCTGAGGCAATTCTCTGGCTTTCTAGCTGAACTGGATAGAAAGGCCTTAGGAATAAATTCAGTAAAAAACATTCTCCTTTGGACTTTGATCAGGATGCAAACAAGGTGACCCAGAGGCAGAATCCCTAAGATGATTATTTGGAGAAAAATGAACAGGTGTGAATCAGGCTCTGTTCCTGGTACATTTTGAGAAGGAAGGGGTTCAATTGCAGCAATCTCAGGAGTAGAAAATGTAAGGATAAAAACTGTAACAATCCCAATCTGATGCTAGAATTTGGTTCCGGGAGGAGACTTTTGTTGCAATGGAAGAGTGAAAACATTTCTATGGAAATTTTGTGTTTTACTTCTAAATCTGTCTTTTCTCTTGAGATTCATTACGGATATGTATTGAATATCCTTTATATACTAGGAACTACATTTTATGACAAAAGTAAAATAGTAGCATTGTAAAATAATACCTTTTATTTTATAAAGTTCACAGTCCAGTGTAAACATAACAGATTCTGTCATAAGTAATCATATTATGAGCTATGATGGTGTTGTGTGGGCCTTGAGACTCAAAATAGAGTGGACTTCCTGCATTGCCTGCAAACAGGTAGTATTTGTACTGATATCTAGAGAATGAATGCAGCCTAATAAGGAAACCAGAGAGAACAGAGAATTCTGAATATACAAAGTATATGCTGCTAATACCCTAATATTATACATAATAGAAAGGCCTACATGAGCCCATCCTTTATACATGAATGACTTGAACAGGTCCAGTCATGCACTAGGCCACTGGTAGTCAACCACAACCACTCTGAGTTCACGTTTACAATCGCTTTATCATGCCTTCATCACAGAATTTTAAATATATTTCTCTGTCTTTCAGCTCTATGTCATTCTTCTTTCTCATCTAAAATGTTTTATCAGCCTCCATATAATGTTTTGTTTAGGACATAGCCCAAATCATCATTTTTCTGAGCATCGTGAATAGCCATGAGCCTCTGCATTAACTACTTCTCTCTACAAAGAGTGGTTTCTCCGATAAAGGATGATGGGAGCAATTGTTTCTGACTATAACATAAAAGATTACACTATATTTGGTGAAAGGTCAATGCAGTTAAACTGCAGAACAGGTTTCCCCTGGACTCTGTGCTCTTCCCCACCATATTTATTTTACAAACAGCATTTACAGAATGAGGCATGTTACCCCTCCTATAGAACAAATTTCAAATATACTCCAAGGACAGTTGGTTACTCTTATAGCAGTTTTGGCACTATATTACACTCATGGGCCCATCTTATGAGGCCAGTTGGCATAGTAACTTGAAGGGTTCACAAATTCATAAGGTCACTGATGCCTTATCTCCTAAGTAGCCTGCACAGCACCTTCTGGCCATATATAAACTAGCCAGAAGCAGATTATGGATTATGAGGTAAGGACAATAAGTTAATTTTGTGGTGTGACAAAAGTTGACTCTACTAGGCTAATGATAGTTTTAAACCTGTGGCTACACAGACAATCTTGTTACAATCACAGGGTCACAAAACAACGTAAAATGCTTGAATGTAGGAAACAGACCTGTTAAAAGGTGGAGAGGACAGGAGTTGGAGGGGGATATAAGAGTATAGGGGGAAAGAGGTACATAATATATTATATACATTTATGAAACTGTCAAAGAATAAATGTAATCAATAGTAAAAAGTGTATATGTGATGAGCTGATAATTCATTGCTGAGTACAGGGACAGACTAGATGTGGGCACTGTTAAAATAACATATAATATAAAAGACAGTTCAATCATTCACTTTTGAACACATAAAAACTCACTGGAGCTTTTTAAGGAGAGAAATAAAATAATCAGATTGACATTTTAAATTATTTTTTAAAAAATGAATACTGACCAATTACAGGGCTACTATAATATTCCAGAAGGGATAATATGTCAGGGATAAGCTGATAATGATAGAAATAAAGAGGAGAAAAGGGTTTTTAAAATAAAGAGGAAATTATTTGATGAGACTATTTGGCGGGAGATGAGAGACAGTATTTCAAAGATAATTTCTCAATTACAGACTTGCTACTAAGTATGGCTTTTCATCCTTATCGAATAAAAATGGCCAATCCTACTCTCCTTGATTGTGAGTTTAATAGGCAATTTTGGGAAATTTCTAAAGGTCCAATGTATACGACAGAACTCTTCTATTTAGTTTTGTAAATGAAAGGTCTGAGTGTAGAGAAACCTGTAAATTGTCTTAGAGATGGGAATTAAGGTAACTGGAAGGAATAACATTTCTAAGAATACAGAAAAATACAAAGGAATTAGCTCCAAGTCTGCAGATATTCCCAAAGAGCTACATTATATTATTCTTCTTAATGGTTGCAACAAAGTTTTTAGAAAAATATATATATTTTTTTATTTTATGGGAGGTTCTGGAACCAGTCCCAAGTCACACATAACTGGTACAAGTAGGTCATTCACGTACTTTGGTATAAAACCAACACTCTAAACATTACCATATAAAAGGTGTTTTATAAAGACGGCAAAGGCTTCTAGGTTATGCACAACAAGGTTTAAGCTCACTTTTGTTTATGTATCTTAGACCCAAAAGGCTTGGTCCCATATTCACAACCAGGCAAAATTATAATGCAAACAGAATCTAGTTAATTGGTATGCTATAAATATATGCATAAAATCTACAGATTTATTTCTAAAAGTAGAAAAAATATAAAACAGTTCTCTCAGGATTCAGAAATTAGGAGTCCTTTTGTTTTACCAGAGGACCCATGTTTGTGTCCTAGCAGCCATGTTGAGTGGCTCACAACCATCTGTAACTGTAGTTCTAAAGAATTTGACCCCCACATCCACCTTCCACAGACACCTATACACATACCATATACATATACCTATACCCGTACCATGTACATAGCCACACAAACACATATGCACAAAAATAAGAAAAAGGTCTTTGAAATATCCCATTCACATATTGCATTTATTATTGTTGAAATAAGATTTGGCTGCATAAAATAGACTGATAAAATCAATTTGTGGATGGCAAGATGGCTCAGAGGCTAAAGGCATTTGTTGTCATGGTTGATGACCTGGGTATAGTTCTGGGAATGAAAATAAGTAGAAAGAATATATTCCTTCAAGTTGTTCTCTGAACTCCACAAGCATACCACGGCATGAGCATACTCTATACAAATATACCAAGCTATTAACGTGATAAAAGTTTTAAAGTTAATTTCACTTGATTCTTCTTACTTTTAAAGACTGCCTTTAGCTATTTACTACAAGGAAGTGTATCTATCTTACGTGACTCACATTATTTCTCATGGTCGAACACTGCAGGATAATTTCCACAGCTGTTATCTACATTAGCCTTAGATAAGCAAGGCCGAGCATGCAAATGCACACTTTGGCAGAGAGGTCCTTTCAGACTGGAGTTCCATACTGGTCATCTAGGATACAGGCCCTCGGTGCTGTTTCCATGGTTACCTTGCCTTTGAAAGAGAAGGTACTTTACAGTCTGAATGTTAAAGGTTTCCGTCCTCGGACTTTATGTAACTTCACACTGCTTTTATAACTGTAGTTTTCAATTTTTTTGCTAAGATTTTCTGAGGTTCCTGACCTCACAAAGTTTTCATTCAGGGGTTCTCAGGAAGAAAACCACTTAAGAATCACTTGAGGTTTCTTAAATTATACAATTTCATCACCATAGAAATTATACTTTTTGTCCTCTTTGAAGAATTAGTGAAGTAAGTTCTTTATTGCATGATAAACTTTAACTACAATCACCGTTTATGTTCCAAACTCTGTTTGCTTTAGCCCAGAGTCTCTCCCACATTGCTCTCCCTCCCTCCCTCCCTTCTTCCCTTCCTATCTCCCTCTTCTTCCTTCCCTCCTTTTCTATCTCCCTCCCTTCCTCACTCTTCTTCCCTCTCTTCCTCATTGAGGGCTTCCTGCTTGCTCCTATGTTTTAGATTCTAAAATACTGACATCATCCTTCTATGGAAAACTCTCTAAAAAGAGGATGGCAAATTAACTGTGGGACCTCTGGCAGGTGCAGGTGCCTGCTTATGGAAAATATTTCTACAATTAGCACAAAAATTTCATGATATCAATCTAGGCAAATCAGGGCAATTTGTGTTTTTGCAAGTAGCAATACACTAGAAATCCACAAAAGGAAATTGATGCCACAAGGAAAAATAGTCATAAGTATTTTTTTGTCTCTTAATATTTATTCTGTACGTTTCCAAGTCTTGTGCAAACATTAGCGTCTTCTGCAGATGCCATTAGAGATAGCACAGAGCCGAGTTCAGGACACAGCGCACCTTCATCTTTTTACCTGTAGACTGGAATGTAACACAAGACAGAGCAAATGAGATGACATGGGTGAATTACCTAGAACAGCAGATCTCTGTAAATCTTGGCCTCTTCTTGGAAGGAGAACTTATTTATTTACCCAGTGCTTTTTTTTTTTTTTTTTGCTTATGGGTTCACCACACAATTTACTGAAGATGAACTGCAGATATTTAATTTACTTCTGGAATTATTATTTGGGGGAACAGGCTGTAGAAGTCCATTCTCTCCAGGAGACAAAATTAGGGCACCGGTTACAGTGTTTCTCAGTTACAGCATATGAAAGTACCCACAAAAAAATAAAAGTTGATATTTTACTACCTGTTAATTAGTATATAGCTGATATCCTCAGAATTTGAGTGATGCTGCTGAGGTGGTTTTACAAGCAAGCACTTGAGAGACCTGGAATTTTTCAGCACATAGGTTGCTTGCAAGTTAGTTCATTTGTTCTAACTAATTCAACAATCTTTAACAGAACTCGACTTATACTGCTGCCTTTTCTTATTTTTCTTGCACTGTATTAATTATTAGACAAAACTGTTTATATTGGAATTTTACCATAACTGCTGCATAGGAAACAATTCAGAGAGCTCAGAGCAGGGATCAGGGACAAGGCTAACAGTGAGAACACTGCTGTTCTAGTATGTTTGTAACAATAGAAACATTCAAATTCCATATGTTCATTTCCATCTTTTAGTAAAAACTTGGTGTGATACCGGTGACAAGTCATGTTCAATGAATGAAATATAGAGCAAGAATTCTACTAGAATGAGATAAAGATCTGGCAGTCAGCTTTAAAATGCACCCATTCAAAAATATTAAATTATGATGAAAATATTTATTAAGATACACTCACTCAGAAATTATTCCTATAATCTTCTGGGTTAAGAATGTTGCAGAGGAAATGTGTCGTAGAATGCTCATTAATGAACTAAACTCCCATTAATTAACTTTAATCTGAATATATTAAGGTTCACGTGTCCAGAGATAAGTTTGAAAAATAATTAGAGAAATCTTCTAATGAACATCAGGGTATCATTTTAAAAGTAAATTACATTGCTGGTTTGGGATGTTCTTGCCACACAGGTCTCTGACTGACATTCCTTAATTCAGAAATTTTTCTTTATTTCCCCTAAACACTATTGCTTCCATAGTGAATTTCAGAAATTTGGCCAGATCACTGTACCCAGATGTCTTGTCAAACATTTTTGTGATGTTCCTGTGAAAGTGATTTTACATGAGAGTTGTGTTTGAAACGATGGATTTGATTCACATTTTCCCTCCAAGTACAGTGCGTGTATCAGCTGAAGGCCTTTGTGACGGAGCAAACAGCGGCCTTCCTGAGGTAGCGAGGTCTAAGCCTTCAGAGGCAGTAAGACTTGAGCAGCAGTTCTTCAGCCTACCTATCAGATTGCAGACTTGTGTTGCCTCTGCAGCTGAGATGACCTTCAAGATAACTAGCTAGCTAACTAACTGCATGTGTCTATTTATCTAAGGAAAAGTAACAGACTTAAATTTCAAAATGATTCATTTATGATTAATGAGAACAGATGCTAATTCAATGTTTTTGTTTTTGATATATCACATTTTTAAACCAGGCATATTATAAAGTATTTTGCATTTTGATAAAAGATCACAAACACAGGAGCGACAGTGAATCAAGGTAAAATATACATGTAATTAAATGAAACCCAAAAAATTATGAATACAATAAAAAAGCAAACTATACCTTTTCCATTAGCTTTCATTTTATTTAGAATAAGCAAAGACAATTCTGCTTTTTATTTGTTTGAGAGATGGTCTTTTGACAGTTTCAATCTCTTGCTCAAAGGTTTGCTCGCAAAGTCCTAAAGGATCCTAGGTGCCCAGATGTAGATCAACTGAAGAAGGACCTGGGAAGCACTATGAATTACTTTGTGAACCACCACATTAGATTCGATATGGTGATTCACAAAGAAATCCACAGCACTTCACAGTTTGTGTAAAGCTTGGACCCATGAACCAAGAAAGATCATATGCAATAATACTCAAAGCTCAAAGAATATTTAAGTCATTGTCTGATTTTTCATAAGCCATTAATTTAGAATTATAGTATACGAACCAAAGAGAGAAATTCATGGTTATCCAGAGTAGACCCATTTGGTTTAAATTTTTTTAATTGGAACAACAAGAAACTCTGAAAATTATAAATACACCATAAAAACAATTACAACTTTTGTATTATCTTTCAAAATATTTTACTTAGAATGAGCAAAATTTGTATATATGAGTCTTCATCACAATGCACACAGGATAGATAAGATCATTTAGCTCTAAAATAGCATCAATTAAACTTCTAATTTACTTTATAAATACATAGAGTTGTATTTTACATAAGTTCTTAGATTTAATCTGTTTCACCTATCCTATGTTTGGGTAAACCTTTCACAGTGGAAGACTGAAACCTAAGAAAGGTACTGGAAGAAATTTTAGTTTCCTCACGAGGTTCAAATATTAGGAAAAATACATGGCTATGTAAATGGGAAAAATCCATAAAATGACAATACTTTAATACAGTCACAGTTATGAGCAACCTTCTTTTTTTCTCTTCCCTTATGCTTGACCCAGTGATAATATTTACCTAAAGATCAAAATGAAACCTAGAACTTTAAATTATAATTAATTAAAAGAAGACATTATACATTTTATTGGTCTAGGGCCATATCACTCATGTTTTGAGATTTTTAAAGTATATCATGAAATGTCAGGATTAATTACAATATGATCTTTTCAAAATGTTAGGAGCATAACACCTCACAGAGATCAATGCTGTCAATGCAGGTCACTGCACATTCATAAATCAAACACAGAATGAATCCAGACTGCTTGACAGAATAATGAAAATTTTTAAATAAGAAAAAGAACTTGTAAAAATATTTACATACTCATAAATTCTCATTGCATGGATGGATGTTGTGTAACAGGCATAGTTCTGTCCAGATGTTAAAGATATAGACTCAAATCCAATACATGTTCTGGTTTTGAGCAACAAAAACAAACAAATAAATAAGTAGGGCAAGAATAATTGTGTTCCTTGCAGAGTATCCAAACTAGCAGATATTGTCTTTAGATGCTACATTATATGGTAGCAAGCGGCTTGAAGCTCACTTAACAGAGTAATTGCTCAATAAAAGAAACTGAGAGGACAACACAAGACAGCAATAAAGGTAGTGTGAGAACGTTTGAAGCAGATGGGGCACATGCTAGTCACAGGCGGTATAAAGAAGGAATGAATAGAAGTGCCTTTTTTCTCTGCTATTACTATTACCGAAAAATTTACACAAGTTTCAGATATTAGTGAAAACTAACAAACACACCAGGACTGTGGACACTAAGTGAGAAAATTGAGGACACAATGATGCCAACAAGAACCGCTGTACCTGAAAATATATATGACAAATTCACAGCTCTGAGGAAGGATCTTTGCATTAACCAAGTTGTGCAGCATTCAGAAACAAAATGTTTAAGAAGAAATCTTAGGAATCAGGCTAATTTTCCCTTCGTAAGTAGATGAAATACATCCAGAAGCCAACAAGGGGTTGGCTCACTGTGAGGTAGCAGGTGGTTCAAATACTAGAAATAAGGTCAAGCTGAACAAGAAGAGGGTTTCTGGTTGCCAGCATTCCTTGGGAATATGTGAAACCATTTCTCATCTGCTGAAAGGAATCATCTCCATTGCCTTTGGCGGAAAGGACAGATGTTCTATTGACATATACCCGTGATGCCTAGTAGTGCATCAAAGCCCATTCTGGCCTCTAGGCTCCCTCAGTTTCATAACTACCTTTAATATACTTCAACATCCAGACCAGCATCCTTGCCTAGCTTGTCTCATCCTCTACTCAAAACTCATTCTAGCTTGCAGGTTTCCTTCTTTCCAGCTGCACTATTTGTAATAGTCAGAACCTGGAAACAACCTAGGTGCCCCTCAATAGAAGAATGGTTAAAGAAGATGAGGAACATATACACATTAGAGTTTTACTCAGCGGTAAAAAACAATGACATCTTGAATTTTGAATGCAAATGGATGAAAATAGAAAACACTTTACTGAGTGAGGTAACCCAGACCCAAAAAGAGGAATGTGGTATGTACTCACTCATAAGTGGATTCTAGCCATAGTTAAAGGTCTTTGAGCCTATAATTCGTGATCCTAGAGAAGCCAAATAAGAAGGCGAACCTGAAGAAAATCATGTAGTTATCCTCCTGGATATTGGAAGTAGACAAGATTGCCAGGTAAACTTGGGTGCACAGGGGTGGGGGGTGGAAGTAAGGGGAGATGATTAGAGAGAAGGGAGAGGAGGAGGATTGGGGATAGCTTGGGGGAATGGGATGAGGGGAGGGAGGAAGGATGGATATGGGAGCAGGCAAGTATATATCTCAACTAAGGGAGCCATTTTAGGGTTTGTAAGAGACTTGATTCTGGAGAGGTTCCCTGGCCCAAGGAGAGGTCCCAGGATTGTTCCCTGGGCAGCAGAGGAGAGGGTGCCTGAACTGGCCTTGACCCATAACCATACTGGTGAATATTTTGCATATCACCATAGAACCTTCATCTGGCGATGGATGGAGACAGAGACAGAGACACATATTGAAACACTGGACTTAACTCCCTAGGTTCAAATGAGAAACAGAAGGAGGGAGAACGTGAGCAAGGAAGGCAACACCAGAGGGAACCTTCAGCCTAAGGTGGATGGAGATAGAGACGGAGACCCACACTGGACCACTGGACTGAGCCCCTCAAGGTCCAAATGAGGAGCAGAAGGAGGGAGAACATGAAAAAGGAAATCAGGACCGCGAGGGGTGCGTTCACCCACTGATACAAGGGGACTGATCTAATGAGAGCTCACCAAGGCTAGCTGGACTGGGACTGAACGAGCATGTGATCAAACTGGATTCTCTGAATGTGGCTGACATGGGGGCTGACTGAGAAGCCATTGACAATGGCACTGGGTCTTGTTTCCTCTGCATGTACTGGCTTTTTGGGATCCTGGTCTGTTTGGATGCTCACCTTCCTGGACCTGAAGGGAGTGGGGAGGAACTTGGACTTCCCACAAGGCAGGAAACCCTGACTGCTCTACTGCTCTTAGGACTGGAGATGGAGGAGGAGAGGGAGTGGAGGGAATGGGAGGGTATGGGGAGGAGGGGAGGATGTGAAAATGTTTATTAAAAAAAAAGAAATTATGTAAAAGAAACACATTCCAGGTTCTGAACCTGAGAAACGAGGGGGAGTAAAACATCAAAGACACTCAAGGCAAAAAAAAAAAAAAAAAAGGGGGTTGCATGAATGTGAGAAACACCGCACAACACACCATTGCAAGCAATTGTGTGGTATTTCTGTGTGCTGTTGCAGACATTAATGTGAAAAGTCATTAACGTTAGTGTGAACTTGTCTGATTAAGTCTGGTACTATTGAACTACTTGGGAAGAAGTTCCAGCTAACAGTGGTTCTTCCTAATTGAACTCATCCTTGTCAACGCGCTTATTAGAAGACAAATGCCATCAGGCGACTTGAAGCCGGTCCCTCAGTTCTGACTTGAACATCTAAACACGAAGTCCAATAGTTTTAGAATGTCTAGATTCCTTCTTATTAGAATTTTTTTAACCTCACATGTTACAACACGCCAGGCAAAAACACAAGTCAGAATAAAAAACGGAAAGGTGGAAGAAGCCAATATTCTAAATATAGGACAAATATCAACGCTCTTTAAAATAAGTACTGCAGTCATCAGGAAGTAAAGGTTGCTGAACTGAGATGGGATCTGCACTCACGAAAGAGTTCCTACTACTAATATGACAATACAAAGCAGAGCTCCAAGGAATCCTGCGTCCTTTCCTAGTGATGGAAACTAAAATGAATAGAAACATAGCAAGCAAAATAGCACAAAACAAAAATAGAAGAGTAAATGAAAAATGCATGCCTGGGTTAATACGATCCTCCTACTGTTGCTCGTCTACTTCAGTTAAAACATCTTTCCTCTAAGCACTCAAGTAAGAGTACAATCAAGACATAAATATGATACTGATGACTGGAAAATAGTTGCTTACAAGAAACTCTTCCACCACTGGTGATGACCGTCATGAAAAAGATGTTTCAGGGTTACAGCAAGACATTAAATCTACACTATTAATCTGTATATTCCAGAGATTTGCAAATAGTCCCTGAACTAAATTTATTTTCTACAGCTCTGTCTTCATAGAAAAAAAAATAATGATGAGGCCAATAAGATTGTTTGGCAGCTAAGTAATTGTTGACCCGAGATGGATCACCAGAATACATAAAATAAAATCCAGATGTAGTAATGCACAGGTTTGATCCCAGCCCTCTTGATGAGATAGAGTAGAGACAAGAAAACTAATAAGCTTACAGGATAGCTCTCAAGGAGTATTCAGCATGGCAGATACAAAGTGACCCTGCTTCAACAAGTGAAAAGAGAGAACTTATTCATCAAGGTTGTCCTCTGACAACCTTGTACTTGTACAGTGGTATGCATCTGCACACACATACACACACACACACACATATTCTTACATTACCTATTGGCACAAAATTCATAATTTTTAAATATGCATTTTTGGGGGGACAGGGTCTCTCTATTATGTAGCTTTGCCTGTACCAGAATGTTTCCAGGCCTTTATTAAAAACAAAACACATTTAAAACACATAAATGACTACAAGGATATATCTTTAGGGCTAGATAATGTTAATCCCAGTAGCAGTGGGTTACTAAAAAAAATTTCATTGGTAAGTATGGGATAACATCTGTAGGAGTTTGTCTATTTGTTTGTCAGAGAACCCCTGCAACCTCCTGCCTGGTTCACTAAGGTTCTTGTTGGAACTGTTCTTGCCCACAAGAACTAAAAGATAAGGCCATCTTTCTAAAGATACTGCACACCAGTTGTGGGCTTTATGGTCTACAAACCTGCTGGTTAAGATGTGTCTGCATGGAGAATAGTGCCATGAATGTTATGAGAGCAACCAAACATTCTGGCTTAGAAGACCATACCAGAAGAGAGAATCCAAGCCCAGTACCACAAGTCAAGGCAACAACTCATGTTTGGGAAAGTCTTAGGCTCAATAGTGGAACTTACTGTAAATTGTTTAACTAAATTGACAAAAGATCAAACTCTCTTCTAAATATCTGTGTTTAGACACAAAGATAAAAAACTACTTTCAGACTTAAGCAGAGGAGCCCACCTTTACAGTGATACGTGACAGATGAAAAAATTCATTACTGACTGAGATTCTGAAAATGAGTGAGAGTTGAGAGCATAGCCCCAAAAGAAACATTTTAGATCACCATCTCTAACTGCTAGGGAACAGTGTGGAATGGCAATCAGGAGGAACATAAGGATCAGAAAACAGGATGAAAATCTGTGAAATGATAACTCTAGGCATGGCACAACCATTGTAATTGGGATCTTTCACAAGCTCTGGTTACTTGGACTGGGCCTGTACAAGCTTAGTCCTGTCAATGGTCAATCACTTATGGAGGTTAGGCTGATGGGTCTCTATCCGTTACTACTAAACTATTGAGAGCTGAGAGATTGCAGGTAGCTCTTCAGTTATAAACACACTATTCAATCAACTAGGTTCCTGTGGATAGCTCTGAACCTGTGATCACACATATATTCCTATTAAACACAGTCTCTCTCTCTCTCTCTCTCTCTCTCTCTCTCTCTCTCTCTCTCTCTCTCTCTCACACACACACACACACACACACACACACACACACACACACAAATAAGACAGGAATGCCAGATAGAGATTTATAGGCAAGAGGAATGACAGACAGAGGGGAGAAGCACTTAACAGTACAGAAGGGAGTAATATATGTATTATGCACATGTCTGGAACAACCGAAGAACATATTTAATGAATGAAAAATAAAAAGATAAAATATTGACAATTTCTCATTCTTCAATATAAAAAAATGTAAAACAGATTATTCACAAAATTGTTGTCATTTTCATTTTATAAGGACAACCCAAGAAAAGCTTTTGTTCACTTCCTACAATATATGTATTTAATTTATTTTTGAGAACATAATAGATAAAAACATCTCCATCATAAAGACGCAGAAACTACAGATCAGAAAGAGAATAACTTCTTTAAGGGCAAGGAAGTAGCAGACCCATGTCTGCCTAAAAGATTATGTTTTCCCTATACCTATAAGTTTCCAGTACTCAAAATTACTTATAGAATCTGTTAATGAAATAAAAAAATGAAAGTGAAATTTAAAAATACACAATTTAAATCATAACAAATTCTGTGTAGAATCAGCTAAAGGCATGAATTCAAAGACTACATGGGAATGATCCCATTCACCACATGTATTTAAAAGCTAACTTACAAATTTATTGCAAAAATATTGCAAGAAGAGAAAATGATTAAAATGTTATGTAAAATATCCATTTACATGAGAATACTATTCCAATTATCAAGATTTCCCATCCTGTGTACTGTGAGTGATGCTTTCAGTCTTATGTGATACACAGTCATTGATGTCTCTGGTCTTAAGAAGTGTGTGAGGGCTTATATGTCCTGCATTGTTTTTCTGTGAATACCTCATGTTGACAATATTTTACCCTATATATTCTAGCACCTATTTCTCAGTACATGATGGTTTGACTCACAGTTAAAAAATCAATAATCCAGGGAATATGATTTAGATATACATTGCATGAAAACCTGTGCAAATGGATTATGTCCATGAGGGACAGGGAGATTGATCTGTTCAAAGTCAGAAGAAATACTGGCTGATCTGTATTCATGTCTTGCCTTCTCTGCATCTTCAAGGCTGGGGCCCTTTGTGGGCAGTTTCCTGTCATCTCGCAAATAGCTCATCCTAAGTCAAACTTCCTCAAATATACAATGTTCTGGATTTAGTAGGTGAATTTAATTTTCTGGGTTTTTTTTTGCAGGTGATTAAATGACCCTTCAGAAAGGGCATTAGAGAAAATAAAACAAATAAATGCTTTAAATTCTGAAACTTCAGTGCTTATAATTCCATTCATTAAAGAAAATCTCATAATTGGTACAAAGCTAAGCAAAGGGAACATAATTTCGTTTCTGCAGAATAACATTTTTCCAGGCTTTAAAGATTACATTTTGTAGATGAAAATTAAGAACAATATTTCCATTTTTTAAATAAAGATAGAAGAAAAATGAAGATGCCATTTAACGTCCAATTTGCAGTATTTATAATATTTGAGTGATTTTTATTGATGTATTTAATGGAAGGTAGTGCTGGGTGATTTGTTGATATAATGGACTTTCCTTCATGTTTGCTCTTTGTTTTATTTGGTTGAGATAGGGTCTTGTGCAGTTTAGGTTATTTTTGAAGCTGCTAGAAAGCCTAGGGTAGTCATAAATTTCTGATCTTGCTGCTTAATTTCTGATCATAAATTTTTGATCCTGTAAACTGCTTAATTTATAAAGGTTTGTGACTATACACAGATCTATGTCTATTTTAAGTTTAGCCTATTAGTTGAATATGTAATAAATATTATATAGTAAATATAAATGATATAGTTTAGTTAGAATACATAATTCAAATTTAGTTTAATTTTGAAAAACATCTAATTATTTGTAAAAAGTATTTTGAACCTTTACTATGTTGAAGAAAATATACTTAATATTGATGAAGCAAAAAGCAGATGATGTTCCAGTTCAAAAATTTCTGACACTGGGTATCTTTGGAGTCTCATATGTCACCAAATTAATACGAGACAAATGCAACATTTAGCAGATGAGGTGACTTTTTTAAGATCTGCAGCTGGGGATGGATCAGAAGTAGCTTACTACTGAACTAGTTTCTTACACATAGCAGAAACATGATATGCACCAATCAATAAAGCAGTAAAGTTCAAAAGGAACAGCCTGCATATGAACTGTGTGTTATACTGCCCATATCCTAATTAAGGGAATACAAGGTACATGAGGCTGGGCCATTTACTAACTTTAAGGAAATCAGTGGGCATGGAAATTGTCATCAACCATGTTGTCAAAATGATCCCAGGCCAAACTGCTTTGAACACATCTAAATGTTGGTATTTGATTTAATTTATAATTAATTAGGTCACTGTAGTCGTCTTTACCCTTTGCCTCAGTCCAGAAAATTCTAGGAATCTGATACTATTCCCGTGCCCCGGTTATTGCCTATTTATTCTTCCTTGGGTGTCATATTATGAAGGACCTCCTAATGAATGATTATTTCACTCCACATACAAAGTTCATGTGATTTTTCTCTTAATAAATCCTAAATATTAAAACAAAAATTATTTTGAATGAGCAGACAATATTATCCGTTATGGAAGAATTTTCACCTTCACTCTCCCAAATATTGTTCTTAGTGTCTCAATTTTTAAAATCAGTTACCAATCAATTAAAGGATACACGATTTTTACCCATAATCTTTTAAGTAAACCTTATTTATTTTTCTGAGATAGGGTCTTACTATGTAGCCATCGATGGCCTAGAACTTGCTATGTAGAACAGGCTGGCATACAATGTCACATAGATCTACATATCTGTGCCTCTAGAATGTCAGAATTTTCCCAGTATTTTATTTTCCATTATTAACCCCCAAAGAAGGAGGTTTCCCTCAAAATATGTGAAACCTGATTTCTCCTTATTGCAGTTCATAAACAGCAAGTACTTCTTATAGGAAGCCAAACACATCACTTGCTCTGGAACATAACATGCCTTCCTCTGTGTGAAGTGACTTTTCCTCCCACGTTTTGATCCTTCTTAACGCCACTACTCTGTTATCATATGCGTGGGAAATTTCTCTGATTCTCCACACAGAGCTTGCAGCTTCCTCTAGAGTTCCAGTACTTGTCACCAGGTCAGCACTTCCGGTTCATTAGTAGTTTCTGTTAGAAACTACGTTGAAACTGGGAATGTGCCTTAGTTACATGGAGCAAAAAACAACTGATGAGGAACTGCTGCCAGCATATATAATGAAAGAGCCATCAATATAAGTCAAATAACAGCATACCCTAAACAATTAGGAGGATTCTTCACCTTCACTCTTCCAATGCTTTTTCTTATTTTCTCAGTTTTAATGAATGGGAAATGTATGTATGTATGTATGTATGTATGTATGTATATGTACATACAAAATGCAAATTCAAAGAATAACAAATTATTTTGCTTATTATACTAAAACAATTAAATTACATATCAGTCAAGGATATAATAACATAGGAAATACTTCTACATTGTTAGTAAAATGAAGTTGACATCCTTTCTGGAGAATATTGCAAAAAATACCAAGTTTAAAATAGAGATATAATTTTATGTAAAACTTACCTTCTAAATAACTACATAAATATTTATTTGAGTGAACATATAAACAATCACATTGAATCATGTGTTAGCAAAGAGGATAACAACTCAAACATTTACCAATATAAAAAGACTAAACAAATTATAATTCAAAACTATTATAGATCCTAAAATGAGGTGTTAAGAATATGCAAATCAAATCTAGAAAATGAGCATACAGCAAAATACATGAAAATATGACCATAATTTTCTATTTTCCTATTTAAATAAAATTTAAATTATTCTATTTAAATTAAATAAATAAAAAGATGAGATCTTAGAACAAAATTCACAATATAAATTTGCATTTAAGAGATATGTTGTATTAAAGTATGTATATTTGGGACATGGGAACAGAAAGTGGGTGGGAATGTAGACATGTCATTGAAAAGGAAGATTTAACATTGTACTTTGTGCACATAAAGGTAGCACTCCATGAATGTTGCAAAACATTCAACATTAAAAGTACAAGACATAGATTTCAAGTATCTCTTTTGTATAAAATAAAACTATAAGTTCAGCAACACTGTCAACTATGTGTATAATTTTATAAAATTACGCTATCCACATCACCACTGAAATCTTTATCTTTGTAGCGTAGAAAATAGAGTGGTGCAGTGAAAAGTCTCCCCATAACTATGCCATCTGGAATGGAACATGCACAACAGAGTTGAGGATCTAGACCCCTCACATAGTTCTGACACACAGAGTGACTGAAGGTCCTTCTCCGGTTCTTACCTTTCTGCAGGTAAAATCCTTAGGATAGTATTTCATCTCCAAAGACTTTGGACATATTTTGTTCATGGTTGGTGGTTAATAATATCTAATCTCTTCTATCTTTTTGAATAGAACGCTTGTCAATGGAGGTGAATGATAATTATGCAACAGAACACCTTTTACATGATTATATAGTCAGTGATATGATTTCCTCTGTTTACAATGCAATATTGTGGTTAACCTTTCACTTCAAAGCTATCTTCATTTTATGTTCCTACTCATAAAACCAAAGAACCATACAAGTTGACAAAAAAAAATCAAAAGTTACTTGAGTCAGGTTTCACACCTTCATGTAAAATGATAGACATTTAAAAACATAAAAAAAAATATTAGTGTATTTTAATCGTTTGGCCAACAGAAATTCTAGCATTTGCCTGAATGTCTGATCCAGCAATGTCCTAAGTTCTATTATAGGAAACAGACACAGGCATAGCTACATCATTTCCTTTGGAATCACACGACTGCCTTCGTCTTCATATTTAGTGGAAATAGTGAAAGAGATGACATTTAGCAGGGGAGATAAGACCTACCAGCAGGGAACAATGGAGCAATAATAGGGAGGGCGGAAATGACGTTATCTCATGAGAAACAGTGGAAATCAGTTATAGCTCTAGATGTGATGACAGATTCAGGCAGAATTTGTCCTGTTGGGGTTATTCCGCCAGCTGTTATTTACCAGCTGTTGGTGATATGTAAGACTTCAGCACAGCAGAGTACAGAGGGTTTTGTAGAAACTACCCTCCAATTAGCAAATTTAACACTTTTCCCACACAGGTAACAGGACCACATTTTTCTATAAGTGCTTGGTTCTTAGCAAAATTAATTTTTAGATTAAGTAAAAGTTTAATTGAGAGACTCAAACTTGAGTATCTGCACCTACAACTGTATAGCGTGGCAGGTGGGCAACTAGTTTTCCATTTAACAACATTTAGTCAAAACTGACATAATTTTCAAGAGGAAGAATTCAATTTGGCCAACTGAAAAAAAATCTAATTTTTTTTAATAATTTATTCATTAAAAATTTCCACCTCTTTCCCGCCTCCCTTTTCCCTCCCCTTTCCCCCTCCCCCTCCCTCTCTAGTCTTAAGAGCAGTCAGGGTTCCCTGCCACGTGGGGAGTCCAAGGTCCTCCCCCCTCCATACTGGTCTATAAAGGTGAGCATCCAAACAAACCAGGCTCCCACAGTCAAAATATTCTAATTATTAAACTAAAACAAAACCAAAAGACATGTAATTGGGAGTCAACAGATGTTCTTTTACCTGAGAATAACAATTCTACAAGCAACGACAAAAGGAAAATGTGCTAAATATAATTCATGTTTAATATTTTTCAAAATTCAATAACCAAAATTCAACCATGTTTGTTTTTTCTATTTGTGAATCAATAATCCAAAAATTTTCTATCTTTAACTAGCATTGTCTTCCAGACTCACATCAGTAACAAAAATCAAGGTTGGGAAATACTTTATTAAAGACTTGTCCTAAAGTTACTTATGTTCTAAAACCCCAAATTGGGGGAAAAAAGAATTGGACTAGTGAAACTTGTCAAACAACGTCATCTTAAAGTAATCTGATTTGAATTCCTTAACATTTTTCAACAGGAATGGAAAGATTGCTGCTTATGAATCAAACTTGAATGCTAATAATTCTGTCCAAAATTATAGTCTTTTCTTCAGTAATGAAGGTCTTGGTTCATAGTTATATAGATGATGACTCAGAGAAGCTACTTCCTTCTTTTTAAATGTCTCTCTCTCTCTCTCTCTCTCTCTCTCTCTCTCTCTCTCTCTGTGTGTGTGTGTGTGTGCATTTATGCATATGTGTGGTGCATGTTTGTGGATTCCTGCAGAGACCAGAAGCTGATTTAAATATCCTGTAGCTTGAGTTGAAGATGCTTGTGGGATATATGAATGTGTTCTCATAACTGAACTCAGGTTCTCTGCAAGAATAATATCTGTTCTTGACCACTGAGCAAATTCTCAACCCATTTTCCTCTCTTTTGATATATGACAAAGAGTATTTTCATTCAATAGTTCTAATATGTATAGGTTACTGCATATCTAGAAGTCATAATATTATATATTCTGTTTTTAAGATAATTCACATATAATATAAATTTATATCGTAAGTTACTATATTGAGCCAAAAATCCAATACTAAATGAAAATATCGATACTTTGCTAAGGTATAAATACATAACATAAACAAGTAAAGTAAATATAGCATGATGCTAAATATGACAACTGAAGCAAAAATGCTATTTATTTTATAAATTATGACATATAACATTGGCTTGGTTCGAATCCCTATATGGAATATTTTTGGAAAAAGATTAAAATTGAAATTAACCTCTGTATTAATAGATATGTACTGATATTAATTTAAAAACCAATATTTAAACAAGGTTATGAAAAGCCAGGGCTGGTGGCTGGCATTAGAACCTGTAGTTTTTATACACATTGGTTTTATGTTACCATTGTGCTATTGTATAAACTGTAACAATATAATCCAATTAATAACCATAATTAATATGCTTAAATAAGTAAGCAAATCCCTTCTCATCTTTAACTAATTTTCCAAATATTTGTTTTGTCTGAGTTTTGGTGGAGACAGTTGCAGCCTGAGGATAGTTATGCAGTCTGAGGAGCCAGTCTGAGGACGGGATCTCTCCTACAGTCTGAGGACGGGATCTCTCCTACAGTCTGAGGACGGGATCTCTCCTACAGTCTGAGGACAGGATCTCTCCTACAGTCTGAGGACGGGATCTCTCCTACAGTCTGAGGACAGGATCTCTCCTACAGTCTGAGGACGGGATCTCTCCTACAGTCTGAGGACAGGATCTCTCCTACAGTCTGAGGACGGGATCTCTCCTACAGTCTGAGGACAGGATCTCTCCTACAGTCTGAGGACAGGATCTCTCCTACAGTCTGAGGACGGGATCTCTCCTACAGTCTGAGGACGGGATCTCTCCTACAGTCTGAGGACAGGATCTCTCCTACAGTCTGAGGACGGGATCTCTCCTACAGTCTGAGGACAGGATCGCTCCTACAGTCTGAGGACAGGATCGCTCCTACAGTCTGAGGACGGGATCGCTCCTACAGTCTGAGGACGGGATCTCTCCTACAGTCTGAGGACAGGATCTCTCCTACAGTCTGAGTACGGGATCGCTCCTACAGTCTGAGGACAGGATCTCTCCTACAGTCTGAGGACGGGATCTCTCCTACAGTCTGAGGACGGGATCTCTCCTACAGTCTGAGGACGGGATCTCTCCTACAGTCTGAGGACGGGATCTCTCCTACAGTCTGAGGACGGGATCTCTCCTACAGTCTGAGGACGGGATCTCTCCTACAGTCTGAGGACGGGATCTCTCCTACAGTCTGAGGACGGGATCTCTCCTACAGTCTGAGGACGGGATCTCTCCTACAGTCTGAGGACAGGATCGCTCCTACAGTCTGAGGACAGGATCGCTCCTACAGTCTGAGGACGGGATCTCTCCTACAGTCTGAGGACGGGATCTCTCCTACAGTCTGAGGACAGGATCTCTCCTACAGTCTGAGGACAGGATCTCTCCTACAGTCTGAGGACAGGATCTCTCCTACAGTCTGAGGACGGGATCTCTCCTACAGTCTGAGGACAGGATCTCTCCTACAGTCTGAGGACGGGATCTCTCCTACAGTCTGAGGACGGGATCTCTCCTACAGTCTGAGGACGGGATCTCTCCTACAGTCTGAGGACGGGATCTCTCCTACAGTCTGAGGACGGGATCGCTCCTACAGTCTGAGCACTGGTAGATGGGAAAGGTCTCTCTAGCTGCTGGCTGCAGTGCTTCTCTGCCCCTCAGCTTCTACCCTCTAATATCAGGGTTTTATTTACTAAGACCAATTAGAATCCATGTCACATATTGCTATCTTAATAAGTTGTGGGTGTAAGTTATTGATAGTATGCTGTTAGTTTATTGAGCCTTGATGGTTTTTTATGTATATGTTATTTTATCTGAAGAAATATGATAATAGCAATCTTAGAAAATAAGAGTGCTATAAAATTATAAAGGATAGTTTATTTGAACATTGACCTATTGTCTCAGGAGTGGCCTTTAAAACATTTCTTGTGTCCCCTGTCCTCTTCTTATTCACCCAGGAATTAAGCAAGGTCAGGAGTTGCATTTATTCCTCATGTCATTTATTATCTTTAAATGACATGGATTACCTCTTTTACTGTCTTAGATTTAGTGACTGACATTTTAAAGACTTGGGACCAGGCCAGTAATTTAAATATCCAATAATATAGTTTTTTCCCAGGTTGACTCAATTCTTCATTTTGACAGTTATATGTTCTTTTGTTTGTTTGATTTTGTGTATGTGTGTGAGAAGATAGATATATAAAATTGGTGTTAACTTAGATTTCCTCATTTGAATATGCATGCCTTAATAAAGTTGCAGGTATTTCAGATATCTCTATGTGCCTTGCACCTGAAGCTTTCTGTGCTTATGTCCTCATTGCATTCGGGGCATTCTTATATACAACAGCCACATCACATCTAATAACACTTAACAGGAGGGATAGTAATAAGTTAATGGCTTTTTTGATTTCAAGTCCCACAAGCTCCACGAATATATCCGCATAGATAAAGTCCCCCCAGTAATATGCAGCAGGTGGAAAAGCATCAGTGTCTGTTTTGTCGTTCCATCAGAATCCTGGGTGCTGATTTAGGATAGTAACAGCCTTTTCCTGTGCATTGTCCCATTTGTTCCTTGGGATGATTCTGAGCTGGGCTCCAGATCTAGCATTACTATTTTGTAGTGGAGGAATTCAAGCCTTGCTTTTAAAATGACTTGTCCCAAAATCATATTGGTAATAAGCAGTAATTTGAATATCATCTTAAGTGTCTGGTCTGAAAATGAACTGCACAATGCCATCTGGAGTTTTCATCATCGTATAATGCCTTGATTAACACTGATAAGAAGACACCTTTCCAAACAACTCCGGAAAATAGCTCATTAAGAGTACGCTGGTTAGCTTTACCTATCATCTTACCACAGCCTAGAACTACTTGGGAAGAGAATCTTGACTGAGTGATTATTTAGATTGATTTTCCTGTGTATATGGTTGCAGGGAAGTCGTGCTAATTTACCCAGACTGCTCTAGGCACTTTCCTAGGACCTGAACTATTGGGAGTGAGGGAAGCAAATAGACCAAATGAGTACTTTTGCTACTCCCAGTCCAGGACTATCGTCCTAGTTAGCTTTCTGTTGTGGTGACAGCCACAGTCATGAAAAGTGACTTAGGGAGGAAAAAGGCTTCTTGGTCTACACCTTCAGGAAATACTCCATCATGTGCTAAGTCAGGATAGGAATGCCAGCAGTAATCTGGAACACAGACTGCTGCTTACTGGTTAGCTATACAGGGCTTGTTCAGCTCACTTCTTCCTTTTTCTTTTCTTTCTTTTTTGTTTGTTTGTTTTTTTATTCCGAGGCAGGGTTTCTCAGTAGCTATGGAGCCAGTCCTGGAACTCACTCTGTAGACGAGGTTGGACTCAAACTCACAGAGATCTGCTTGCCTCTGCCTCCCGAGTGCTGGGATTAAAGGTGTGCACCACCACTGCCCGGCTTCAGTTTACTTCTTATACAACCCAGGTTCATATGCCTAGGGGTGGCAGCAGTCACAGTGAGATGGGCCCTCACATATCAATCATGAATTGAGAAAGTGTCCCATGGACATGTCCCTGGGGAAATTTAATGCTACAATTTGTCAGGTGATATTTCCTCTTCTCCAGTTTTTCTCAAGTTGATAAAAAAAAAACTAATCAGCATGACTGTGGATGGTGATGTGACTGAGTATGTGGTCTGTATTCCTGCTTTTCATCCCCTCAGAACTATAAAATCAAACAAACCCTGCTTCCATAAGTGGTGTTTTGGTCAGAATATTTGACCATAGGACCAAACATGAAACTAGAACAAAGAGTAAGGTATGTTGAAGGCTGTCCAAGAAATTCAAATACAACGAATTACCACACAACTTTTAAGTTTACATTATTACAGCAACTTTTACCTTTCATTAAGTCCTTAAACTTCATTTATGTGTCTAGTTGACTGAAGACATTGAAACCTCATTTTTTTCTTTTTTCTTTTCTTTTTCTTCTTCTTTTTTTTTCTTTTTAAGGACTGGGTTCTCTGTGTTGCTTTGGAGCCTGTGCTGTCCTGGAACTAGTTCTTGTAGACTCGGCTGGCCTACAGAGATCCACTTGCTTCTGCCTCCTGAGTGTTGGAATTAAAGGCATGTGCCACCACCGCCCTGCACCTCATTTTGAGCACAATTTTTAAATGTTCATGTTGACTAAGAGCCAGTGCAACAGAACTCCATTCATAGTCAAGCGCTGAGCATATATAGGGTGGCTGATGTCAACAATACCACTCTAAATAAATTTGAGTTAAACATTTGATTCTGAGTGTAAATCTTTAGGAAAAAAAACAGGAGGTACGGCAGAAACACCAAATGTTTATTGATTACCTTTTAGTTTAGATAAATGTTCCCCAACAGTCCTTATTTCAAAAAGGCTTGGTCACCAGAGTGAAATATTGTAAGTTCAATGAAAATTAAATTATAACTATAATGAAACTACAAAAAAAACCTTGTATAGGGCTCATGACTGTAATTTCAGCACTCAGGAGGCTAAGGCAGAGCACTGCTGTGAGCTAGAATCAAATCTCATCTATAGAGTAAGATCTAGGCCAGCTTGGGGTACAGAAGAAGCCAGAATGCCAACTAAGTAAAATAAGAAAACAGATTATTTCTGCTCCACTATTTTAAGGTTCTCAACCATTTTATCCTGGCTATTAATTTTTAATTTTATTGCCAACCTTGGTATCCTCCATCTCATGACAGACACGGGTCCATATTCATTAGCTGATGCCACAGAATGGCAGTGTCTTAATTTTCTCTATGTTCATCTTCAGTACCCTGTCAATTATAATTTGTCAGTTAGTTCATATACATCTCCGACATATCATTGCAATGAATTGTTTCTCTTTTAACAACATTTTCAAAACTTCTCCTGAACTATTGTAACAGCCTTGGAGTTGATTCCTACATCTACACACATGTTTCTAAACTGCTGTCCACATTGCAGTGATCTAATAGCAAGAACAGCAGAGTCTAAACAAAATCTTGCAAATTGTCCTCACCTCCCTTGAAGGCACTCTGAGAGCATCTCACCTGTCCCTTCAGTCCATCAGTCTGAGCAGCATAAAGATTCCATTGTGTGTTTATTAAGCTAACATGTTCATAACTTCTTACATAATGAAATGCAAGGTTCTTAAAGAAAATTACCATGCTAATGCTTTCTTCCTGTTCTTAGTGGATAGCAGTGTGCTCACACAAACCCGATACTTAATGAAAATGAATGAAAGAAATTGCAGAACTCAAATACTCTTCTGTCATGTTGTATTTATCTTAAGTTGTTTTCTTTGAAGGTATTGCTTCTTTTGTAAACTCTCAGCATTTTATTTTTAAATATGGATTGTGGAACGGGGAAAAGAATCAATATGTGTAATATCCACATGACACTTTCAGTTATTTCCCCAGAACTCATGTAAAGTTGTACGTGGTACTATATGCTTGTAATCTAGTTTTATTTTGGCAAAAGGGGAGATGGAGACAGGAAAATTCCTAAGTCAACTAGGTTGGCATAACCAGCGGCAAACAAGAGACCTTGTCTCAAAACACGGTGGAAGATGATGAATGACCCCTGAGATCTCCTTTCATCTCCACATGCACGTGATGGTGCTTACACATGGCACACACACATATGTATGCACACACACACACACACACACACACACACACATATATGCAAGAATAATTTTATAAGTTAAAAAGGGGTAGATTGTATCAGTGTATATTGTTAAACACTGTTTAGCAAATCTCAGCCATTGATTACTCTGGGTTATGAAGCCATTTGTATCACAGCTGTTGCTCAGATTTGATCAGCCAATTGTCCTGATGGGCAAGAAATGGTCACTGTTAATTTAGCAATTTAATTCTGACTTTTATTACTATTGGGGCATTATTATGGGGCATTATATACTTAATTATAAAATGCATAAAATATTTAAAATAGTGATTAAAACAGAGAAAATATTTAACACTGTTAAAAGGATGATAACACTATGTTCTGTTATCTGCCTATCTATCTGATTTTAAATACAATCAACATGCAATTTGACAATTCTTTAAGTAGACAATTTCCAAATTATAAAATTGTTCTGAAAGTACCATACTAGCAAAAAGTCAGTACTTAGAACTTAGAATGTATTTTGCAAAGGCGATGTGAAAAACACTATGAATATTAATGTGAAGGATTGACTGGAACTGCTGTTTGTACATGACTGGTTGTTGGCAATCAAACAAAAAAATCAGTCAAGGAAAACTGCATTTGAAGCAGTAACTACGAAGCAAAGATTATTATTAGCCCTAGAGTCATTGATAAATTACCTATGAGACATGGTACTGAGGATTCCTAGGTGTACAAGCTTCAGCTTTTTCTAAGGAGAACAATTCTCCTAAGCTGCCCAGGAAGTGAGACCATTGAAGAGATAATAGTAGTTCAGGCATCTGGAGTGCTTGCAAGGACTGGGGTCACTTTTTCTTGTTAGCAACTGGATTCTCCAAATACATCCTAGTTAAGCACCCATAGATAGTATTAGACAGAGGGTTCAAGAAGATAAATGTGAAGAGAGACAGAAAATTCATCAGGGGGTTGAGCAACCCTAGATAGAAATAGTAACAGTGTTAGACTCATTTGAAGACAGTCTTGGCAGATTCTGGGTGTAGCCTGGGACATAGAGGCTGAAAGAAGAGAATTCAAGGTAAAACCATACTCTGGTAGAAAATGTTTTATTTGTGTAAATTAATAGCATAGTCCTACTCGAAAGAATGATTGGAAGAGCTAATTAGTTCACAGCAAGGTGCAAATGCTTGTGGTGATGTGTTTAATTAAAGACAGGGCTTCCTTGCATCTGAGGACAAGGACAAAGGAGACCTTAATTGGACTCCCAGGTCCAGGAGGAGAACAGGCTCCTGGACGCCTGCACAATAAACAGCTCTCATTCAGGCCATACTTCCCTCCCCTTTAAAGACCCCATGACTTGTTTGTTTTTGTCTTTTTGTGATTTTTAGCATGGTATGTTTAGTTTATGACTCTAAATAAATTAGCTAAGCTTGATCACATAATGCTAGGAAAATTTGATACTTAACAGTGGTTCATAGAAACATGGGATTCCAGAAAGATTTCTATTGGTTTAAGAATTCCATATAAACTCCATGATTTCTCATGTTCTTTTGCCTAGTGCAAAGTCTTCCAGTCTCCCATATTGTTTAACTTCTCTCAGCTCTGATACATATTTAAAAACTAAAATCTTATAGGGAAGGAGTCTATTTGCCGATATTTTCTGTTATCCCATATTGAATTATTTTAGTACATAGATTATGTACTAAATTATATATTTATATATATAATTTATATAAATAAATAAATAAAAATTATATATTTAGTACATATATTAGTATATAATATAATATTTTTAATTATATTACTACCTCATTGTTTTTTTTTTTTTTTACTATCATTAGGCCTAATTGTGAAGAACAATGCTGACAACAGATCATGTCTTCAAGTAGAGTATGTTTTGATGGACTAGAGAAGAAGAGTCAGAGATGCCAAATCATTGAAAACCTGATCTGCTTGTTGGGATGCTGGGATGCTGTGGTGATCTTATTTTTTGGAGTCCGTAAAATGAATTGTCTTAAAACTCAGATTTGAATGAGAGTCACAGGGAAAACACGGAGTTTAGGAAAGTGTAAGAACCACTAAAAGAGAGATTCCCACAAATACTGACTTTTAGTAAATCTTAATTTTGTGTCTTTTATCTTAATTATTCCAAAATTTATGTAACTCATTTTGCAGGTGCATGGTGATTTTATGTGTGTGTATCTTTACATGTGTGGACACTTGTGTGTGCACATGTGTGAGTATGAAAACGGAGGACCATAATTGTTGCTTGATACCTTCCTTGACTGTTAGCTCCTATACTTACTCCCCTGCTGAAACTGGAAGTCCCTTATTCTGACAAGAAGACCTAGCCAGCCGCCTAGAGTTACTCTATCTCTACCTCCCAAATGCTAAATTGCCAGTAGGCTACCACATCTGTGGAGGCTCTATATGTGTTCTGGGAATTTCAATTAGTCTTCCGACTTGCATAACAAGCATTTTACCCACCAAGCCATCTCCCAATCCTTATGTTAATTATTCAGTAACACAAAACCACAGCCAACACATTGTTTGTATATTTTCAAAAGAATATGGAGAATGCCACAGACATAAGAAATGTCCAACATTATCATATCTCCACACATCCCAAGGCACTCAAAATTTCTTGGCCTAACCAATAATGAAAGAGATAATTATCCAGAGGACACAAATATCAATAACAACATAAAAAGTTTGTCAATCTAATAACAGAAATAGTTATGATCACAATCAAGGTCTAATCTAGAATTAATTGAAGGCTAAAACAAAAATTTGCAGTTATAAGAAAACGTAAGACACATCAATGAGATTTTACTTGAGTAAATTGAAATAAACTGAATTTAAAACGTTTAAGGGGAACACAGAAAGACATTCATTAGGAAAAGAGTTATGGACTACATAATTAAATGTTCATTTAACATTGACAAGAAAGTAATTCATCATTTTTTGTGTGTACATGTATATATATGTACACACACAACAAGTATATATACATATGTGTGTGTATATATGTATTAAAAATTGTAACATATTCATCAACATGTTACAAACATTGAACTCATCACATAAGGTAATGTGGATTTAGGGAATGTAGACCATTGTCTGGGTAAAAGAGAATATGATATGTGATATAGGATCTAGCTTGATGATGCAGGACTTTGCACAAATGATGCTTACATTAGAGTGACAAAACCACAAACTTATAGCATCATTTTCCCTGTCATCTGTTTTAAAATCCAGATAATGTTTGAACAGTTGAAACAAATGGACTTATATGTCAAATGTAATTTATCTGCGTCTTTGGAAAGAGGCTAAATATTTTCTTTCTGGTTATCATCGGCAAATGTTAGATTAACTCATTGGAAAAAGACAATTGTCTTGTCACTTGTTGAAGATGCTACTAGTTAAATACTTTTTCAAAGAAAAATGGTTCTCAGCTATATCCGGACTGTACCTAAAAATATGTTGAAGTGACCAGAATTTTATATCCATGAAATTATTTGAATAACAGTGTTGCTACATATTGTAAGAGCACATTAAATGTGACATCTACTCCATTTTCTGTACTCTACAATGAGCATTACAGAATCTACACTGTACTATTCACACTTCTGAGATGAGATTGATCAGTAGATTACTTTACCTATGATACATACAGAAGCATCATATTGATTTCAGAGGGAACGTAGCCTTCAAATTATGAAACAGAAAAAAAGAAGACTTCTGACCAGTGATTAAATCAACTGAAGAAAGCCTAAAATATGAGTTTCAAGTTTGGCTTCAATTGGAGAAAACGTTATAAATAGAATGTTGCCAAAAATCTAGTTGGATTTTTAAAAATCCCCAGTATAACTATAAAGAATATTACTGAGTATTTTGAAAGCAAATTTTTGAGGAAGATGAATAAACATAGGTTCTGCCTTTGCCACTCTCTCTTTAGAATATTTAATATAAATGTAGCCTTTACATAAATTTTATAAACTTTATAAACTACTTGTAAGTAGTAAAGACTCCTCCAAAATGTGTAGCACAGTCCCTATTACACACATGTACTTACTCTATACTAAATATGTGTATTTGTTGCTATGCTGCAAAGCATTGTGATCCAACTAAGGTAGACTAACTTTGTGCAGTTTCAAGAAAAGTGTCATCCAGGAACTTAAGAATAGATTTGTGCCATAAATGGTGAAACTAAATATATTTTACTGAACAATCCTAAAATAAAACAGCAATTACACAATTTTATAATACATGTGTACATAAACATAAGAAATAATTTATCAGAAACACATGAATGTATACATATGAAGTTCTGGCTAAACATATCCAGTGGAACTGGAAGGAAATATGAAGATATGTATATATATAATTTTTAAGCTTATTCTTTTTCTACTAGATCTATGAAATCTTTCATATAAATATTGACATTCACATTACTAAATTTTTCATGATCAGTAAAACCAAATAGAATAATTCACATTGGCTCTGACAATATGCACAGTATATTACACAAGCTTACTATCATAACTGAGTCTAAGAAGAAATGTCTTCCCTTGGTCAAATTTAAATCTGGAGAAAGTGATCCAACAAAAATGGCATCCACGGTGCGTTGAGAAATTGATTTTCTCCTAGGTAAAAAGCCTCTTATTTTCAAAAATAACTTTCAGTTAGTAACTCAAATTGTAGTTGGGTTCCAGAGGAATGAAAAACAGTGGTAAAAGCCAGTCACAGAGTGCTGTCCATGGCAAGGTGGTAGACATGAGTAGGAAGATTTGTGGGTGTTCCCGGGAACTTGTCAGTCTCCTGTCCATTTTCAATAGGAGACTCACAAGTTCCTGCAAATGCACACAAACGGATTTTAAGCTGGTGCCCTTTGCAGATGTTTACAGTGCCTCCAATTCTGGTGATTTCGGTAATCAAGTCCCTCTGTCGTGTCCACCATGGCTTAGCTGGTATGAGCAATTCATTGCCAACAGGAATGGTGAAAAACCAGGACACTGGTCACTCCTGTTCTTCAGTCAACAGTTCTTAACTGAGTAACTCCTATCCCAGACACTTCAGTTGTCTTGAGGATGAGGTGATGAATACTTCCTTGATTTTATGACAATGTTATTGGCCATCTGTCCAGATTATTTTCAATAATGCCTGAGCAAACTCATCATTCTCCAATGTCCAGTGAGGCTGTGCGTTTTTGTACAACATGCTGCATTTGGATTTTGTAGTACAATGAAAGAACTGAAGGACAAAAACTTAGAGCTCTGAATTCTAGTCCTGCTATGGACATAATCTGACATATATGCCATATTGAACCTTTCTCAGGATTGGATCTAGAACTCAGCATTCATGTAACAAACTAAGTTCTGGAACTCTGCAACCCCAGTTCTAAGATAAGCAGGAGAGGACTGTAGGGCCTCTTACACTTCCATCCTTCCTACACACAGCCTAGTTTCAGAACGAGAGAGACCCCGTGTCAATGGAATAGACAAAGCAAAAAAGGAGGATACCCTTTTTCCAATCTCCCATGTACACAGAGATGAGCATACCTATCATTTTACACCCACTCACGTGAACACAAATAAATATTTTAGAATAAAAGGATAAATATCAGCATCTCTAAATCATATACTATAAATCTCACTGCACTAAATTAAAATCCCAATTAAAAATTTAAGAGTGCTTAAAATAGTCTATGTAAATTAGTAATATTTCACAACTTTCCAAAAGGAATAATCATCGTATAGGGAGAGACAAGGTACAATGTTTCTATTTAACCTTTATACCTGCAAATCCTTCACTATCTAACACAATCATCTATAATGCTAAATAGTGGATGAAATTTCTATCTTATGTAATTAATGGATTTTGAATGCCTAAGACTATGTATTGACATGATTTTCACAGGAGTATGTTAAATGAAAAATAAGCGTCATATGTTCTTTTCTCTCATGGCATTTGCACGAAATTTTAGCTTATGAGTAAACTGAATACCACAGATTCAGATAAGTCAAGATATGTTCAAGAGAAACACTAAGTGGAAAGTAATTGTAAAATAAGGAAGTTATCTAAAATCAAAGTGAGCTTTCATTCTATTGCATACATTGTCTGTTCATGGGAATATATTTGAGTCTCAATCCTAAAATTTCCAAATGATGCTATGAACGATGCTGACTATCTCATAGTGGTTTGCCTGTTACCATCTCCAGCAATACTGAGGCTGAAAAATGGAAGACAGAATAAGTTGGATGTGACAGCCCTGGTACTAAATTTATAGGCTAATACCAAAACCTTTAATTTGGAATGTAATTCCTAAGAAAAACCTTCACAGGCTATTAGCCAAATGCAAATCAGGCTATTAGCATTAGCATGATTGCATTCATGAAAATATGATGTTATTATTACTGGCAGGGATTGTGGCAACTTCAGATTGATCATGGTCTCTTCTTAGGAAACTGTTTTCAAGTTAACTGGAAACCTTATATAGAAGGAAGAAATATCACACCGTTGCTGCATTTCTTAACAAAAAACACCATTCTTTGACACGATTATTAAAGTTTGACCATTAATGTTTCTGCAGCCTACCATAGAAATACATTATCCAGGGAATTCTCATACATCTGTAAGCACATAGTAAGGAAAATACTAGAAAAGATCCAATAAGGAATAGAAGTATTTTAAAGCATGAAGCAATTCTTACAGATGATACAATGCTGGAAAACATTTGGAGAACCTGAAAGTGTCATTTTAAAAGAGTTTTATAGTGCATTTTACTATGCTTTTCATGTCATTACCCCTTTCATTGATAAGCATTTTTATGCTAATTCCAAGCCATAATCTTTGAATAACAAAAATGGATTTCATGGAACAGCAAACGATTTTTTACTTTATTAACTTATATGGCCGAAAACACAGGAAGGCTTAATAATAAATATGAATTCAAAATCTATCTTTCTTGCTAGAATGGAATGACATATCTGTCAAGGTATCTTTTTCTTGGAATTGTGTAAAACAGGAGGATTTCAGTGTGTGTGTGTGTGTGTGTGTGTGTGTGTGTGTGTGTGTGTGTGTGTGTGTGTTTGGTGTGGATAGAGGAGGGCATCCAATCTGGAGGTGGAGTTACAGGTGGGTGTAGGCATATGTGCTCAGAAGCAGCCGCAGAGATTAGTAATGTTGGTTCAAAGAGGGGAAATTGTAATTCATTGCTCCATACTTTCCACAGCAATTGGGGATATTCCAACAGGGTGTGTGGACAGCCTGTGAATATAGTTTAGATGTATGAATTTATTGGTTTACAGAGAATATCTTCAAAACTATTTAATATTAGCTCATAACCTCTGTAACTTCAACTTTCCTTACCTGTGCCATGTATCTATATGCAACAGTAATATATTGAGCAGCTAGAACCATGTCTCCTTATTAATAACCATTTTATAAAGTCAAGCATCTATATGAATCGCTTAAAATTAGCAACAACCTAATATGTAAAAACCACTTTGTCAAATAAAAATGTGACACAGTACACAGAAGAGCAACAGTAACATCTATAATATGCAGCTTGTCTCTGCCTTACACTAACTCTCTGGAACAGTTTTTCCAATGTGGGCACTTAAATAAATTTAGATTAGTTTACACTGAGAAATAACATTATGATCATGCAACAAGAACAGGGATAATAAAAACTTAGCGTCACATTTTTGGATAGCAACTGACTTTTGTAGCAACTTCTTCTTCAGGAAAAGATAAGACTTTTTAACCTTTAATTATATCCAAGCAAGGACAGTAACGACAATGAGACCGGATATACTTAATGAAATTTCTCAGCATCTTTTAATTGACTGAAAACTTTTGTACTACCAATTTTTAATAATTCAAGTATTTTAAAAGGACATAAATATGATGGGAAAAATGTTTCTTCGTATTCTCCATTCTCTATGCAATTCAACAGATATTTTAGCAGTAAACGTAGTTAGTATTAAGCTTCTAGAATATTTGTACTAGTACAATAACCAGTTTGTATTGCAGCATTAGTGGAGACAGAAAACCCACTGAAGCCTGGGGATTATTTTTGACACTTCTCAGACATGGAATTCACTGTGCCTAATGTCTATTTTTGATGGTTAGATAATACCCTATGATATAAATTCACTATAATGGTTGATCTCTCCTTTATCCATGTGGAACAGCTTCCGTGTTGTCATACTACAATGAATGTATTTTAGCCATTCTTCTCAGTTCAATATTTCATGGGAAACAAGACATAGGTTTTATTATTTTCTGTGTCATTTCTAAATCGTTAAAAATTGACGAACTGGCAAAGTGCACTTCCATCAACAGATAGTACCAGTAATCATTTCTGTGTCCTTGACAACATTGCATAGCTGTGTGAAATTAAAATTTATTTGAACATTTGTAGGAGAAAAATAGTATTTTATTACTTCTCTCTTTGCTAATGCATAGGATATTTATGCTTTATGTGCTTTGCAGTTTGCTGATTTCTTTGGTACTTTTTTTCTATAAACTGTTCTTGGTAATTCTGTTATTTTTTTAATTGCCTTTGATTTATTTCAGAAAATAGTTTGGAATTATTAAAGAAGACAATGTTCCATATACATTACAAATAATTTTTAATGCATTCCTTTAATCTTTTTGTTTGTGAAACCTTTCACAATAAAGACCTTTTAAATACAATTATTAAAATTAAATTGATATTATCTATTTACAAGTCTGAGTTTTCTTGATTCTTAGAATTTTTCTTAACTGAATATCACAATCAGCTGGTGTTTTTGATTTTTGTTACTATTTTTCTTAGATAATTAACTTAATTAGAACTTATTTTTTTATCTGTAGAAGAACGATAGTACTTTGCCAATGAATATTCAGTGTTTCAACCTTTTTCAATTGTTTTGAGGGATCGCTTGTTGGTTCCCTGAATGCCCAGAACCGAAATAATCACATAGAAATTGTATTATTTAAAACACTGCTTGGCCCATTAACTCTAGCTTCTAATTGCCTAACTCTTAAATAATAATTTAACCCATTTCTCTTAATTTGTATATCTCCACCTGGCTGTGGCTTACCGGCTAAAGCTCCAGCATTTTTCTCTGGTGGGCTACAAGGCTTCTTGCTATATGGCTTCTCTCTAACTACTCCTTCTTTCTCCGAGAAGTCAGTTTAGTTTTCCCCACCTACCATTATTCCCTATGCAGACCCAAGACAGTTTCTTTATTAACCAATGGTATTTACAGCATACAGAGGGGAATCCTCCATCACCTCCCCTTTTCTGTTTAAATAAAAAGGAAGGTTTTAACTTTTAACGTAGTAAAATTACATATAACAAAACAGGTATCAAGCAAGAATTATAGTTACAAAATTTATATCTACTTTATGTTTTATCATAATTAAGGAAAACTATAATTATACCTATAAATTCTTCAACTCAATCAAAGACTCCAGAATGCTATTATATTCCCAAGTAAACAGAAAGTGCATCATAAGAAACTTCCAAAACTCTAGAATTGACAGAGACATCTTGCTTCCTGGATAGTCACCCAAAATTCTTCTGTATCATGGGGGCATTCATCTTCAGCCTACAGGCCCATTGTATCCAGCAGATTTTTCCATGAAGCAGGAAATTTCAAAGACAGTTTGCCTTTATTGGCAGTTTGTCAGTCACTTTCTTCTCTGTCCTGCATAATGTCTGGCAGACTCTTTCATTTAGCAGGAACCCCAAAAGCCTGTCTCACCCTTTGGTAAGCTCAGCAGTCATTTCTCTCTGGGTCCTGCATTTCCAGTTCAACAAGCAGTCCAGGCAAAAGCAGTTTCTTGCACAAATGGCTAACAAAATCCATAAGGAGCCACTTCAATGCCTGTCATTCTCTTGAAGTAGATTGGTTCTACTAGGATCAAATGAGTCTTAATGTCATGAAAAGCCCTAAGTTATTAAAACATTTTAAATGCCATATTCTGTTATTCTTTGAAATATTTGAAGAATCCTTACGTTGAAATATATTTCTATATATCTAGAAAACCTAACTAACATGACTATAAATTTGACTATTAGATGATTCTCTCTTTACCTATATTTCTTAATTATACATTACATTCTAAAGAAGCTGCACAAACACAATATCTTAATCAAGAGCAGAAATATACACGTAACAAAACTGACATTAATTTTGTATCACTAGATCAAGATCCATACCAAAGTAAACCTCTATCGCATACCCCCCTTTAAATGTAAACAAACATTAATAAACAATATTTGGGACTAAAGGGCATAGTTCTCTCCAAAATGCGTCCTGCTATTTATTGGGCAAAGTAATTTAATTTTTGAGGGGTGTTCAAGGCAACTTTCAGGAAATATTAGTCCATCAAACCATTTTAATTTGGAAGAAATCCATAGATTCTCATCTTTTGTGAAAAAAAAGAAGATCCTCTTTTCCAAAGCAACATACTTTTAGACCCATATTTTAAATTCAAGATACCTTTAAATTTATATGTTGGTTTAGCTTAGCAGGCATACAATGAAATGTTTCTCTGTACTTAGCTCCTCCACAGTCAAAAAAATTTTAAAAAGTACAATAATATACATAATCCAGACTCTCTATGTATATTCCATCATTACATGACTTTACTTTTTTAGTAACTGTATATATTGTTTTCTTTCTCTCTCCCAAGCCTACATACATTTAAGTAACACTGTGATCCATTTAGATGTCCTTTTTTAATCTGAATTTGCCTTTATTGTGTATCTGTAATTATTTTCTGACCAGAAGTCCTTCTTAAAATGCTAAGTGCTTCTTTAAAAACTAAGCTGTGGCTTTACTATGGTAAATATGGCTGTGCCTGCTTGCTCTGCACAGTTTAGCATGATGGAGGCATTTGCTGCCTCTGAGAGCCATGCTCACAGCCCCATTTTTAGGCACACAGCCAGTCTATGCTGCCATTAAGCAAGTTGTTTATAAAGCCACTTTAAATGCTCCATGGCTGGACCTCGTCAGAGTTTCTGCCAGCAGTATGACTCAGAAAGCCAGCATTTCAAAATGGTATGACTTTTTTCCTGCTACTGCTGAATCAGGAAACCTCTTTTAAGGGGGCTGCAGCATGTCACCAGCAAAATTCGGATTACCAAGAAGACATGCTTGACTCTGTTCTTTTGTGTCTGGAATTCCTTTAAAGCTTTTTCAGGTTTTTTGTGGATTTTAGTTGGCTACATGGACTCCAATTTGTTGTGAGGGGTCGCTTGTTGGTTCCTCAACTGCGCAGAACCAAAATAATCACACAGAACTGTGTTATTTAAATCACTGCTTGGCCCATTAGCTCTAGCTCTAATTGCCTAGCTCTTACATATTAATTTAGCCCATTTCTATTAATCTTTGTATTGCCACATTGCTGTGACTTACCGGCTAAAGTTCTCATGTCTGTCTCTGGTGGGGTTACTTGTCTTCTCTCTAACTCCTTCTTTTTTCCCTCATCATTCAGTTTAGTTTTCCCCACCTACCTTTATTCACTGTGCAGGCCCAAGACAGTGTCTTTATTAATCAATGGTATTTACAGCATACAGAGGGTAATCCCACATCATTCAATATTTTCTTAAGAAGTACATAATCCCCTCATGGGTATTTGAATGGTTCCTTATCATGAAAGATGGAGTTCATAATATAAATTTGTATTTATTTGTAATTAAAATAACATATTTAAAAATGTAATTTTTTGAAATATATAGAGATATAGACTGATAGAAAATAAATAGATAGGATAAGTGAGTAGTTAGATATGAAGGTGGGTGGGTAGATAGAAGATAGGTAGATAGATAGATAGATAGATAGATAGATAGATAGATAGATAATATAATTTATATGAATTTAGTTAAGTATTATTTCTTCACATACTTTTTGAGGTTAGATGTCAGTTTGGGACATAGAAAACTTAGAAATGACTGTCAGAGTTTTACAGATATTTTTAGAAGCTTTGGCTATTTTAGAAACTACGTAAGTTACAGCTTAATGTGCAATTTATTGATACAAATCACTAACAAAATGTATATTAATTTCTAGTATTAAGTGTTTTTAGAGACAAAAGAGACTATTTTAGGAATACGTTAACTAATATAAAATTTTATGAAACAAAGGAAACTTTCAAATAAGCTGCTTAGCAAAGGCAAAGATAATCTGTCCCCAGCATGTGGTATGGAAGCTGAAGAAAACTAGTATTCTCGTGGAGGACAGACTTCACACTCAAAGCAGGTGAGTCGTTGGGTGGTCAACCAACAGCTACCTAAACCACTTAAAAAGTCAGAACAACTTGGAATCTTTCTCTTACATTCAGTTCCCAAAATAAAATTACATTTATTTGGTAATTAGTGCCCATATGTTATGTGTGGTTTTATTTCAGTTCACATTTTCTTGTTTCTGTATTAAATGAAAATAATTTCCAAGATCTGTTATGAATTTTGTCATTTGTGTCGCTATTTCAGAGCCAAGACAGATGTGACTATATGCACAAGATGTCAGCTAGAATATGAGCAAGGAATATCATAAGAATGTTGGCACACAATTGTGTAACAATTCTATTTTAGGCCTGCATTGTTATTTCTTGGTAAGAGTAAAATTTTGCTCTTTGTACTCAAGTGCTATAAAACTAATGATGAAGTGAAAAATGAATAATGAAGAATTTAGCCTGAAGCTGTGAGAGGGCATGTGCCTGTAACCCCAATGATTAGAAACAGAGATAAGTAGATAACTAGAGTTTGCTAGCCGGACAGTCTAGTTAAAATGGTGAGAAGAGAGAAGGTTAAAAGGAGGGCAGAGGAAGGAAGGGGATCAGAGAAAAATGTATAGCTCAATAAAGTCAATTATAAAAAAGAAAAAAAGAAAGAAGCCATTAAATTTGCATGTATAAAAGACAAAAAATAATGGTGAGACCCAGGCTGAGCCAGAGAGATCCTGTCTTAAAAGTAAAATGCTCTCTGTTCCCTTTTAAAGGCTGAAACTTTGTCTGATTTAAACCAGGTTAGGTCTTGTCTTTGCTGTCATTGTGTTCATGAGTTCATATATGGGGAAATCATGATGAAAATATGCTCTATGAAAAATTATGATTAGAAAAGATGTAGAAATGTCATGAAAGATAAACAACATTAAGTTCTGTCTCCTAGTGTAAATACATAGGTTACATTACGATGCAAAGGGCCCCTAGTGTGAATACATAGGGGCACACATCAACACACTGGACCCCTAGTGTGAATACAAAGGTGCACACACCTACACACTGGCCTCCTAGGGTGAATACATAGGTTCACACATTCACACACTGCAACCCTAGTGTGAATACATAGGTGTACATACAGTCACACCTGTTATCTAATATGAATACAAATATACCCAACACACACAACCATAAGTATGTACTACAGCCCTATCTCCCATACAAAAATACTGTGGCTAGACAGAAGTTAGAAAAAAGTAAAATAGCAAAGATTTTGTTTTGATTATTATTGGCCGGTAGAAAGGATCCTGATCAACAAAAGTAGTATGTTCATATCAAGAACTATAGGGAGGATTGTTGAGGTGCTTAGCGGTTACAGGTGCTTGTTACATTTTACATGCTGAAAGAAAGAACCAGAATCAAACAGTTGTGCTCAGATTACCACATATTCTAATACTTGTGACTCCTATCACACACACATACACACATAGATACACACACATGCACACATGCACATACACACACACACAAACACACACACACATACACACACACACACACACACACACACACACACACACAGAAAAAATAAGTGTGGTGAGAGCAGCATTGTTCATCATAGCCAGGACCTGGAAACAACCTAAATGCCACTCGACCGAAGAATGGATAATGAAAATGTGGTACATTTACACAATGGAATACTACACAGCAGAAAAAATAACAACATCTTGAATTTTGCAGAAAAATGGATGAATCTAGAAAACATTATTTTGAGTGAGGTAACCCAGACACAGAAAGACAATTATCACATGTACTCATTCATAGGTGGTTTATAAACATAAAGCAAAGTAAGTCAGCCTAAAACCATACTCCCAGAGAGAGAACTTAGACAACTAGGACACTAAAAAGAGACTTACTTAGATCTAATCTACATGAGAAATATAAAAAGACAAAATCTTCTGAGTAAATTAGAAGCATGGGGACCTTGTGGGGGGCTAAAAAGGGGAGGGGGAAAACAGGGCGGAGAGCCGAGAAAAATGTAGAACCCAATAAAATCAATAAAAAAAAGAATAGTTCACTGTAAAATAATATGCTGTGTGGCACCAGCAGCAGCCTCATGCTGCCTAAATTTCTCATGTCCCTTGAATGCATGAAGAAGCTTTGTTTACTTCCATCGTCAGGATTGCACAGGAAAACTCCATGATGCTGCTCAGTGACAGAACCAATTGATAAATAATGACTCATTTAACTCCATCATTAAACAACCAATATCTGTTTTGTGACAAATGGCCTATAAATAACTGCTAAAAAAGGAAGGTCCGCTCATAATGGTGGAACAGCTATCTGGTGACCTCTTACACATTCTCTTAAAAGTCAGTCTCATTTTATTGTAGTGGAAATGAGTTGTTGTAAAAAGAACATCAAATTTCATAAGACTGATTATTTTGTCAGTGGTGCGGGAGAATTGTCTGTATTCTGTCAATCATGTTTTAAATAAACGCTGATTGGCCAGGCAGGAGGTGTAGGTAGAAAAACCAGACATAAAATGAAAATGATGCAAGGAGAGCAGGAGAATTCCTGGAAGGAGGAAGTTGATTCTTTCCATTCCTGCCCAGATCACCGAAGCAGCAGAATGTGATCTGCCTCACTGAAAAAGGTACTGAGCCACAGGGCTAACATAGATCAGAAAAATGGATTAATCAAGATGAGAGAGTTAGCCAATAAGAGGCTAGAGATAAAGGGCCAATCAGCTCTATAACTTACGGAGTCCTCTATATGGGTGATTTTCTCTGGGACTAAACAGCTGGGGGGTCGGGCAGGACAAAAGCCCCAACAAGCAGGCCTGGCCCCTCATGTTACATGTCAGTATGCACTAGATCTCTCTCAAGTAAAAAGTGGCTTTGTGCAAAACAAAGCAATGCCATGTTGGATGACTCCTGTTTTAACTTCAAACTTGCCACCAAGCCTCAAAACATGAGTTTAAACACAGATCCAAAGGGTGGAGGGAGAGAACCCATACAAGCAAGATGTCTTCAGATGTCCATATCCACACTGTGTCTTGAATATGTACAGGCAGGCATACATGTTAAACAAGTGACTTATAGCTTTCAAAGTATATTACCTAAAGATCTATATGAGAATTTATTTTCAAGTGAAGTCTGTTGAAACTTGTTGTCAATTAATTTTAAAATAGGATTACATGAATTTATCCAAGAATGTTTATAAATCTTGTATACACCGAAATTATAAATAATTCTGAAAAGGTAATAAAATGATACACTGAGTTTTTAATATCCTTTCTCATTCTTTATGTTTTATTCATTTGTTGTTGTATAGCAAACAGACTTTTCGGGGTAAACTTCAATTTTACTTTTTTGGATAAGTAAATGGGCAGGGATAACAAATAAATATACCAGCAGAAACATATATCCAGGTCTGTCCAGATTATACGCATCTTTCCTAATAATAGCATTCCTCAAATTATGTGTCTATATGATGTTTCTCTTTTTCATTTTTGTAAAGATGATGCACCTTATTATTCTGCGTTGATCAATGTGGTGTTATATAGCAATCTCTGCACATCAGGGCATGCAAATGTGGCACTTATTTTAATGAAGAGAAATGATACTTGTATATATCATTTATTTCACAGTATACCTAGACTTTACCTGTACTTATACAGTAATGTTTGCTTCATCTTAAGGAAAATCAACGCACTTTTCTATGCAGTTCATAGTCTGTCATTCTAATGATGAGCAGAGAATGAGGCAATTCTATAATGCTATAATCAGCTTTTTTTTTTACTTCTTCATCATACACTGGCACTAGTTGTTTTTTAATATGCAATGCAGTGATTACTGAGTGGGGATCACATGACTGCTGTTTTCTACATTTGCAACGAACAAATGCAGTCTTTAAGCCACCATGCTCCTCTGATTCTTGATCCCAGAACAAAATTAAGCATGCATATGAACATGCGGTGCTGTGGCCTTCAATAGGAAGGCTACATGTATGAACCAGATCCCCCTATGTAGCCTTGTAAAGTTAATTTTCTTTAATTTCTTATCAAAATCTCTCCTGGTATGTATGAAGAACTGTGTCACCGGACGGCGTCACCTTCAATGACATAGTAATGGAAGTAGATGAAGAGCATCACAGCTTCAAATGAGTTTCCAAATTCTCATTCAGGAAACTGAGGCACATGATCTGACCTTTGCTATGTTTCTAAATTCAAATAACACACTCTATTTATTTATCTATCTATTTATTTATTTATTCCCTAAAAGTGTTATCAACAACAATGGCACTGAAATAAATTGGGACAAGATAAAGATAAAACTAGGGGAAGAAAGGCAGTCATCATGTAACTGATTGTTTTGTTTATTTGTAGACATGTTATACTTTGTAGGCTAGGATAACCCAAAATTCAAGATTTTCCTTCATCTGCTACATTAGTAGTAAGATTACAGGATTTTACCATTACATCTAGGCACAAATATTTTTAATCAAATCTAAAACTTAACTTTAATATGGTATACAGCATTTTTTATAGTTCATAGAAAAAATAGAACTCATTTTAAAGCAGATGGTTTCAAACACATTTTTCTGACATTATGAAAGTGTTCTATCATTTCAAGAATTCTTATTGCAACATGAATGTAGCTTAACCATTGTAAATGATATTTAATGTGTAGCGGCATAAGTATGTATGTAGTGAAACAGAATTGATTACTGTCAAATCACGGTTCAGTTGTTAAGTGAAGGAATATTAACAGAAAAAGGTTCTTAGACAATTTATTGAAATATTCTAACTTTCTCAATTTGATTTAATTCTTCAAATTTGGGATCCCTTTATTGTAAAAAGGAATATAGCTAAATAATCTGAAATATCCCATCTGCATGCACAATCATGCATAAGGATGTGATTTAAAACCGTAAGTGATATAGTACAATGCATGCAATAGGTGAATGTATGAATAGGAACAAGGAAATAAATAACACATTTCGGAAAGACTTAGTGTTTGAAACACACAAAAAAAATGCTGAGAATTCAAATGCTAGGTACCAGGAAAATCAGAGTTAGCATGATGAATAGAGATTTAATTGTCTAGGGGATGTAAATACGAATACAAGGCACCCAAAATCAAGAGTTTCAATAAAATACAATAGGACACTTATAGCATCACCACCATTTTATAGCTTATGAATTACTTTCTGTCTCTCTGTAGCTAAAATAAATAAATGATGTTATTTTAAAAACATCCTTGTCTAATATACACCTCTATAGCACATTTTTGAGTGATTAATACATAGATTCAACAATTGAACTGATGAGAAGTTGACCACGCCGTATTTTTAAACAACATGTACAGTAGGTTTAGACCTAGACGCTGAGGCATAAAAGGCTGCGAACAATTTCATCTTATTGGCTTCTGATTTTAATTTTAAGAAGTTTAATAGTAAGAGTTGGGATTACATTTACAACATCTGCCTGGTGCATATATTACCACATATTTTTTATTGTTGTTATAAGCAAGCTAGAAAAACAAGCAACTTCTTAAAATCTGGAGAGAGGGGAACTCTCATCCATTGTTGGTGGGAATGCAAACTTGTGCAGCCACTGTGGAAATCAGTGTGGCGATTTCTCAGGAAACTGGGAGTCATCCTCCCTCAAGACTCAGCAATTCCACTCTTGGGAATATACCCAAGAGATGCCCAATCGTACCACAAAAGCATTTGTTCAACTATGTTCATAGCTGCACTATTTGTAATAGCCAGAACCTGGAAACAACCTAGGTGCCCCTCAATAGAAGAATGGTTAAAAAAGGTGTGGAGCATATACACATTAGAGTTTTACTCAGCGGTAAAAAACAATGACATCTTGAATTTTGCATGCAAATGGATGGACCTAGAAAACGCTTTACTGAGTGAGGTAACCCAGACCCAAAAAGAGGAATATGGTATGTATTCACTCATATGTGGATTCTAACCATAATTAAAGGTCTTTGAGCCTATTATTCGTGATCCTAGAGAAGCTAAATAAGAAGGTGAACCTGAAGAAAATCATGTAGTTATCCCCCTGGAGATTGGAAGTAGACAAGAGTGCCAGGCAACCTCGGGTGCATGGGAGGGGGCGTGGAGGAAGTGGAGAGGGTTAGAGAGAAGGCAGTAGGGGAGGAATGGGGAAAGTTCGGGGTATTGGGATGGGGGAGGGAGGAAGGATGGATATGGGATCAGGGAAGTATATTTCTCAACTAAGGGAGTCATTTTAGGGTTTACGAGAGACTTGATTATAAAGGGAATCCCAGGTCCAAGGAGAGATCCCCAGATTGTTCTCTGGACAGAGGAGAGGGTGCCTGAACCGGCCTTGGCTCATAACCATACTGATGAATATTTTGCATATCACCATAGAACCTTCATCTGGCGATGAATGGAGATAGAGACAGAGACCCACATTGGAACACTGGACTTAACTCCCTTGGTCCAAACGAGAAGCAGAAGGAAAGAGAACGTGAGCAAAGAAGGCAACACCAGAGGGAACCTTCACCCGTTGATGGATGGAGATTGAGACAGAGAACCACATTGGAGCACTGGACTGAGCCCCCAAGGTCTAAATGAGGAGCAGAAGGAGGGAGAACATGAACAAGAAAGGCAGGACCGTGAGGAGTGCGTTCACCCACTGATACAAAGGGACTGATCTAATGAGAGTTCACCAAGGCCAGTTGGACTGGGACTGAACGAGCACGTGATCCAGCCAGATTCTCTGAATGTGGCTGGATTCTCTGAATGTGGCTGGCTCGGGGTCTTTCTGAAAAGCCATTAACAATGACATTGGGACTTGTTTCCTCTGCATATACTGGATTTTTGGGATCCAGTCTGCTTGGATGCTCACCTTCCTGGACCTGGAGGGAGGGGAGAGGAACTTGAACTTCCCACAGGGCAGGAAACCCTGACTGCTCTTAGGGATGGAGAGGGAGGAGGAGAGGGAGTGGGGGGAGTGAGAGGGTGTTGGGAGGAGGGGTGGAAATGGAAACTTTTATAAATTAATAAACTTTTTTAAAAAAGACAAAAAATCCTATGTTGATATTAACATCTCTCATGTAAATTCCCTTACAAGGAATTCCAGTGTGTAAGAATTAATGTATAGTTAGGAAAACTGAATCATTGCATCATGTTTAGAAGTCTTTTCAGTTCAATGTCATTCCCTTCCCTGCATGCTTATGTATCTGCATATACACACATACACAAACACAAATATAAAATGAAGATATACTTACTTTCCATTTAAATGAAAGAAATGAGGAATTAGGGAAGGAACTCTGCAGTTATAGTGTTTGTCAAATAAGCAGGCTAAGAGTGGTGGTGTAGATAGATAGTTACCCACAGTGTTTTGGCAATGAGCAGAATAATAATGATGAGATACATATTCATTGGGAAACTCTGTCTCAAAAAATAAATCAGATAAGAAACTGGGAAAGACATTTGACATAAACCACTGGTTTCTACATTTTTCAGTATAGGTGAACAGAGCTCCATCCAGATGTACACATATGCATAAAACACACACAGAATCTAAAGAACAAAAAAAATCTTCATAGAACAAACTAGGCCACAGGATACTATTCATTATTTTATTTTAGAGAAAATGGTCAACAAAATGTTGCAAATTATATATACTATACAGAGTATAGACTACAATGTAAAGCAACTTATCTTTCATTGTGAGTTCTCCAATTGCCTCTTACTTTGAATCACCTTGAAAAACGAGGGAGGCAAGTATTTGTTATCGAGATTATCTTTAGAGATCATGGATTTTGTAATCATCAAAGCAGATCATTTCAGGGTAGACACCTAAAATCCTTTCTACACAAAAATAGGAAGCCTCTGAGTATCTGTGCAAACGTATGAATGCTAAGCTTGGCATGAGTAAGCCATGAATCTAAGAAAAGAAAATATTGCAATATGTAGAAAGGAATTTGTATTTGCAAATTTCATTTAAGAAAGCCCTAACTGCTTGCATTTTCTGGAGCATAATGGCCTGTATCTGTCCTCCAGGGAGACATATTCTTTACTTAAGAGTTTATAAAAGTTTGCGTGATTGCTATGTACACACATCCTGACTAATTTATCTCAAAGATACAATCTCCATTCCATTTTATCTAATCCTCCTCTTCCCTCTTATGCCTGGCTTGGAAGGTAGGCAGAATATTGCCACTCACAATAATTTACATCTTTCTGTAGACAACAAGCAAATGATGGAAGGAGATCTTTAAAAACAAAAATTACAATAACACACCCCTTTTCTTCATACAATATAGAAGATATTCTATAAATTATAAAAATTGGGAAAAAATGACTAGAGAAAAAATTACTTTTGTACACCATTCAAAATGTCCTTTATAGTGCACAGTTGATAACACTCATGTATCACTTTCTCGTACTGTTAATATAGCAGCATGAAATCAATATAATATGCAATATTCCATCTGTATCTCTGTTCACTTCTCACTGGATTATACTATTTAGAGACAGATCCTGACATAAATAAGGAATATAGCTAGTATTTAATTTGAACTTTTGAGTGAGATTTTTATTTTAGAAAACATTTATTATTTTGATCAATGCAGATCAATGATAGGGAAGTCTTTCTTGAGTCATCACTTGACTCTACAAATCTAAAAAGGAGAATTATTAGGACCAGATGATGGTGGTGCATGCCTTTAATTCTAGCACTCGGGATGAAGGGGCAGGTGGATCTCTGTGAGTTTGAGACCAGGTTGGCTTACAAAGTGAGCTTTGGGACAACTAGAGCTACACAGTGAAACATTGTCTTAATAAAACAGGGAGAGAGAGAGAGAGAGAGAGAGAGAGAGAGAGAGAGAGAGAGAGAGAGAGAGATTGAGAGATTGAGAGATTTTAATCATTCGCAAAAAAACAGCAAGAGAGGCTTTAGTAACTCAAGTCATATCTTTTCTCCTATTTGCTCCACAGGAAGTATTCCACACAGAATCTACACAGGCGGTTTAGAAAAACCCGGAGTAGATAAGCATAATGTTATTTTTTTAACAAACACAATATTACAGATTTATCACAGTAATATTGTGGACTCTGTTTGCCAATGATATTCTGTCAGAGCTACAAAGTAAGTTGGTAAGTTACCAGTGTGAGGCAATGATAAAATTTATATCATGAAGCACTTAATATGATATCTAAGACATGCTCTTAAGTAAAGAAAACAACAAAAGTTCTAGTCATAGAAATTGACTAAACCATGTTAAATTTAGAGAGAGATAAATTTACAATTTCAAGTAAAAGTAACATGTAATTTATTATCAAAACATCTATAAGCATAGTCATGACCTCTGAGGACACAGAAAACCCCAGCAGAGAGCCTGGTGCTGTGAGCTCTTAGCGTGCCTGGTTTTCAATTTTGAATTTATGCTTGAAAATATTGGCAGCGATTTAAAATGCAGATTCCCAAATCACGGAGAATTTCTCAATCAGGGGAGTATTCGTATCTGTTTCTAATAAATTCCCATGTGTCAAGTTCTGCAGAGAAACGACTCTGCCTGGAGAACTATTGTCTCTGTCATTCAAAAGCCCTAAAGATTACTGGACTGACATTTAAAAATTAGTTTTCTATTGGTCTTTTATAGTAAATCACTTCAGTGGTAGTGAAAACTATTAGGCAGTTAAGTACAAACATAAGGGTTGTGGCGTTCTTAATGAAAGTATATATATATATATATATATATATATATATATATATAAAGCATATATATATATATATATATATATATATAAAGCATGATCAACATCTAATTGCCTGGATCAAGTCCTAATTAAGGCTAACATTATATACTGTACACAAGCTAGTTTTACTAAGATGATGGTTATCTCCGACCCTCTAGTGCATAGTGGGAACAGAAACTGAAAGAGAGAAGGAATTGAGAATAGCCTTGTTAACTCGTAATTGTCTTAAATTCGTTCTAATCCACATAATTACTCAAGTTCTGTGAGGTTAAATGACAGTATCCCATAGTAGGTTTTGTTCATTTGTTTGGTCTTTCGGCCTGGGTTTTCATTTTAAATATCTGTAAATTCTGTGCGCATGTTGTCCTTTGCTTTGCTATTACAATTATTTCCTCTGCCTCTAAATAAAACATATCAACATCACATAAAACAACACTGAGGAAGATTTGCTGTTCTTTCCAGTGAATTATCAGAAATTTGAAAGATGAGGTAGGGTTATGTGTTAACTTTCAGATAATCCCTGGCAAACATGTTAAAGCACAAATTTTCATCAATTACATTGCTAAGTGAATGGAAGAGGAAGAGGAAAATGACATCCTCAGAAATAAAATAAGATGAAAATCCAACATGTAACATGGCTATTTTAACCTTGCTGCAAATATCCACTATGGAGAATTTTGCATTGTGTCTCCACCTGTCTGTGCAATATTTGAAGAGTGTGTTGTGTCTTGGTTCTCAATCCCTTTGTTTCTTTAAATTCTCAGATTCTCTCTTCATCTACTTGGGGACAAGTCTCCAAAGAACAAAGAAAACTTGTCTCTGCATTGAAATTGCTTATAGGACCCAGTTCTGAAGCCATTGTTAAAGATTATTATTTCTTTCAATAAACAAAAGAACCAATTAAACCAGCCCTATTATCTTTGATGTGAAAAGAAGCAGTGATTAGCCTTTTCTCCTTGTGTTTTTAGGATAGCTTTTCCTTTATATTAAGTCATACACTTGAGTGAAGCTGTATAAAGCATGCTCATTAACTTTTCAAATGACACAAAGTTGGTAGGGTCAATTCATAAAAAATATGATTGAACCACGGTGCAAGTTTATTTTCCTGGGCTGAAACTATGGTGTAGAAACGAGCCACAAATAGAGAAAAATGAAAAATCAGGCCAATGCGAGGCACATTTTCTGTGATGAGATGGCTAGCAGGCTATGCACTCTGTACTTTCCACTTCTCCTGTCTTCTATGGGCAAAGCATATTCAGCCAGATAATACTTCCCTGTCCTGCTTCCAAAAATAGTAATTAATGTGATCAGTGAGAAATCAGTTGAAATCACTGAATAAAATTTCTACAAAAGACCGTGTTTCTTCTTTGTCTTCTTTCTTAGGTTTCCTTTCCTATGACTGGAAGCAACCCAGGGAGGAGTGCGTTTATTTCAGCTTGTTATACGTAGCTCACATTCCTTGAGCAAGGAGAAGCATTGTGAGAAGTTAAGGAAGGAACCCAAGGAAGGAACTGAATCTGAGATCATGGAGAAATTATGCATCCTGGCTTTCTCCATGGTTTGATAGCCAGGTTCTTGTGCAACCCAGGAACAGCAACCAAATCCTTGCATCTTCCACAGCAGGCGACTCTCGCAACGGGCTGAGCTCTTCCATAATTAAGAAACATCTCGGAGCCTTGTAGACAAACAGTTTCTTGGGATATTTGAAAAGGTGATATTTAATAGTGATTTATGTACAAAATCTAAGACTCATTTATATGAGGGAATATTATTAAATATTCCATAATGGATTATTCCATTTCATGCAGTGTTTGCTTGTAGATGGATGCAGATATTTAATCAGTACTTGATGAATCTTTTCAAGACATACTCTTATAACTACATATTATCATATGATCTCCAGGATCAAGATATCGTTCAATCACACTTGAGGGTTTGACCATGAATCTGTATGATATTGTTCATTATGGATACCTCTTACCATTTACTATATATTCTGATTCAGTTAATAAGCACATATGCCAATCCCAAGGACCATTACTACAGCTTCTCTTTTTACTGACATCATTTCCAAGAACCAAAGCTCATGTAAATATGTTGTCTTTTTAATCACTGAAAGAATATGTGTGGTTAGTAAACAGCAAATGGGTAATTTTTATAAGAAAATTGTTAAGAACAATCATATAGAAAATGTGTGTTATGGGGATATACACATGTGCATAGGTACAAATGTAAAATCCATCCATACATTTATATATTGCTTTGAAAGTTAGATTAAAGCTGTTATAAAATATAAAACTTGATCAACACACTTAGAAGCATATTTCAATTTATGTATATCAACCAATGTCAACCAACACTCTCCATTTTTTTTTTTGCTCTCCCTCTACATACCATTTCTATTTCCCCATCTTCACGTTTAGGTAAGTCAGAACAAATTAAAAAACCAGTACATAAAAAATAACACACAATTTTAAAAAATACAAAATTTAAAAATAGTAACATAAGCTAGTTTTCATATTCAAGGGAATCTACTATGAGATCATGTTGAGAAGAAAACAGACACACAAGATCTTGTGCTGAACAGCCCTCAGCTAGTATGCTGCAATCTAATATGCTCAACCACAGAGGCACCAGAACCAATCTGCACTTAACAAATGCTTCAGTAAAGAGATTTCACCTCTGATTGCCTTAGGCTTCCCTTAGGTATCTTGAGGATACTTATCTTTCTACAACTGAAAATATCTGAGGCATAGTGAATGGCCAGATATGCAACTGCACTGATAGAACTATTTCCATTATCAATGAGGTGAGGTTGATGTGTCTAATGAGTTTACACCAACTTAACCCATCATACAGTCACACTGGAGAACATAAGCATGAATCTGTATTATAATGATGACACTCATTGTGTACCAAATCTCTTACCATTTATTATATATCCTGGTTCAACTAGTAAATCCATAGATCAATCCCAGGGTCCAACATTACAGCCTCTCTTTATACTGACTCATTTCCAAGAAACACAATATATAATATGTCACGCCATCTACTGTGAGTTGTTGTGCATGAGTAAAGGTGCTTGGTGATAAAGTCCTGGGTCAGTGGCATAGCAAGCTCTGCAGTCAGTCATTAAATAACCAGACCTGTGACTCATCTGTTCAAAGCAACCAGACTCAGAAATCATTTCATGCAAAGCTGAAAAGGTATGGAAATTCTTTTGTTTAGTAGTGTACTGCAAATAACTAAATAACTATAAGAATGTACAAGAATCAAAGATATATATATATTTATATATGCATATATGTATATTACAGTTAAATGTTTTCTTTATAAATGTGGCCTCAGATTACAACAAGTAGTTCTCAAAATGTTTCTATAAGGAAAAAAAATGCAACTTAGCTCTGCCAAACAAAGATAACCTCTACTCACATGGCTTGTTATATCATTTTCTTTTGCTAATCATATATTTTGTATATGTAATATCAAACTACAGTGCAAAATTTATTATGTTTTTCTCACTTTATTTAAATCAGATTGTATCTCTGTATTTTATGAAGTTAATAAACATTCATTAAATTTCTTATCATTTATTAACTGACTATATTGTCCTTTATTGTCATAGTTTTCTATTTTAATAATAACTGACTACCTCTGGAGGTCAGAAAACATTTTTGTGAAGTATCAGAAAAAGTGTGCTATCGATAAGAAAAGATTTCATAATATGGTTGTATATTTACAAAGTGTTAGCATAATGTATAATAGGTTTCTACGTTCAGAAGGTCCAAATTCTATTAATATATCTCAATTTTCCCTTAAAATAACTTTTATTTATTTCTCACATCATTTCGTAAAAAAAAAAAAAAGAAAAAATCATATCTTTTTCACTGGGACTTAATTTTTATTTGGAAAGAAAGACTCAAATATATTGGTCAATTTATTTGTATAGTTGAAATATAACACCACTTTTTCTACCGTATAATGTTTAATTTCACAGAAATGTACGTATGTGCAAATTTTCCCTTAAAATGCTCCAACTAACGAATGTTTTCTGTGTGCTAATGAGTCAGGGAAGCTATTTAGCCAATAGGAATTAAATCTTAGTAAAATTTTAAGATATCTGACCCAGAAGTTTATCGTATTTACATACACACAGTCACATAACTAGTTCTTGAAGATTTTGTATGTGCATATTTGCCCAAGGTAAAAGAATCCTTATTTGAAATACCTAATCAAGTACTAAATATTTGACAGCTTTCAGTGTTCTTTCATCGAACATATCCAAGTTTGTGAAATATAGATAAGGCACCTTCAAAAATGGTCATGAAGATCATAAGTGAATAATACAGAAAAATATGAGGCAAAAAAGTAGCATATATACCTTTACTGTACTCACTGGAAATATGTTCAACAAAGATCAAAAATAGAAACATAATATACTGTCAAGGCATATTTACTCAAATATATGCCATTGAAAATTAAGCTCTCTTGAGACATTTTATATATAAACATTTTAGATATAAACTGGAAAAACTGGCACAGAAACACATTGACTTATCCATTTGTACTTCATCTGTAAACATGCGAGCATCATTGGTGAGTCCTTCCATCCTGCCTTCTGATCTCACATCCTCTGCATCACGTTACATTATCGTCTCAGAGACTCTGAGTTTCACAGGCTTAGAGCCGGCCAAGAAAGCTCTTAGGTTAAACTACTTCTACCCAGGATATTTCATCTAATTGCCATTACATGGGCTATCCATATGTCCCTTTTGGGGTCTTCCTTGCTGCAGATTGTAGTCTGATTATTCTCTACTTTAATATTTTTTAATTGTGTGTGTGTGTGTGTGTTTGGCTATGAATATATGTGAACAGGTGCTTGCAGATATCAGGAGGTCAGAAGAACGCATACGAATCCCAGGAGCTAGAGTTACAGGTGATTATGAGCAGTATGGCAGGTTCTGAAACAATCCACTTGGGTTCTCCGAGAGAGCAGGGCACTGTAAAGAGCTGAGCCATCCCTCCAGCCATACTTGAATGTCCTGACAAAATGAGAACAGGTACTATTTTTTTTCTGCCACTCAGAACTGTGAAACAGAAGAGAATGGAAAATCAACTAGAGGAAAACATGAGCCAACAGAGAAGGGATAAAGGGACTGAGGAACTAAACCTTCAGTTTCATAATCATCTGAATTCTAGCTGATGTGATAAGCTTTCCATTTGCTTCTTCGCTGTCATGAGCCTATCCTTCCTTCCTGTCCAGTGTGTGTGCCCTGGTGTGAAAGGGCGCAGTGCGATCGGTAATAAAAGATCCGCCAGACTAGCTTAATACAAAATATACAACTTTAATAAACAGAAGGAAGACTTACACCAGAATTTCAACGATCCGTCCGGATGCAGGAGCCCGGGGGGGGGGGGGGGGGGGCTAATCGCACTTGCCAGGTTTATAGGTAAACTTTTGCCTAAGGGCGACACGCCCCACAAACAGAATGTGATTGGCTGAACTCCCCTATCATCTCCCCCTTTTTACTACAATAAGACAGAACAAAACCAAATACAGCTATATACAATAGAAGCAAATAATAAATATAAAGTTACAAACAACAAAAAATATTAAGCAAGAAACATATAACAAAAGTTTTACTAAACATTTTATTTTAGGGAGTCTAAATAATGTAGTTGGTAATTACAACTATCTAATCTTTAACTCCATCAAAGATTTGAGAAGGGAAATAATTTTACTCAAGCAGCCCAGAAGTACAAGCGGGAAACTTCCGAAATGTGCAACAAATGGAAGAGACAACTGAATACCTGGGCCCCAAAGTCTCATATGCAATATTGAGTCAACCAACTTTGGCTAAGTCCTGAAGTAACTGACATGCCATTTTTTAAAGGCAAGAAACCTTTTAGTACTCTCTCACCCTGTCTTGGCAAGATAAGACAATCCTGCTTTTACCCAATTACGGATATTTTGTAATTTTGTCAGTGGTCGAGGTATGGGCTTTTTCTTTGCCCAAAGGCCAGTTTTGTCAGGAAGAAGACAAGCTCCAGGTGGAGTGTCTTTGGTGCTCAACGTTCTCTCAGGAGTAGAGCAGTGATGCCAGGAGCGATTGTGTCTCACTACTATAGAACTATGAGTTAGATTAAAGGCAATTTTCTATAGCTCTTCAAAGAGATTGAAGATTATACTATCTATACTAAGTATGATCTTTATGCACCGAAATAACCTGATTAGCCTAAATATAAATATAACAAACATATATGACTTGATTTCTATCTATCTAACTTGAAGACTAAGAGAATGAACAACTGTGCAATGAGTGAGGACAATGACCTCCAAATGTAAACAATGTATATCATTACATAAATATCTTAATCAGAGGTAGGAATGTAAATATATGTTTACATATCAATACAAATAGAGGTAGAAGTATATTCACATACAATATTCAACATATCACTCCACTCTGTAAAAGGAGCGGTGGGCCACTTCCTGCCACCTGCCCAGTTAGCTTTACCCGAAATAATTACACGGAAACTGTATTCATTTTAAACACTGCTTGGCCCATTAGTTTTAACCTCTTATTGGCTAACTCTTACATATTGATCTAACCCATTTTTAATAATCTGTGTAGCACCATGAGGTGGTGGCTTACCAGGAAGGATCTTAACCTGCGTCCATCTTGGAGAGAAGAGCTATAGAATGTGTCTCATTGCCTTCTTCCCAGCATTCTGTTCTGTTTACTCCACCCACCTATGTTCTGACCTATCAGACCAAGCAGTTTCTTTATTAATTAGCCAATGAATGCAACAGAAATACAGAAGCCTCTCCTACATCACTGGTGCTGCATAGAGTTTAGACCTGTATTAAAGAGTTTTCTTACCTCTGGATTTGCATTAGTTTCAACCCACTATAAAACACCAGGAGAAATAAGAGAAAAAGAGCATGGAGGAGTAGTTAGTCATAGAGCTTTTCTCCTTGAAGCTTACAAATCGACTATCTCCTGTAGGTGTTTTCTTTTATTGTCATTCCCAACCCTCTGTAATTGCTCACTCCTCTTTTTTAGGCCCTTGGCTTAGTAAGATCCCCTTTTGTACAGGTCATGGATTATTATTATTATTATTGTTGTTGTTTTGTTTTTTTTTTTTTGAATCAGGGTTTCTCTGTGTAACAGTCCTAGCTGCCCTGAAACTAGCTCTTGTAGATGAGGCTGGTCTCGAACTCACAGTGATTCACCTGCCTCTGCCTCCCAAGTACTGGGATTAAAGGCGTGCACCACCACCACTTGGCCCAGGTCATGGATTATTGCACTATTTCTTGTTATTTCCCTATATCCTTCCCAGATGTATCCACATATATTTCTGTTAATAACTGTTTTTCAGCTACCTAGTGTAAACATCTGTTTCCTGCTTTGACTCCTACAAGTAAGCCAGTTTCAGATTTCAATTGCTGGAAAAGGAAGAAAAATCTTTAATTAAACTTTGTTAAATGCATTTGGTGTCACGCATAAAAAATGAATAAAAATTGACTATTTGTAAATAGAAATACAAAGCAACATTTTCTAAACTCACTGATAAATTTGGAAAGGTCTAGATTACCTACAAATGATTGAATTTCTTTTATGTAGGAGACAAAATGACACTTAGCTTTTATGATGATGATGGCACTTAAGTTCTTCAAGAAAGTGACAGATACACTTAAGCCAAAAGATGCTCAAGCTTAAAGAAAAGAAGTGGTTAAGTCACAGGCAACAAAGTTGCTGAATAACCTTGTAGTATAACACAGCTAAATTTAAATCATCTCTGTTTCTTATTGCCAGGTAAGTTTGGGGTTAATATAGCAAATAAGGCCAGGAATAGATGAATATGTGAATGAGTGAACAAGAGAACATTTATTGGTATACGACCTTATGTTTATAAAAAAGTACATGTTTTCTTACTTATGTTATTAGCTTTTGCTACAAGGAAAGCAAAAGCTTCCAGTATCTGTAGCTTATTTTTATTGATAGCTGGTGAAGATATCCAGGAGTGTGGACATTGCAGATGTGACCGAGCTTGGGTCTTGAAATGCAAATACTTTGTCCTAACCAAGTGGACCTTAAATGCAATCAGGAATCTTTCTTATAGAAAAAAAAAAGATGAAGGAAGATTCCATTTGCTAAGGATAGCAGCATTAAGGCAGGCAGCTGGCTTGGCTGCAAAGGGCAGAATAAGTCAGGGGTCAATATGCAGCAATACAGTAGTACAAAGTGAGAAGCTAAGAGATTGGTTCTCCCCACAAAGTCCCTTAAAAGGGATCAGTCCTGGTGACATTTTGCTTTGAAAAAATAAGAGGGGAAAAAAATCCTTTAGCCCTTGTGGACCACTAAAAGCTGATTAACCAAAAATACTTTGCATAGATGTAAAAAAGAGAGACATCTGTTGGAGACTTGGGTTGGCATATTACAAGAGTGTTTACTGGATGGGTAAAAAGAATGAAGGGCCTGGCAGGCACCAGGACAGGACAAGACACTCGGGACAACCGAATGCAAACTGCATTAAATAGGCTTCTCATTCAGGAACTGCACACTTAAAATTCCTAAGGAGAGCAGGACTAGCAGGGAAAAACTCGTCATTAAAGCCCATCTGGAAAATGTCTGTGTAGTCAACTCAGACATGCTCTCTAAAGCAGGGCAATGATTAACTAGTAAGTGTTGTTGAACAGTAACAGAATGTATTAAAGCTGGTGTTCTAATAACCTTAGACCGTTTCTCTCTAGTTTCACAATGCAGGGGTGTGGTAAGTTCTGCTCTCGATTCCTCTGTTTGTATCTCAGCACTTTAGATTACTTTTGCTGTCTCTTCAGAAACTTTTTATTTATTTATTTATTTATTTTATTTTAACTTTGTATTTCTTTCTCTTCCTTCTGTAAATCTTACTTTCACTCTTATTCCGTGATTGGCTGGTTGGCTTTTCTCCTGCCTTGTTATTGGCCGTGCATCTCTTTATTAGACCACTAGGTGTTTTAGACAGGCACAGTAACACAGTTTCACAGAGTTAAACAAATGTAGCATAAACAAAAGTAACACACCTTAAAATAATATTCCCCAATAAGTAATTGACCAAATAATATTTTTAAATGATGAAGAATAAATAAAGCTTTTTCTTGGTAAGAAGAAACAAGCAAGTTCTAGACGGCTCATAAAACGAATGGAACAAGTGATGACAAGGGTAACCGAGGCAGGAAAATTGCAGTGATTTTTAGTCCCAGGCCAGCCGTGGCTGTACAGTGAGTTTCTAAACCAGAGTGAGTTACAAGGTGATTCATTCTTATTGAAAGGGAAGGGCAGGGAGGAGACAGGGAGGAAGAGAAAAAAAAGAGGAAAGAGGGTGAGCCAGAGATGGAGAAGGAGGAAAGATAGGAGAGAGAAACATGTAAATGGGAATAGATATAAAAAGTCACACATGCAAATAATCAGATTTAGCCAAGATTTTGCTTTAAATGAAGTACATAATATCCAGGTTGCTTGTATTCAATATGGAATAAATTGTCTACACCGAATACACCACAAACCATAGGAAATTTTTTTATGATCTGACAATGCCCACCTGGAAGCCTCTCTTGCTCCTCCTACCTTCCCAGCGTTCATCAACTTTATGTCACAGTCTATGCACAAGCTATCTTCTCTGCCCCATGAATGTTCTATCAGAGAATGAAAAACAAATGGTTTACTTTGCAATGTCATAGGTAATTCTATCAGTAGTAACCTAACTGCATATCCTGTACTTGAAAAAGACAAGTCTATTCCGATGAGGAAAAATATGCTTACTTTTTTTTATCAAAATTGGGTTTAAAAACTATTATTGCTTAAATGTATAAATATATTTTTAAGTGTCTAAAGCTCCAAACCACAACCGCCATTGTTTCCACACTGTGTTTACCTGAACCAGAGACCTTGAGCAAATAGCTATGGAAGTAGTCTTACTCCTAAGCAAGGAACACAAAAAGACCTTGAAAAGGTGACATCCCCTGTAGGAGCTGGCCTTCGATTTGCTTAGCATTAAATAAAATTATTTGGTCCATGGATCAAAATAAGTGCAATGAAGCTCACTTCAGGGACAATAAAACAGCAAAATTATGAATACAGGCTTTAGTACAATGTCTACAGTAAGAGCACAGTCTTTAGCTAGGCATAATGAAAAGAGATTTCACCTTCAAACAATTTGGAATAAACATCATGATCAAAATGGAATACCGTAGAATTCTCTATCCTTGCTACAGTAATATGGATATTTGTTTTTTATCTAGAGCTAGCCTAAGTATTGGAACACCAGCATATGGGCTTGCTTTTCCAGTGTAGCTGACACCTACTTGTACAGTATGCAAAAGTTACTAAGCCTGACTGCATGTGATAATCTATTACATGACCTACTAACAAATTTGATGGAGAAAGGTCATGTTACTTTCATTGGTTAATAAAGAGACTGCCTTGGCCTTTTGGATAGGCCAGCCCTTAGGCGGGTGGAGTAGACAGAACAGAATTCTGGGAGAAAGAAAGCAGAGGCAGGCAGTCGCCATGACTCTCCTCTCCGAGACAGCTGCTGGTTAGAATCCTCCTGGTAAGCCACCACCTCGTGGTGTTACACAGATTATTAGAAATGGGTTAGATCAATATGTAAGAGTTAGCTAATAAGAAGCTACAGATAATGGGCCAAGTAGTGTTTAAAAGAATACAGTTTCCGTGCAATTATTTCGGGTGTAAGCTAGCTGGGATCTGGGTGGCGGGAAAGCAGCCCGCAGTTTCTTTTACACAAATTGGTCTGGGCAATTTAGTCTCCCTTCTGCAAATTGAGCAAGATTTTACCTTTTATCTAAATTTTACTCTTGTTTTCTATTTATGATGCAATAGGCCACCCCTTGCATTTGTCCTTGGTACTCCCCCTACATAGAACAGGCTGGACTGTCACCTGCACTGAGAAGTCTTCCCATACTTTCTCCTAAAACTAGGCCACTCTCTAGCACACCAGATAGTCTTTCTCTTGCAATTCTTATCATTTTGAGAAGCACATATTACATTTTACTGTAACGCCAATTTTGTCAACTTGATTTAATCTTTCTTTCAAAGTTGATTTAAATTTATTAAAGGAACAATTTACATTCTGAGCTCACCTTATAAGGAATGACAGTAACCATTACTGTCTGATATTGGCTATATAAAGATAAAGGGATACATTTTTAAAATTTAAAACAAAGTGAAAGTTTTACAAACTTGTTCATGTCATTCTATCAACAGACAAAGATTTTTTAACTGCCATTAGTAATAATTAAACAGACCTTTAATTTTTCCTTCAGGGTTTTCTACTTTTATGAGTGTAACACGAATACAAGACAGATAAAAGAATAAGACCTAAGATTCTGTCAATGAATTCTGGCAATTCTCATGGAACACACTGAGAAAATATATCAACTTGACCCCACTAATCTATATAATACCCACTTAATAGGTTAAAAAATGATCTGAGAAAAATAAAAAAAAAACAGTGGGTTTTAGAGTAAGGTGTTCAGTATTCTGGAGATATTTCAGTCCTCTCAATTTGATTTCTAAACTAAAATATATGGAACGAAGCCATTGCCATGCACATATGCTGTGAGGATTCTGTTAGGTAAATGATGAGAAGAATTCACTAGTTTGTGTATAATACTTTGTTAATGATACTTCCCTTCATTCTTACCTCATCTGTTAAGCAGAGATGAGTCAACACTTGTTGCCCATTGTCTCAGTGCTGAGCACTTCTATTGGCATTTTATTTGTGTGGACTCATGTCATCTTAATAGCCCGGAGAAGTCAGCAAGCTTCATCATGCACATTTCATACATGAGGAAGTGAGTACACATTGAATTCTAGATACATGCCTAAGGCAGAGGAAATTCTAAGAGAGAGCTGGAAACCAAATAAGGTCCCAGGCCATGTGTATGATTTTGACTGACATACTCTGTTTTCCTCCCAAGAGAAAAACTAGCAAGTATGCCCTGAAAAGGGTCTATGTGCAATTAATCAGTGTTGTTATATTTACAACTAATGAGTGTGGGTTTCAGAAATGCTAAGGCATACACCTGTAATTTGACTAAATTTCTAATGAATTTATAAAAGTATTTCATTGCCTTAAAAATTCCTGGTTATTTCTTTATTTATTTGAGGGCCTGGAATCAAATTTAGGCTTTATGCATGCTAGATGACTAGCTGATTTACCATGAACTATAGCCCAACTCCTGCAATCTCTTCATATCAAATCCACTGTTTATCCAACTCATAGAATGTAAGAGCACACATTAACAAACCCACATATTTCCTATTTATCAATATGTATATGTAAAAGACACAATTTCATGCAATAAACTCTTATGGCTATTTCTGACCAGTTACAATTGTTATCAACGTATTATCCCCACAGTGTTCCTATATCTAAATACCCTAAATCATTTTCAAATAGTGTTATCATTAGTTGTTAGTAATAAAAGAATTCTGATATTTAACTTTTTTATCAGATACATTTCTTTTATAGCTGAGGAGATTATAAAGCAAGTAAAGCAGTTGGTGTGCAAATACGAGGCCCTGAGTTAGGGTCCCGATCACAGATGTGAAAAGCATGATTACAATGGTGTGCCGAAACATTTCTATAATCTCATTGCTGAGAAGGCAATGTCGAGAAGATATCTAGAGTTCACTGCCCAGTTGATCTGCTTATCTAGGGACTGAAGAGGACACTTGATACTGACCTCTTGCTCCCACACACATATGAACACACAAATGAGAAAAACCTACACACACACACACAAAGGAAGTATTATTCTAAATGATCAAGCAGCCTTAAAACATTCAAGCTCAAAGAAATATTTGTATTTTAAGAAATGATGTTATATATGTAGCAGTAAATGTTTAAGTTTAATTTGCTAAGTATTTAGACTAATTTTGTTAGTAAAATGGAATAAATTATGGAGACGTTATTTATAAATATGTAGTAATATTTCATTTTTATTTTAATAAATAAAGTTTGCCTGAAGTTTAGAGGGTAAAACAGCTTCACTCATCAGCCTTACAGAACAGGAAGTGGTGACTCACACCTTTAATTTCAGTAGTCACATTAGTTATCATTAATACCAGGCGATAGCGGTGCAGACATTTAATCCCAGCTCTAGAGAGGAATATAAGACTGGAGACGACAGCTCTCACTGTCTCATTATGAGATTCCTGGAGGCAGGATCGCCATTTTAGACTGTAGTGGAGGTAAGAGCCAGTGACTGACTATTATGCTTTTCTGACCTTTAGATTGAACTCCAATACCTGTCTCTGGGTTTTTATTAATCATGCTACATACATATTACCAGAGGAATCCTGATAGGTTAAAAATTATAATTTTACAACAAAATAATACAAAGAACCATGTTTATTCTGTGTATGTTCAAGAATTACAGAAGAATCTACGCTACTAAACTTTTAGTGTCAAATCATGTATATAGTAACTAGACAAATTATGAAACAGTGACCTGGTGTAGAAGGTCCTTCTGTCTTTTGTGTTGCTTTCATTGATTAGTAAAGAAACTGATTTGGGCCTGTTGATAGGGTAGAACTTAGGTAGGTAGGGAACACAGAACTGAATGCTGGGAGAAAGGAGGCAGAGTCAGAGAGAGATGACAGAGACAGACACTGGGAATTTTACTGGTAAGTCACTGCCACAGTGCAATACACAGATTAATAGAAATGAGTTCAATAAAGATGTAAAAATTAGCCAATAAGAAACTAGAGCTAATGGGCCAAGCAGTGATTTAATTAATACAGTTTCTGTGTGGTGGTTATTTTGGGACCAAGCTCGCTGGGTGTCTAGGACAAACAAGCAGCCCCTCTTTCAACAGTGATCCTCAGTACAGAAAGCCAGGATTACAGAGTTTGTGCTCCATTATAAACATGCTAAATATTATTGCTCCTCCCTTAGAAAAATTGTAAATAATTTTATTGAATTTGTGAGATGTAGCCGATATTCTTAGAAAGACAGCCCCCGAGTCATAACGTGGAGACTTATTAGTTATGAATGCTCAGCCTTAGTTTAGGTTGGTCCCATGATCTCTTATAATTTAATAAAACTTGTTTATCTTCATCTACATTTTGCCTCAGAGCTTTTTACCTTCTTTTAATTCTGTGGGTCCTACTTTTCTGCTTCTTCTGTATATGTATGTCTGTCTGGTCTTCTGTATCCGTCTGGTCTTCTGTGTCTCTGACTGCCAGCCGCCTGACTAAGTGACCCTGGACATTTTCCTCTTTTTCTCCCTTTCCCTTCTCTCTGAAGCCTAGATTCCTCCTCTTACTTTTCTCTCTGCCCAGCAGGACTCTCTATTTCTCCTCTGCCTAGCATTTGGCTGGTTAGGTTTATATTAGACTGGTCAGGTGCCTTAGTCAGACAAGGTAAAACAAAAGCAACACATCTTTACATAATTAAACACATGCAGCATAAACAAATGCAGCACATCTTTACATAGTTAAACAAATATTTCACAACAGTCTACTATGGTCTGGCAGCTCTCTCCAAACTCTACAACATGGAACTTCCTCCCTAGTGAGATTTCCTGCTTCCTGGCTGCCTTATTTGAAGAGGTCTTTGAACTGTAACACCTGACCTTATCTGAAAGCTTTGTCTAAGCCTGTGTGCCTGATTTATCTCTACTGTGATCCATGACATAGTTCTTTGCTAGTGCTCTCCCCCTGCTGCCCATATGGTAATTAAACATTGTGAGAGGAACTTTACAATAGGACTGTGAACCCACAGATGCTAACTAAGACTCTTACTAGGAGCTCTCTGATAGGTGCATGCGGCTGAATGCAAATAAAGAGATTCTGCAACGACCTTTCCCAATTCTATGTATTCCCTATACCCTGGAAAAGAGCTGAGCTGACTCTTTGATGATGTATCCTTGGGAGCTATCGTTGTAGACCCACAATCTCTTGAAAACTGCTCACTAGCTTCTGCTCCCTTTCTCCTCATGGAGCAACAGTCTGTGATCTCAGAGAGAGGAGAACCATAGTGAGAAGCACATATTCCTCTTTCAGTTAAATTATTACTTAAATTCTATTTGATAGTGGTGAGAAAAATGGATGTTTGGTTGGTATATATTAATGTATGAATATGATCAGCTAACTCATTGTAATATTGGAATATCAGTCTTAATAAAGATATAATTAATTTTTTCAAAATAATAATAAGTCATGCTGGGTGACCCACATTAATAAACTCAGCACTGGAGATTCTAAGGCAGGAGGACTTTGTTTCATGTCAGTCTGCAATATATACCCCAAACCTTAACTCAACAAAACCACCCAAGTCTAAAACTGAATTCCAATCCAATTGGAGATAATTTTTTTAAAATGGCAGAATTTAAGAATGCAACTCTTGAATTCTTCACCAATTGATGTTTGCTTACCACTTCCATATTTTATGCCACCAATGCAAAGAAGACTCCTACAAAAGGATGGGATAATTTGGAAAGTATAGGAGGTTAGAGAAAATTTCTCTATGTGGCATATATGCCCAACTCCTATTGTTGGGCCCTGAAAGTTTCTTTTTTACCTGAAGGAGATAATTTATTAATATTTAATTTCTGAAATGTCAATTGATTATATTGCTTAGTATTTATTTTTAGCAGAGTTGTAAATATAATAATGAACCACATAGAAAATTCCGAGGAAAAAAATCTTACCATCTAAACTATGTTATCAGATTTTTATTTTTATTTATTTATTTATTTATTCATGGTTTTTGGGTCTGTGTTTCTCTGTAGCTTTGGAGCCTTTCCTGGAACTAGCTCTTGTAGATTAAGCTGGCCTCAAACTCAGACATCCGTCTGCCTCTGCCTCCTGATTGCTGGGATTAAAGGTATGAGTCACAACCTCATGTGTGTTACCAGATTTTTATTTTTATTTTTTTTTGTTACCAGATTTTTAAAGTATGCTCTCAACATATTACTTATCATATAATTACAGATGCTATATTTTATGGTCACTGTATCTTTTGAAAACATCATTATTGTGATTTCATAAAATTTTATCTGATGTGGGATTCCCCTCTGTATGCTGTGAATAACATTCATTAATAACAAAACCATCTTGGTCCTGTGCAGGGAAGAATAGAGGTAGGTGGGCAAATGAAACTGAATGCTGGGAGAAAGAAGGCAGAGTCAGGAGATGCCATGTAGCTGCTGCCGTGAACAGAAGAGCCAGAAACTTGCTGGTAGGCACAGCCACATGGCGATACACACATTAATGGAAATGGGTTAAATTAAGATGTAAGAGTTAATCAATAAGAAGCTAGAGCTAATGGGCCAAGCAGTGATTCAATCAATGTAGTTTCTGTGTGGTTATTTCGGGTCTGAGCTGCCTGGTGGTAAGGAATTAATTAGCAGTCTCTCACAACATCCATCAAGTGCCATAGTTTTCTTGTCTATCACCCTATGGTCTTAACAAATAAGCAATTACCAAATGTTGAGAAAGTTTGTGAATTAGGCAATTCAACAAAGCAGTCCCAGAGAGCAAAGGGGGAAAGCCACATAAAAGTAATTAATGTTGGTTGATACTTTAAGATAACTTTGCTAATGTCCGTATATGTTTTCCCTCACCTGAATTTAAGTCCAACATAAGTGAGATGGTTAGTCTGCCCGTTTAAGCTCAGAAGATATGCAGGATGCATGGGACTATCAGTCACTTGGAAAGTCATTCAAGTAGTGTTAGGTTCTTTCTGGCTTTGTTTTCTAAAATTCTGACTGCTTCACAGAGTTGAAGTTATGTTAATAGGCATAAAAAAATGAGAGTATCAGAAAATGCAGGAAGAAACACAAAGGGAGAAAAATAGTCAAGCCATGTTGAAAAGTTTAAGTCTTATGAGGAGAAAAGAGTAGGTGGAGGACCACATATTCTGAATGCAGATGACTAAAGATGTCAGGAAATAACAATTACCCAAGAAAATGCCAAGGACTCATTGAACCCAAAAAAACCCTACAGACCTTCAGAGAAATATCCAGTCTCCGAGTCTGAATTGTATTTGTACAAATAATAGAGAGAGAATCAAGGATGCTTAAATAAAAAAAAAAATGAACAGATGATCGCTGTCCCTGTGTCTGACCCCTAGAAACATTAGTAACTAAGAAGGATAGAAATTTTGTGATTTTATGATAACTCTACACATTCAACTAAATGTTCAAACCTTATCAACGGCTTGTGTTTATGATTTTACAGGTTGTGGGACCCCAGATTCAGAATATAAATAAAACATACACAAAGACTCAAACTTGAAATATTAGATCCCTGGTGCGTGAGAATTGTCTGTATTCTGTCAATCATATTTTAAAAAAATGCAGATTGGCCAGGCAGGAATTATAGGTGGGAAAACCAGACAGGAAGTAGAGGTGGAGCAAAGAGAATGGGAGTATTCTGGGAAGCAGGAAGATCCCTCCGCCACTCCTGTGCAGACCACCAAAGAGACAGGATGTAATCTGCCTGGCTGTGAAAGGTATGGAGCCATGTGGCTAACATAGATAAGAATAATGGGTTAATATAAGCTATGAGAGCAAATAAGAAGACTGAGCTAATGGACCAATCAGTTTTATAACTTATGGAGTCCTCTGTGTGATTTTCTTTGGGGCTTGCTGACTTGTTGGGGTACCGGGAGGGACAGAAACCCCAACAAGCAGGCCCCGTTCATGCTACAAATGGCGCCCAACATGGGGCTCGAACCCATGACCCTGGTGCGGGAGAATTGTCTGTATTCTATCAATTATATTTTAAATAAATGCTGATTGGCCAGGCAGGAAGTATAGGTGGGAAAACCAGACAGGATGTAGAGATGGAGCAAGGAGAACAGGAGTATTCTGGGAAGCAGGAAGCTCCCTCCACCATTCCTGCCCAGACCACCAAAGAAGCAACATGTCAGCTGACAGCTGAAAAAGGTACCAAGCCATATGCCTAACATAGATAAGGATAATGGGGTGATATATGTTATAAGAGCTAATAAGTAGAGTGAGCTAATGAGCCAATCAGTTTATAATCTTATGTAGTCCTGTGTGTATTTTTCTTTGGGACTTGCCGGTTGTGGGGTACTGGGCAGGACAGATACCCCAACAAGCAGGCCCCCTCATGTTACATATGGCTCCCAGACGTGGATAACTGAATCCACAGAAAGCTTGAGAAAGCTTGGGAAAGAATAGAGTAAATCATGCTTTCTTGGTAGCAGCAATTTCTCGGGTCTGTTATGCTTGCTAGAGGCAAGCAAGGCTCTCATTTAAGAGAGGCTTCCTGACTCATCTTTAGCTGCAAAACCCTGCAGCTCATTAAGAGGTCCTGACATGAAATACTTAAATGGTGTTGATGAAAAGCTGAACACATGCTTTTCAGTTTTCAGCAGTAGCAGGAAAAATGTCACACTGTTTTAAAATGTTGGCTTTCTTGCCCATCCTGCCAGGGCAAACTCTGACTCTTTTAGGCAGGCACTCCGACTGAGTGTGGTCTGTTGGCAGAATGCTACAGCTTTCTTGCTGGCAGGGACCTTGAAGTGCCACAGAGTTGTGGCAAGAAAAATGGCTCCAGCAATACCTCCGCCATGAGATTGGAAAGCTAAGGAAAGGGCTGGATTCAGCTATCAAAGCCATGGCTCTAATATTCTCTTTAACGACTCATGTAGTCAGAAAAAGAGAGATATACAGTAAAGAGAGATTCAAAGATGAAGAAAACCTCTAAATGGTTTACAGTGTGTTAAAAATATATGCAGGATAAAAGTTAAAATTCTTAAAGTAAAAAAAAAAGAGAGAAAGAAAGAGAGTAATTGGGTATGGTGGTGGTACACACCTTTAATCCCAATGCCTGGGAGGCAAAGGCAGACAGATCTCTTTGAATTCAAGGTGTGGTAGCACACGCCTTAAATCCCAAAGTTTGGGAAGTAGAGGCAGACAGACCTCTGTGAATTCAAGGTGTGCCCAGAGGTGGGGAGGCAGATACAGAAGGATCTCTGTGAGTTTAAGGACAACCTGGTATACAGAATTATTCCAGGACAAAGATATACAGAGAACCTGTCTCAAAAAGTAAAAGTAAAATTAAAAGAAATAGAGGTTAAAGTAAAGCCACATAAAGATGGGAAATACACGGAGAATCTTGATACTGTATGCTATTATGCTCTCTTTGAATTGTTTGAATGCTGAGGAAGGAGCAACAGCTGCTAAAAGACTTTTGTTTATAAATGTTGCTGAACTAACCCAAGATAGATATTTTGAAAATACCTTGCCTTCAAAACTGAAGTCAAAAGGTATGTTACTTTGGAGAAGAGATTTTGCTTTTGTTTCCACAGAAAATGAGAGGCTGTGGATTCATTTTGAGTTAAGAAAAATCAGGTTCAATAAAGGAAGACCACCTGAGAAATCTCCGGTAGGAACAGATGGCCCAGATGTCTGAGTTCTACATCCAGAACTAATTCAAGACTGCTGCCTGAGATGATCGAGATTCACAGGATACTTCAGTCAGGACTTGATTATAACTCTAAATTTTCTTTAGGTCCCCATAAGATTATCAGCGCCCCCAATCAGCAGGAAGTAGCCTGAAATACTACGCCCACATTCACAACAAATGGACTATGGGTATTTTCCTTTGCTTAAAAAAGAAAAAAAGAGGGAAATGGTGTGGGAGAATTGTCTGTATTCTGCCAATCATATTTTAAATAAATGCCGATTGGCCAGGCAGGAAGTATAGAAGGGAAAACCAGACAGGAAGTAGAGGTGGAGCAAAGAGAACAAGAGTATTCTGGGAAGCAGGAAGCTCCCCCTGCCATTCCTGCCCAGACCACCGAAGAAGCAACATGTCAGCTGACAGCTGGAAAAGGTACCAAGCCATATGCCTAACATAGATAAGGATAGTGGGGTGATATATTTATAAAAGCTAATAAGTAGCCTGAGCTAATGGGCCAATCAGTTTATAATGTTATGTAGTCCTGTGTGTATTTTTCTATGGGACTTGCCGGCTATGGGGTACTGGGCAGGACAGATACTCCAACAAGCAGCCCCCCTCATGTTACAGATACCCTTGTTTGAAATAAACTAACTGATGAACAAGTGACATGAACCCATTTTCCATAACACCATACAAGGATCTTTTTACTTTAAATTCATTATCATAAATAGAAATGTGTTCGAGCTATACCTACCTGAGGCCTTCTCGGGATTTAAGATAAACCCACAAACCTTTGAAATGACTTTTCCTGAGATCTGTGCTTCAACTTCTGGGTTCTGCTAACTGTCTTTTTCATAACCTAACATATCCAAGTACTCAGATAACTTGCTCTTCCCGAGGGCATGAACTGCTTGCTTCAAGGAGCCCATTCACTCACTTCCGAGGTAGCTTCTCTGCCACACCCTTCCCCACTGGAGCCTACTTATGCCTCAGGATTGGACTTAGATCCCAGTCCTCAAAGTCTTTCTTGAGAAGCTCAGAGAAGATCATATGCATTTACTTCCTCATTCCCATTTCTCCTTGCATTTATTTCCATAGTTCTCCCTAGTGCTATGTGGTACAGAGAGGAAGACTCAGTACATAGAGATTCAAGACGATATGCTCATACTTTAAGGCAGCTATGTAATCCTTGTGTTTGATACACATTATCTCCAAGTGGACCTAGAATGGCATTGCCTAGGTGATGCTAGGTGGTCTTGTTTTGGACAGAGAATACAATGCTTGTGATTCATAACCTGAATCACCTGACTTACCCCCTACACCATCTTTTGCTAAACCACACAAGAGCAAATGAAATATTTTACCTTTGTATGTTAGTAAATTGTAAAATGGAGTATTAGAATATATACTTCAGAAATAAGAAAAGGAAAGAGGTAGGGAGGGGAGGGAGGTAGAGTGGAAGGAGGGCAGAGTGGGAGGAGGGTGAGAGAGGGGAAAAGTGAGGATGGTATGAAGGAAAATTGGAATGAAGGGGGTAATTTTACATTTCTGTGCTTAATTATGGACAAATTCATTACCAGAGTATAGATTTAGGACAGTCCTCCAGCCATTACTTTCCTACAAAGGTTCATGAATAGTGGCTAGAAGCCTTTAGGATTGGTCAGTATCCTTTGAGAAGCTATTCCTTAACAATTTTACAGTGCTGTTTTTCTTTATGGGTTATTTTAGATTCAGAGCACTTCTGTCATAGAGATGCAAGCAATTAAATATTTTCCACATAAGCCATTTGCTCTAGCAGAAGAATCCAGTTTGTTCAATAAAACTGCCCAGGAAGAGGAAAAAAACTTCCTGGAATTTCATTCCTCATGATAAATTAGATATCTGGTGACTCAGATTAAACTCACAATGGCAAATAAACCGCCACCATGTCCCTAGATATACACTCTATTGTATGGATGTCAGATCCCTTTCAGTAAGTTTGTAAACTGACTCTCAAATGTGTAACAACATCATTCTGTATTAAATGACAGTTTTGAGTATGTGAAAGCCCTAAACAGCATTTATAGATTGTAGAGACACTAATATAAAAAGTGAATAACCATAGCTTGCTTAATTTGCACTTATTTCTCTGTTCTCTGAAGACAGCTCAGTGTCTCTCTGCTGTCCAGGAACTTATTTTGCAGTGCCAACAAGAGCATCTCTGCCACCTCCATTTTGACAGGTAAAAATCTATTCAGTATGTTATTGAGTTTCCCCACCATTACAGAGACTTGCATTCTGTGGACAGGCCAGCTGGCCTGACTCCTTCAAAAAAGATACTGCTCTGCTCTGAGACTGTTCTTTACACTTCTCTGTTTAAAGACTTCCTGATCTGTCAGGGGCCCTATAGTTCATATGTGCCATCAGAAGCATGGCACAGGATAACACGGTTTTTCTATTTGTTAGACTCCAAAATTGGTTTGAAGAAGCAGAGCTTGAATTCATCCCATTACCAAGTATAGTACTGATCACTAATTTCAAATACATCCTATTTTCTGTTGAGTAATATGTTCAAATGATGCAAATACAATACAAATGGGTGTTTTAAAATAGAGTAAAGGGAGAACTCTAATTTTATGAGGAAATAGAGAAAGAAATTTCAAGACAAATGCTATTCTCTTTGCCCGTAGTCTAGTGGATACCCCCTTTAGTTCCTGATATAATACAGTTACTTGGTCTCATTATCATGAATAGCATTCTGGGTGTCTGATTCCTCTTTCCATTACTTGTCCATCTCATTAAACATGGAAACAGACTTCCAATCCTAGTCTAACCCATGCTTTTCTAGTATCCATTTCATTACAGGAATACCAGATATCATTACAGGGCACTACATCTACTATAGACATTATGCTAAGTATGGCACACAGAAATCTCACTAAATCTCACAGTCATCCTGCTCTATACATATCTGTATATTTTACTTCTATTTAGAACTCCCCAAGTTCTGTAATAGCTCTCCAAGATTGTCTATTAGTCCTATACTGAAAACTTTTCTCTAGCTAACCATGCCATTCTTCCTAAATGACCACACTGACAGTGAAGATTGCTGGATTCAGGACTGCAGATTAAACTCAGTGTCAGAGAACTTCCCAGTATGTATAAAAGCCCTGGATTTGATTCCGACATGGAACAACAGCAATAAGAACAGGGTTCACTCCAGTCTCTTCTGACAACTTGCTCAATAACTATGCTCAAAGTCTTACCAACTTATCATCCAGCTACTTATCAGTTCTGTGATACCCTCTTGACTTTCATTGCTTTCTCTTTGTTTTGGATCCTAACAGTCATTAAGACTATAATACTCTGCCACACAGTGTTTTTGTCTTTAGCTCCTTCTTTACTATCTATTTTTCCATACTCTGCCAGGAGGGATTTCTAAAGCATGGTTCTTGACATGTTATTACTTTCACACACAGAATTCTATGACTTATGAATTCAAAACTCTTCTTATAGTTTAATTTCTTCAGGAACCAACTATTTCTATAATCCTGAATCTCTAAACTAGCTTCCACATATGAAGAATTATTGCATTATTTCAACAACAGTCACTTATAAATATATTTGTTGATATTATCATTTTTTATTATACCCCATTTTAGACCTTGGTGAGATAGTAACAAGAAAAACTAATATAGGATATTTTATATGGGACAGAATTTTGAAAAGGGTAAAGATATGTTTACCACTAAACATCATTAAAATTGTGAGGATTAAATGATATTTTATGTTGGTACAGGGGCTGTGGATGGAAACTTATAGGAATGTAACAGTTTTTCAGTACATAATGAACAGACACAGGGATAAGCACAGATTCAATTATCTGAAAATACCAAATCCTATTAAATTGTTGTTCTTGGTAATTAAAGCTTATTTTATTATTCTTTGAATAATTTTGGCCAGCACATAAATTTAACTCCTATTACCCTGCATCAGCTGATCATCGTTACTGCCTTTAAAGAGAACACTATCCTTCAGCAAAAGAGAACCCAAAGGCAGTATGCCCAGACAGTGGCCATCATTTGCACATAGATGAGCTAATAAGTCTTTTAGAAAGAGCCTGTAAATGACTAATGTGAGCGAGAAGAGTTTCTCAAATGAATGTCTACTTCATGACCCTTCTCTAATTGACTTTGACAGACAAGTAGACTAATAGGCTTAATGTCAAGGGCTTAAGTCTTCATCATTCCGCCACAGGCTGTAAACAATTTCTTGTTGAAGATGATAAAAATGAAGAATTCCCTTTAAAAGATCGAGGGTAAGTTAAATTACTTAAACTCAGATATCTTTTATTCATTTACATTTGGCATGCCAGTATGCACTTTCACACTTTTAATAAGCCTCTTATAACTTTGCACTTTATAACAAAGTACTAAGAAACAATAAAAGTGTGAAATAACAGTTCAATTTATTTTGAGTTCGTTTTAAAGTTAAAAGAATATTTGTATATCTTAATCTGAAATTGCTACAGTTTTCCCTATGCTTGTACAAGTGGTGATTCAATTTCAGATTAATTCAGATCACTTTGGTAATACAGCTATTGTCTGCTGAATAAATCCATCATGATAATAATGCTGTCTATTAAAAGTAGAATGTTTTGTTTACTAAGAATTAAGTCTGAATATTGGTTTTGATGTTGCTAAAGAAATAGAAATACTCCATTGCTTTATAATTTCTCTGAAAGAAAGATAATCACCAATACTTATCTTTAACTTTATTTTAAAATAGATATGAAAACACAAATAAGGTAATTATATATTTGTAATATAAAAATTCTTGAGATTTTTTTCGGGAAGTGATATTGAAGAAGAGATTGGCATGTTATATGTAATGAAGTGTTTTAATTTTTAAATTGCCCCTATAGTTTTCAATAATGTTGTGTCATTCACTCAGACTGAGAGCACAACACTGTTTAGAAGACCAGACCAACCATCTCAAATACTGAAGTGGTAAATTATCCTGTGCTGAAAAGGCTTACTGGTATAGTAACCTATTACATAACCTATTTACTTTTCTTACTCCATTTGGGACTATCTCGTTAGCTAAGGCACAGTTAAAAGCCTAGAGTATAGAAGTAATGGGGCAGCAATGCGGGTTAGTGTGATCTGATAAACTTGACACACAGCAGGACTAGAGATTGCTCTTAAACTGCTGCATGAAAATGGGAAGATTTAAATTTTTAGAATTTTCATGTGTGCAGCTACTGTGAGTAAAGATAAAAGCTTTGAAGGATCTCCCCATATACATATGAAAAAGTAAAATGCAATTGCAAACAAACAAAGTTTTCTAACAAATGCATATTCAGGAATCCTGCTGGGATTAACTATAATTCACCTTTTCAAAATTATAAAGCTGAATCCAAGTGTCAAGTATTTTAAAAGAAAGTTCTTACTATTCAGCTTTTCTAAATACTTTATAAATCATTTTACTAGAAAGTTAGAATATTTGGTTCTTAGTACAAATCATGCTGCTGAAATAAATTTCAGTTAGAAATATACATAAATATCACACATGCATGCACATATACACTCATAGGTACATACACAGATGTTACTTTTATATTGGAAAGGAGGAGCTGTATTTAGCAGGAAAACATCATACTAATCCCAGGAACCAATTAAAAGATACTAAAACTACATTATATTACAAATGGATAGTGTATTCTAAAGTCATACACAAGGAAAAGCAAAACTTCTACAATAGTGAGATTAACATGTTAAGTCTTGAACATTTCCTTTATGGTTCAGTCCCTTGTACATGTAAGCTTCTATAATTACATAATACAAGTTTTCAAATACAAATTCAAATCACTATAAAACTGTAAAGAATTCCATTGAGCACAACTTAATATTCAGATCTTTACTGTCAGTAGTTATAACAAATATTTATATATGAAAATTTGTAAATAAATTATAAAAACAGGGGTCTCGTTATCATGCTGCTTTTAAACCATGAGTCAAAGATTAGAATAATAGCAATTAATAATGAATAACAGATAATAGTGATGATGGTACTCCTGTCTTAAACACACATTAAAATAACAACCAAACTCTGATTTAAGTCATTCACACAACTCTAAAAATGGCAGGACACATTGCTATATTGTTTAGCTGACAATGAATTGAAAACTCAGAAAGTCATGGTCTTTGTAGAGCGTTATTTGGACTTACACAAAGGCCCATTTGGACTACAGTGATATTGGTGGATAGGGTTTTAATGTATGTATTTCGGGAAATACAATATGTCCTTCTGTCATATAAAATATATGCAGTTTACAAAACTGACCTCAAACAAGTCTAGAACTCAGCAAGGAAAGTCCTCTTAAGGGACAAGAATACAAATCTCATTGACTGTATGCTCTGTTCCAGTAAGGTAGCAATACCCTGAGGAGTACCTCCATCTCACCCAAATGGGCAACCTTTTTCTGTGATGCCAAGTGATTCATGAGGTGTGCAACAAAGGAGATGGCACTGTCCTTTGAGACAATGGCAGAGACAGTTTATTTTCCCAGGTCTGTAAACTTAGGGCTCAGCAGCAAAGATGTGCTGACCTCTGACCTCAGCTGGAACCATTTCTTCCCATCTCTAGAGGAAAAGAACCGTGTATAGCCATTTGATCATACAGGTCTGCTCTCCCATCTTAGAGAGTCCGCAGAGTTGGAAAGCCTTCATTTTATTTTATCTATGTCTTATTTAGTTTAATCTGGTAGGATATCTGCTGCTATAATCTAATCTATTATTCTTGATTTTTTTTTTAAAATGGATTACATTCATGGTCAATCTCTTTATAGTGAGACTGTTTATATGTAACCCTTCATGTCCCTTTCAGAACCAAGTTTCTCATCTTTTGTAACATGTACAGGCTGAGAATTTTCCAAATCATTTGTGAGGCCCTGTCTTCCCTGTTCCTCGAGGCCAAAACATAGGATGCAAGAAATGTTTATGCTAACCAGCTAAGCTTCCTGCTAAATTCCGTGCTTGCTTCTGCTATAGCCTGGTATAATAGCCTAGGGCTCCATAGGGTTTTAAAATGGTAATTTCTCAACCTGCCTGGAAGAGCCCAGGTGCCAAGGTCCATCTTACCTGTCTGACACTGCCTTGCACCCTTGCTGAGAAGCTCTCACAGGTGCTAGTTTCCCCAGCCCCCTCTGGGTGGGAGGAGTTTTTCTTTACTGGAGCAAAAGGGTATATTAACCCCAGATTAAGCTGAATAAATGGGGCATTCTCTTCTTGAGGATGACTCGAAAACTCTGTGTGTGTGCGTCTGTGTTTCAACCCCTAGGATAATATAGAACTCGTGGGAGGTAGGTGGTGATGCTGACCCCATGGCGTGGAGCGACCCCCACAATCATTAAATTCTGATTTCTGTTTAGTAAACCATTTTTCCATTTCTTTCCTCTTATATTTTATTATAGGTAGTCTATACTAAAATATATCATACATATTATACTATATTATATCACAAATCTTAAATTTGGGAGTCTGGAGAGATGGCTAAGCAAGGAGTGTCCACTGTTTCTGTGAAGGACCTGAATAATAATAATAATAATAATAATAATAATAATTATTATTATTATTATTATCTCCAAATAATCTAATGCCGTTTTTTAGTCCCTGCTGTTACTGCTCATATGTGCACAAACTAATACATAAACACACACACACACACATATATATATATATATATAATTGAAAAAATAAAACCTTTTAAAATATTTCAATGATTGTGACTATTTGTTTCTAAGCAAAAGGCAAAACTTTGCCTTCTAGTATTTCTACAGAAGTTTCTGAAAATCTACCTGGCTAGGTTTTTACATTTTTACATTTCTAAAACCAAAAACAGCACATAAGTAATGACACAGAAGAATGAGAAAGAGTACGTTATAAACTGCAGTCCAAAGGCCACAGAAGACACTCAAAGCATCTACTTTACAACTGATCCTCACACAAAGACTTACTGTGCCATTCAACCTTGAAGTTTGAATTGAAAGACCTGGATAAATCCAGATCCCCCTAGCAGGAAAATAGAGCTAAAAATCTAGCGGGAAGAGAAGAATCAGAAATCTAGGATTAGCCAGTTCCAGGGTTTCAGGAACTAGCTGAAGATAAAGGTAGATTGTAATCTTGAGAGTAATCTTGAGAGACAAAGAGATTCCCCCTAGTAATTATCACCCCCTAGTAATTATCACTAGAACAGGAACTAGCTGATTAATGATCTTGAGAGGCAGGGAGTTGCCCCTTTGTAATCATCACTGGACACCCTCCCTGCCCCCCTTTTCGGATTACTGGACTGTGTGGTTTCTTCCTATAAAAACTACTTCTCCCGGTCACTCGGGGTCGAACTCTTCCCCTGCGTGGGTTATGAGTCTCGGCCCCAGTGCACTGGTTCCCGTCTTGTCTTGTCGTCTTGTCATTAAACCTCGTGTGATTGCAGCAAGGACGGTCTCTCGTGAGTTACTGGGGGGGTCGCGTCATCCCGAGGCTCGAGTGAGAGTCTCCCCGAATCGGGGGTCTTTCAGAATGACTGCTCATAAGCTGCCCCCCCTCACTTCTGCCTCCATTTTTAAAACCTCTATTTCCTGTACACCCCTGATAACTTCCTGTTTCTATTTAATCTGTGCTTTGCCATATGCATTTGTTGGCATACATACTCTTGTATGTATAATGACATGGGTTTAAAGCTTCCTCAAACTCCATCCTCTTCCTGTTGAGGCTCCTACTACTAGATGGTCTTCCTTGAAAATGTTGAGAGAATACAATCACTCCTATAATTATACCTTCACAGGTTTCTCAATAAATTAATAAAAGTTTTTGGCATTCACTCCTCCACACATGTAAGTCTTGGAAGTCAAGGTTCTATCTTACACCTTTATCTACATAGAGAAGAACAGTACCTGGGGCACTGAACAAATGCATGCACAGATGTTCAGAAATCCTGAAGGGGTGGAGGAGGGGAGAAGGGGAGAGGCAGGAAGACATGAAGACATGGGATAGTCAAGATGGGGTAAGGGCAGAGAGGGAGAGAACGAGGAAAGAGATATCTTGTTCGAGGGAGCCATTTATAGGACTAGCAAGAAACTTGGGCACTCTGGAAATTTCCAGGAATCTACGAGGATGACCCCAGCAAAGTCCCTAAGCAATAGTAGAGAGGGTTCCTGCACTGGGCTTCCCCTGTAATCAGATTGATAACTATCTTAAATTTCATCATAGAACCTTCATCCTGCAACGATGAAAGCAGATGCAGAGATCCACAGTGAAGCACCTGGGCTGAGCTCCCAGAGTCCAGTTGAAGAGAGGGACCAGCAATAATACGAGCAAAGTGTTAAGACCATGATGGGGATACCCAGTGAAACAGCTTAGCTGAGCTAATGCAAGCTCACTGACGCCAGACTGAGAGTAGGACAATCAGCACAGGACCAAATGAGGCCCTCTAAATGTGGGTGACAGTTGTATGGCTGGGGTAGTCTTGGGGACCACTAGTAGTGGGACCAGGATTTATTCCTACTGTTTAAACTGGCATTTTGGAGCCTGTTCTTTTTGGAGATATACATTGATCAGCCTTGATACTGGGGCAAAGGTCTTGGTCCTGTCTCAAGTAATGTAAGGCTTCCATGGGAAGCCTTACCCTTTCTGAGGAGTGGACAGGGCGGGGGGAGGGTGGTGAAATGAAATGTGGAGGGAGTGGGAGGAGAGGAGGGAGTGGGAATAGAGATTCGTCTGTAAAATGAGAAAAGATTGTTTTTAAAGGTAAATGAGTTAATTAATAAAAGGACCACATAAAATAAGTAAGCATAGGAATATATTTACCCTAATAAATATAATATATACACAGAGAAAAAATCCCTAATTCCCTGAAACTCAAATGGTTTCCTCTATAGCTCAGTTTATATCAAAATTCAAAAGAAAAGAATCAGCATTTCTTTTCATCAGAATTAAAATCTTTGTTTTTATGGGACCCAGTGCAGTCTGTGACTATTTACCTATGTTTAAATCATCAACAGTTGTAAACTATTTAGCATGTTTGCTCATTCTGATATCAGCATGATACTAAATATTCCATATGAAGTAGGATCTTATAATTTATCCCTGTTTCATTCCCATGCAGCCCTCTCCTTTTGTCGTCACCTGTTTGGCTCCATAGCTGTAATTCTCGACCTTCGGAAATCTGTAGCCCTTGGATAAAGTTCCTCATGCTGCGATGGTCAACACAGTCTTAAAATTATTTGTGTTGTCACTTCATGCGTTTAAATTTGCTACTGTTATGAATTATAATATAAATATTCGATATGTGACTCTTGTGAGAGGGAGTTTTTGATCCCCCCCAAAGTGGTCACGTCCCACAGGTTGAGAACCGCGGCTCTAGCTCATGACTGATGATTGCAACTCCTAGTCACACATGTAATCAGGCAGAGAGAGGCTCGCTGCTCACTGAGTCTGTGCCTTCTCCCTTTCCTGAGCACATGGGTATTGTGTATTTTCCCGTCTCTATTGCCTCTCTGTCATGTGAGCTGTAGCGAATGGCATCTGAGTGATAGTGTAGAACACAGAATCTGATGCTGGATCATGGAAACCCCTGCGTGTTCTCATGCCTTCCTTCTCATAACAAAACTAAACAAAACAGGATAATCTTGTTATTACATCTTTATCATGTATATTTATAATTTCAATGGATTTGTACTTTATGCAAACAAGATACATATTTATCCAAGTATACTATGTGATCTTTTAATACACGTGTATAGAATACAAGAGTTAATGAGACTAAGCACAACTTTCTCAGGTGTTTATCACTGTGAATTGAAAGCAGTGAAAACAAATTGTGTCATATGCATTTGTCCTGTTGTACAAAGAAGTGTTTCAGCTCTTCTCTCAGTGCAACTGCAGCTGGCAATCATTTGATAACTGTTCTCTTCATTTCCTTCTTTTTCAAACCTTATTTAAGAGTAGGAAGTCATGAAAGGTTACAAGGTTAGCTTCTAAAATTTCTTCTTGAAAACAAAAAGTAGTTCAAGTGCTAGGTGCCTCATTTTTTCTACAATATCAACAGATAATTAAATCCATCACACTTGCTATGTTACATGTTTTGAGGTTAGTATATGACGAACACTGGTATTAATTTACAGTTGTATTACTTTGGGTATATGTCAAGATGTTGAATCAGACTGTTGTGGATAATCAAATCAAGAAATAGGCATGAAACTTTGTGTCTGAATGTGCAAAACATGGGAGATAGGAAGGTAGGCTCCTGAGAATCTAGCTGTTGCCTCCTACAGCAGTGAAGGGTGGCTGACAGGACTTCCATTATTGCAGATTGCCCATTGAACAGGCAGCTCTCAAACTGCCTGAAGCCCTGCTGTTTGCAAAACTCACTTTGAATATATAATGCTAATTATAGGGCATGAACATGTCAAGATTTTGACAGGTGTCTAGGAAGTGAAAATATTAATTTTATTTATGCATTTTATGTTTTTAAATACCTCTGCAAAAGATGTTGACTAATGCAACTTAAAAGGTCTATATGTGTTCACTGCCATATGAAATCGCTGTGACACTTCTCCTTCACGCCTCCCAAAAGAAAGACAGAAGAGAATCTGGGTAAAATCACATGAGCCGATACACTGGAGAGGTTCAATATGAATCACACCCTGACAGAACCATCTTTGAAAGCCCTAGAAGAAGTCAATAGTTACAGAAAGGTGAAAAAGAAGAGAAAAAAAAACAGAGATTGAAAGAAGGACAAAATAGCCTGAGAGGCCTGACATGGTTTTCACTCATAGGACTTTAGGCCATTTCTTAGAACTTAGATAAACACATTTAATATGTGGTATTTATTATTTTATTGTCATTATCAAAATGTAGAAAAAAATCCAGTAATCATGCATTTCTTAACCCTGGTAGAGCATAGATTGACACAGTATATAGTGATAGCTGCACATGTGCTTTTATAGTGATGATTTATGATTATATGATCTAATATTGCATAACTAGTTCTTGGCAACTAAAAATGGTTACTTGTGGAGTCAAAAAATTATTCTTTTGTTCTCAACAGAGATCTACAAATCATGTATTTTCATCTTGAAATAGATATTTCCCTCATTTATACGCTTATTTAATATATATGATCTTATGTTCACAAAGTTACAATAATTAGTTTTGCAAACACAAAATTAATACCATATATATCACCTATAAATTTCTTCAATATGATTAGGAGAACAATCAGCAGTAAAATAATCATACTAAAAATTACTCTGAGTGATATTTGTCTTCAAAAGGTTGGCACTAGTTAGGATTATCTATAATGAACATAATCAATGTCAAAAATGATCCTGAAAAAAAGGTATAATCTGGGGAGTCAGAGAAACCTGATATAACAACATGTCCAATATGTGTCTTGCTGTCTCCTCAGTCTCCTTCAGCAACTTACCTAGAGAGAGAATCATACCTTTATGGAGATCTTACACTTTCCTTTTAAATTATTTTAAACACAAGTTTTGCACGCATTAAGTTACTGAGCTGACTCAAAAAATAAATTTGCATGCTGGTATATTTCCAAAGATATAATTTTAGTTTTATTATGCCTCATATACAGCTTAAATAGTGTCATTGAAAACCTGAGTCATGTAGATTTTTGAGTCTACCATCTTACAGGGGAGTGAGTATTTGAGAAATAAATCTAAAGCAGATGAAATGTAGACACAGGTAGTAGAATTGCTATAAATTTTCCACTTCAAAGAACAATGGCATCTGCTCTTCATTTCTTCCTAATCCCTGGTGTTTCTGCCTCCTAAAACTATGCCTTTGTGGCTTACACATTCCTCTTGAGTCATCCTTTTTCTAGTTCTCTTGAGGTTTTTACCTGCCAGGATAGCATACCTGGGAAATGTGGACAGGAGTGAAAATTGAGTCTTTGTCTCCTAAGAGAAAGAGGAGTTCCTGTTTTATGGTGAAAGAGAAGGTCAGAAAGTTCAACTTGCAGACAGTTAAATGATTAGCAAGGAGACTGGAAAGAAGTAAGAAATTTACACATTACTTTGGAGAAAAGATGGGTGAAACAGATGAGTTGGTCTATATGGTGTCTATGTTTCTATGGAGAGACAGAGAAAGGCAGGGTTGAGTGAAACAGGGAATGAATGAATTCACTTTGGTGTTAAAAGGAGGCTTGCTTGACTAAATACCATATTAGTCTAATCTCTGACAGTTGATTATCTGAGAGATGATGTTTAAAAAGTCAACAAAATTGGTTCGAATAAACAAGGTCAGTGATTAGAAACAATGTTCAGAAAATTAGACATTTTTCTTTTCATAAAATTTCTTTTGGGGTAGTTTTACAAATCAGTAGTTTTACAAATCAGGCCCACTCTACATATGCTTTTCAATGCCTAACTTAGCAAGTGATGGTGAAATCAGTGCTTGGGAGCTTAAATAAAACAAATACAGGCCAATTGTTCCCATATGTGCTTATGCTGGCTGCATGAAACAAGCTCTTCATGGTTATAAAATCGAATTATCCTAGGATTAACAAGCAGCTGTAGCAGATGTGATGCCAAGACTCAGGCCTAGCTTCATCATGTGCTTACTTCAAAACTGGAGCCAATAACTTTTGCTGATAAACTTTATTAACCTATGGAACTGTGGTAACTGGGGGAAGATTTGACATATTATCACATGTATGAAAGCCAGTGCTCACTGGAAGGAATTAAAATCACCTTAACCAAATGAGAACTGCTGTTGTTTGGAACATGGTCTGCAGTTTTAAATTTGCTTTATCAAGGTTTTATACATAATGGAAAAATGAAGTTATTCAACTATGAAATAAGTGCAGAGAATCATTATTAAAACCTATTAGTTTCCTAGATATATGTCCTAATGCTTACTGAGTAAAGCTTTTCCATTTGAACTCCAACAACAATACTCCTTTATTAGATTATAAAGCTTAAATATTCATGGCAGGAAAATGCTGAGTTCCAGTTAGTGGAGTACACTAGAAGTGTGTTAGTTTGAATGATGATGTTTTACGCACAGATTACTGGAAATAGTTTAGTCTACTTAACCATATACCCAAGAGCTGTGTCCTCTTCTTGGGAATATACAATAAACTTCTCAGAATTCTCTAAACATTTTAAAATGTGAGGATGAGAATTGTTGGCCTAAAGATGCACATATAACACACATACACTATGAAAAAAAAATCTAAGGTAAAATGTATTGTCCTTAACCTGGTAATACATTTTAAAAATGATTAATTTCTTAGTCCAGATTTTGGTTTTCTGTCCAGAATAGGCTCTCCTTTACTTTCCTCTTACCACTTTCTGAATTATTCCAAACTTTTATCATTATTGTTGAAGATTCCAATAAATTCTGTATAGGATATAAGTTGATTCATCTGTTATCAAGCTTCTGAGTAGATCTTGAAGGGCAGCTTTCATTTTAGATCATTTGCAGTGGTTCAAGAAGCAGGTGATTTGTACAGTCCCTGTGGCCTTGCTGGTAGACAATGTAACTCTTATGATCATCATTGTATTAAGGGTCTGACACTGGTACTAAAAGAAGAGAAGCTGCTTTATCACTAGCTAGAGTTAATAGGATAGGAAACAAACATATTTATTACAGAAAAAAGGCATTTCAAACAATATGTGGCCTTTATTATGGAGAATTCTATTCCTATAAAACAACTATTATTTAAATTAAGGCAAAACTAGACATACTGTAGGGATGTAGAAATCTTTATTTAGGAACTTCTGTGCAAATTCAATAGTCATGAATTGAAATGTAATACAGTATCTGAAGTGCATAGACAGTTTTATGAGTATTCTCAGAATGAATACAAATGAAAACAGCTTTGGTAAAGCCCTAACTCCCCTTCCCATTATTCTCTGAAATAAGACATGCTCTATTAGTATTGGAGTTGCTAACATAGTATCTGCATTGCATTCATTGATTTTATAAGATTTTCTTCATCCAGAGAAAAGGTGAAAACACATTGGAACTTGGGATGATTTTAAACTTTTCCTCTGGTTTTCACATTGAATGAGTTCACCTCACATACGATGAATAACATAATGGAAAAATGTAATCTTTGGGTATAGGTATGATGTATATTCTCATAAAATTATTAGTGATTATTACCAGTAGTGTTGTCAGATTCTGAAAGAATGGCTGTCTCCAAGAGGATTCTCAATAGAGTCCCAATGGATAATTGTTGAATAACACACAGAGACACAGCGGCCATCTAGTTAACAACCACTTGTATAGATAAATTTATCTGAAAATATTTCAGGTAAGAAAGACAGACCAAGTAAATCCAACACTACTGCTGAGTATGAAGAAGTCTGTACTTTTTTGTTTATAGGTTAATGTTGCCAAAATGTACTGATACTTCAAAATATTCAATCTGCAATCTAAAATTACCTATCCAGGTAAGTAAGACATATTGTAAACTATGTTTGCATAATGTTGAATCTTAATTCACCAATTCTTTCTTTGTATTTCTTCAATCATACATCTTCAGTGGGAGAAACACAAGAAAGTCTTGACTATATTTTTGTAATGCTTACATCATAATGACATTGATAGGACTTCCTATCTTTAGAATTTGTAGTGTATTTGAAGAATGTCAGGTACTTTGCATAGACTATCTCTTACTACCGTGGAGTCTGGTTGATGACTTGCAGATATATTTCTTCAAGAATAATGATACACAAATAAATGAAAATCACATATATTCCATTCAGATGATCAAAATATGACACTTTTCTAAGTTGCTCATTTAAACTCTAGGGTCTAAGCGGGGTGGTGGTGGCATACTTCTTTAATCCCAGCATTCAGGAGACAGAGGCAGGTAGATCTCTTTTAGTTCAAGCCCAGCCTGGTCTACAGAGTAAATTCCAGGGCATGCTCCAAAGCTACACGGAGAAACTTTGCATCAAAAAAACAAAAACCAAAAACAATAAATGCGTACATACATACATACATACATACATACATAAATTGATAAATAAGTAGATTAACTAACTAACTAACTTTAGGGTCTTGCCTTAAATATAAATTTTGCCTCCTCACCCATCACAGGGCTTAATCATTCCTGCCATTAACTATTAGCAAGATGGTAGACAAGGTTTCTGTTTGCTCTGGGTCTGTTAAAACTTACCTTTGAGAGTGGCTGCGTCAACAGTAGCAAACACAAATAATACACACACAGTTGAAACATATCATTAAGTGAGTTCTCTAACACGCCCCAGCCAATTTGAGGATACTTGTGAAGTAGTTAACAGAATTGAAAAAAATCTTACATATCCACTTAGTTCTAGTCACCATTTTATTTCATTATTAACTCCAAGTAATAAAGCTACCACAAATATTACACACAGAGGCATATGCACACTGTGTGCTCTCCATTCTCTTTTCCAAGAGCCAACATATTAGAATTGTCTTTTCTTACCACAACATGAAGTACTGTCAACACAGATTCTTCAGCTTCATTTGGGGTACTTTACATATAAGGATTCTACATCTTGAAACCATCCTCAGTAGATATCCTGAAATGAAAAAAGAAATTGGTAACGAGGGGAAAAAAAAACTTACTTTGTCCAAGAGTTTCCATCTGGCTGCTTTTTATTAAATTCCAAAATAAAAATTCCTTGTGTATTTCCAGACTGTAATTTCATGAGTCACAATAATGTATTGATTCCCAATGACACTGTTACTCACATTTCCTCATAAATAATCTCATCATATTTGTTTTTGTGAACTAATATGTATTCTTATATAACCATTAGGAAAATGCTTAGGATGTAAGATATTTTTTACATCAAAGGATTTTAGTTTGAAATTGAGTTTGAAACTAAATTTTCTATATACCAGGAATAGCATATAGCTGATAAAGAATTAGAGAGATGAAATTATGCTTTATAGCTACTGTTAGAATAACACAGGTAGCTTACATGTGTCATCATTTTCTTTTTCCCCACCCCATGTTAGAGAATTCACTCAGGTTTTAGGTCTGGCATACCAGGTCCCTACCAACAAGCAGCTTCCTCAGCTCCTACCATTTCTTATTTCAAAAGATCTAGAGAAGTCCTTCTAAAAGACATTGAAAACACCTATAAACTTCAGTCGGAGAAGCAGGTAGGCTAACTGCTGATTTCATCTCTCCTTTCAGTCCTCCAAATCCAGTCTCTAATTTTTATCCCGAGCTCTCTAACAGAACCCCTTCTGCAGCATCTCTCCTGGCCCATCTCCAGGAGATCACACAGAAAATCCCCTCCAAATTCTCTCCCAACTTATCCTTTTATCTCCGCCCCCAACCCCAGCAGGTGTTCCCTAGGAACCCACCAGCCAAGCTTACCAGAGAAGCATTTACTCTAGCAAAGAAGGCAGGAAAGCGTCAGATCTTCATGGTTCCTCCTTCCTCCATATTCAACTCCCCACTCTCACCCTCAGCTCTGTAACAGACCCCCTGTTGTGGACTCTCCTTACTCTCTACCCAATTCTCAGGAGACTAAATAGTTTCTAGTGGAAAACCCTGCCTTCCTCTCTTCTGTTGATATCTCCTAGGCCATTGCCACCCCAAGTGTCTGCTTATAATATCTAGAAACATGTTTTACCTGGAACTCCCACCCATATCAAAATTCCTGAAAATTATCTTACCAAGCACACACAGCCACCACATTCCCTTAAGAACCATAGAAGGCAACAGAAACCAAGGATCAAAGCATTGAATGAAGACAAAAGCAGATTTTGAGTACCTAAAATTACCTTCAGCTCAAACCCAGATTCCTAGATCCCACTGTAAAGACATAATCACTAAAAGCAATGACAATATTTTGACAGGGCAAAACAGTAGAGAATTTTGTATTCTTGCTGTGACCATTTTAGGTTGAATTAGAATTTTATCTCACGAATGATAAATCCCATGGGAAATTGCCAAATTCTGTTTAGAAACCCTAGGTCATGATGTCTCTACTAATTTACTGTACCACCTGCGTTGCTTGAGCAAAACGTCCAACTGAAGCTGCTGAACAAAATACCCAAGTATAGTCCTGGTTGACTGAAGTAAAGAATTTTAATTGCCTTAGACTATGTTTAAGTGATCACCTCTGGTGAACTCCGGTAAAAATCTATCTCCACAAAGAAAACGTGGAAAGAAATGAATAAAGCAGAAGTAGAAACAATAAAGAAAACCCAAACTAAGAGAGATCTGAAAAAGAAAAATTAGGAATCAAATAGAAACTTCAAAGGAAAGCCTCACCAACAACACACTAGAGATGGAAGAGAGAATCTCAGCCATTAAAAACGATCGTAGAAAAGAATAAAAGTCAAAGAAAATGTTAAATTGAATATAATGTTGGCACAAAATATCTAGTAAATCTAAGACACTATAAAAAGACCAAACCTAAAAATGCTGCAAATAGAGAAGAAGAAGAAACCCATGTCTTCTCAAAACCTAGCAAATATTTTACAGAAAAAAAATCATAGAAGAAAATCTCCCTAACCTAGAGAAGATGGTGGACATTAAGATATAGGGAGCATACAGGAAACCAAGTAGATTAGACCAGAAGAGAAATTTCCCTTGGATATATAATCAAAACACTAAAAATACAAAACATGGAAAGAATATTAAAAGATGCAAAGTAAAAAGATCAAGACATATGAAATATACTTGACTTTTAAAATTAAAGACACAAAAGTCAAAAGGGCCTGGAAAGATGTTTGACAGACTTTTAGAGGCCATAGATGCAGACTATCCAGCAAAATTTTCAGTCACATTAGATGGAGAAAATAAGATATTCCATGATAAAACCAAATTTAAGCAATATCTCTCCACAAATCCAGCCCTACAGAAGGTGCTAGAAAGGAAAACACCAACCAAAGGAGATTAACCATCCTAAGAAAAACACAAGTGATAAATAATTCAAGACCAGTAAATCAAAAGAAGGGAAACACACACACACACACACACACACACACACACACACACACACACACAGCATCACTACCACTAGCAAAAAAAGAGCAGGAATCAACCCAAAATTCATTATCTTTAAAAATTGATGAGCTCAATTCCTCATTAAAATGATACAGACTAACAGAATGGACATGAAAACAGGTTCCATCCTTCTTCTGCAATCAATAAACTCACTCAGGGTAAAAAAATAAGAAAAGATATTTTAAGCAAATAGACCTAATATACAGGCTGGTTTAGACATTTTAATATCTAACAAAATAGAGTTCAAACAAAAAAATAGATATTAAGAAAACAATTAACCCGATTAAAACTGGAGTACAGAACTAAACAGAGAATTGTAAAAAGAGGAAGCTCAAATGGCTAAGAAACATTTAAGAAATGCTCAATATCCTTAGGCAGTAGTATATGCAAATTAAAACTGTTTAAGATTCTATCTTATACTTGTCAGAATGCCTAAGATCAATAAAACAAGGGGCAGATCATGCTAGTAAGGATCTGAATCAAAAGGAACACTCATCCACTGCTGGTGGACTGCAAACTTGTACGGTCATTATGGAAATCAGTATGGTGCTTCTTCCGGAAGATGGAAATTGATCTACTTCAAAATCAGCTTTAGTACTCTAGGCCACACACCTAAAGACTCTTATCCTGGGCTGGAGAGATGGCTCAGCCGTTAAAGGCTATGCTCACAACCAAAAATATAAGATTCTTATCCTAACACAGGGACACTTGTTTAACCATGTTCATTGCTGCTCTATTCATAATATCCAGAAATTGGAAACAATCTAGATGTCACTCTTCAGAAGACAAGGATAAGGTGGTACATTTACACAATGGAGCATTACTCAGCAAGTTAAAAATAAAAATTTCAGACAAATGACTAGAACTAGAAAAAAATATCCTGAGTGAATATTGGCTGTTAAGTCAATGATAATCAGCTTACAATCTATAAAAACACATTGCTTAGGTAGAGTAAAGGCCTTGGGGTTAGGTAGATCTCATTTGGAAAGAAAAATAGAAAATACATTTATATATGGATAGCATAAGAGACAGGATGGGAAGGATCACTTGGAGAGGTGGAAGAGAGGACAGCAGGTGACACGGGTAGTGTGAGAGACTGGATGGAATGATCAACAGGAGAGGTAGAGGGGAGGGGAGCAAGCGACGGAGTATGAGCAGAAAGAGCTAAAGTTCAGGGGTAGTGTTGAAACCTGATACAGTAGAAGCTTCATAAAATTTTACACATATATGAAGGCCTTCTAAATGAAATAAAATAGTGGAAGAGACAGATCCTCAACTCTTACCTCATGTCAACAAAGGAAGCTTCCAGCATCTTGATTAGGTTACATCTAATTACTTTTTTGGCCAAATGGGTCCCATTGGTCCTATAGCAACCCCCAAGCAACCAGGGTATTGCCAAGACTGCTCTCCAAACTGACACTAAGGCTCCATTGTTAAAGACTGGTCCTACCCAACTCACTGAACATGGAGATATCAAGATGGGACCTACATAGAGCCTTCATCTCTATGCATTACTGTCTTTGGTACAGAAGGTACTATGTAAGATATCAAAGAAGAAGCATAAACACCAACCCAGCCACACACACTTTGATCTACAATAGTTTCCTGTCTGAAAGATATGTTAGTACGTTGGTGACACAAACCTTGTGGGAATAACCAACAAAAGTCTGATTTTCCTGAAGGCTCTTCCATGAGATGGAACCCATACCCAATTCTGTTTGGTTGACCAATATCCTGAGACTAGATAGCTCATAGACCTAGAGTAAAAACAAAGACTACTGTTTTAAAAATTAAAACAAGCAAGAAAAAAAAAGTAGCAACAAAATGACTTCCCAATAGATCAGTACCTGCTTGGCCATCATTAGAGTACCTGCTCCTGCAGCAAATGGGAAGCAAACACCACAGAGACCAACAGTCACAGGTTATAGAGAGATACTGGAACACTCATCTCTAAAGGGGATGCCTCAATCAAATCCCTCTCCTCTGGCTTAAGGGACCCCTTAAGAAAGAAGAGGTGCAAAGAGTTTAAGAGAAAGAGTGGGTAGAGAATATCAAGAAAACAAGGACCTACAAATGAACACTACCCTTGCACATATGAACTCACAGCGTTCACAGAGCCTGCAGGGCTTTGTACCAGCTGGGTCCTAGAGCTTAATGGAGAAGTGGATACATGGCCCCTTCTCTAACCCAGAAGTAATCTCCAAATGATAACCACTTGCAAAAGTGAATCTGAGTGGGGAACAAATTGCTCTTAAGGAAAGACTGTATGCACAGCAGTAGATGGCCAACAGAAAGTGAACTCACCTGCATCTTTGGAGGGCCCTTGTCTTTTCATATCATGTGAAGGATCTTCCGTTTTAGTGATTTTTAAATTGTATCTTTTAATATATATTTATATTTATAATATTTACATATTGTATATATACATATACATAATACATGTATTTACCTGAAAGGTTTATTGCTTATATTTTTGCCTTCTAGTCCAGCATTTTTATGAGATTCCTGTGTGTACTAGAGTGTTTATCTGTTTCTTACTCCTTCTCTTGGGCTTTTTTCCTTCTCTTTGCTTGTTTTATCCATTTCTGATATGTTATTTTTGTTTTACCTTCTTATGATGTCCTATTTTAATATATTTTATTTTTATTATCATTCCATAGGGGCCTGTTTGTTTTCTAATGAAGGACAGAAAGGGTGGATCTGGATTGGCAGGGAGGTGGGGAGGTACTGAGAGGAGTAGATGGAGCAGATACCTTAATCAGGATATGTTATATGAAAAAAGAAAAGAAAGCAAAGCCAAACCTCAAGTCACACGAAAGGAAAACAAAGACATAAAACCACCTATAACACACATTCTAGCACTTCTGCTTATTTTGTCAGGCAGCTAATAATTATGAGAAATAAATTATCCTACAGGTAAGCATTTTTGTTTCCATGCAGAGTTACTATCTGTAAATTTACCAGGAATTATTCCTTGTTGCCCAATTTGTCAGTTTTTATTTTCAGACTCTCTGTCAACATCAACCCAACTTTTTCTGTTTCTATGTCTCTGTCTGCTTCCTCTTCCTCCTTGTGCCCTGCTGCACACACAAGCGAACTCAGATATACAGACATATCCAAACATACCCAAAATTAGTTTTCAAAATCACAGAGTCATCATATGAAAGTCAGCGAAATCACAGTTATTCATCAACTAAAGACTATAACTTTTAATTGTTAATTTGGATTTATTAAAACAGAAACTTCCGATAAATAATTAAATAAAGTCCTGATTGTGCAAATCACAGTAGTGAAATACTGAACACTATGTTTGTGCCTTCATGAATTTCTATTTCTTCAGGAGGAACAAAACAAGATGAAAAGTTCTAATTTACTAGATAGTATGATCTTCACTAAAATTAAATATAAAAACATAGCCCACAAGATCTATTAAATCATATTGACATATCAAATGTGCTTGACGGATGAAACTTATTTACGGAATTTGAGAAGACAAGGCCGGCTGAATTTCCCTTTCAGTAAATGCCTCTCAAGATCTTATGTTTGTTAAGCTGTCTTCAGCTTCAGTACCGAACTCCACATCCTGCTCTGAGATGGTGGCATTGAGATTCTGCGCACCTCGCTGCTCCTTCGCCAGCTGGCATCCTCTTACTTTCCATATTAGGCAGCATAAAAGAAAGACTAAGTGGCAGCAGAAGGGTACTGGGCTGATCTCCGGCTGCTTGTTGATGTCTGCATTTCTTTTACAACCACACTTCACCCGCAGAGCTGAACTCAGTTTGCATATAGACTTTAAAAGCCCTTCAGAACTTGCTCTATCTAAAATATCCTATGGGTCTTTGTGACCCATCCTGGTTTTTCCTGGGGCCCAACTCTTGGGGTGAGGCCATGACTGGCTGCATGATATCATCTCCAATAACTAGGTACCAAAGTTCTGAAGGGTCCCTCTATCAAGTCTCCAGGTCTCAGTCATTCTCAGTCCACACAGGAGAGGGGCTTCCCCTTTCTGCCATTGCTGTATAATCTCAGAGGCATGGTTTTCTTTTCAGTTCTCCAGATGCACTAAAGCCCATGTTTTATATTAATATTCAGTAAAATAGCATGTCTCATTTTATTTTTCCCTGAGGGAACCCTTTAAAGTATCTGTTCTCGATCTTGAGTTTGAGGGCAGGAAGGCTAGGATAAGGCAAAGGAAGAATCTGATACTTTTTATATACTTCTTCATTAATTTTATTGTTGTAATCTCCAGGAGACCAAATGAAACAGATGGATATTTATAATTAGTTCATTAATATATGAGCAAACGATTTTTTTGCATCCCTTCAATGTGTGTTCACTTTTTATATATTATTCCATTCATTATTAATAAAGTTTGAGAATGAAGAGTACATCAAGCCCATTTAATGGGAAGAGGACTGAAATTAAAGTTAAATTGCATGTCACATGGTAAGTATAGAGCCTCTCAAATGCAAGATGAGCTATTTATTTTCTGATTCCTGTGGAGGGATGTTTTTCCCTCTCTCTCTCTCCCGTGTGTCAAGCTGCTTCATGCTCTGGAAGATTCTGCTATCGTTTTCAATAATCCGTGATGTGTTTTTCAAGGCTCTAGAACATTCATTCCACTCCAACATTCTCTTCTTAAACACACCTGAGAGAATTGTGAGAACGGCAGGGGACAGGGAGGGTCACAGTGTGGGAAGGAAAACAGACTGAAGCTGAGGACCCACTGGACCTTACTTTTGGGTTTCAAATATCAGAATTGGTGTTTCTCTCAATATTTCTGTAACTGAGGGTATGTGTCTGAAGAACAAAAGTGTCAGTGTTCTTTTCACAACCTCATCTCTTTCCAGCTATTTCTTGTTATTGCTTTTAGTTTCTCCACATATGAAACAAACCTACTGATATCATGATACACAATTTATAATATAGTTGCAATCATTCATGACACCTGTCCAGGACATCAATATAGCCATAACTTTAACGTTAGACCACAAAGATGTATGTGTAGGAAACACATTACTAAAACAGTCCCATGATGGGGATAATAAGGAGAGTTTTAAGAGAGTGTGAAGAATGAGGATTAGAAAAGCACACATACTATGAATGTGCAAGGGGAAATGCTGGGAACTAAGGAGCATAAACAGGAAATGGGGGCACAGAGATGGAAGACAGGAAGTGGTGGGAAAGGTTCAGCCAAGACTCAGTATTTTTGGAAACACCACAAGAAAACCTGCCATGTTGTCTCAATGCAAAAATAAAAAATATCATTTCTAAAAGATATAATCATTGATTAAAAAATAAAATGTAGGGAGAAAAATTCTTGCTTTCTATACTTTGGAAGAGGTTTTGTGGTAATGATAAAATATATATGAACAAGTTCTCAATGTAACTACTACATGACTACATCTTTAAGGTCAGAATGCACGACACATGCATACAGGCATATGCACACAGTTTCTCCGTCTTAAAGATCTGCTTCATAGGCTGTTTGCTAGTGAAGGTAGAATAATAGAATAATGCAGCCTCTAGTGAACAGAAAGCGTTTCATTCTTCCATACTTTCTGTCTCATAACTCTTTTCACCATCAATAGAATTAAGGTCTTAGAATGGGAGTTTGTAATGAGGACATAATGCTAAATTGTTTCCCTAATTCTAATTCTGCCATAGGGTTTTTAGTTTGGGGGTGTACAAGAGTTTGAAATTATATTAAATGGTCAAGGCAAAAATCCCATGTGAAACACTACAACTTCAGAATGGCCATTCTAAATTTACAGAAATTTGTTGAGACGTATAGACTATGGGTCAGATTAATTTTGGAGTGTGGTATTTATTTTATTTGCAAAATTTTATTTAAGTAATAAAGAAGTAAATTTAAGAGACTTTTTTTTTTTCTTAAAAAAAAGAAGAAACTGCCCTAAGGTGCAGTGACAATCTACACACCTGGTAGGAACAGATGGGTGTTAGCCTTTCTAGATAGACCACACAGACCCAGCTGCACTGTCAGAGGAGCACAGCTGCATAACCCCACAGGAGAGATTAGCAGATGTGCTGAAGAGTTGAGCCCAACGTGCTCATCACAGAATGAGCAACAAGGGAGTTGGGGTTCAGGTCACTGAGCTTTGGCCTAGTTTGCTATGCCATAATAACTGGAGATAGTTGGCTCAAATTCACTTTATTTAAAGAAGAAAATTAAAATGTAGGTAAAACGGATATGTATGCCAGTGGTTGGAAAGGAATAGACTCCCAGAATATACTAGTATAACAGCTTTCTCCAGTATCCCCATGAAGTAATTTATAGTTAGTCATAACGATGACACTTGAAGAAGTGAATCACTATATAGGAGTTAGCAATGACAGGATCTAAGTGTGGTTTGAGACTACAAAATCTTTTCATGATCCTCAAGTAATGATCCTGGGTGTGGGGACACAAGAAGCTGGGTGACATCAGCTCTCAAACTCTTGGGAATTATGTTCCATAACTCTTCAGAATTATGGAAGTAAATATCATCAACATATTTAACTTATAGTGATTAATTTTACCGTGTATGGAATGCAGAATTAGAAACTTAGGATATTTCATTATGTATCAATAATTTATTATTTAAACATTAAGCAATTTTAAAATAGCCATAACAGGAATATTGACAAACTTAATACTCTTAAGCTTTCCAAACTTGCGAAAAGTTTAGAAACATATGTGTAATCTAAATTTCAAACATACTATTCCAAATATTTGAATATTTATATATTTACAAACTCATATATGTTATGGGAATAGTGTTAAATTTCTTGGTGATAATACTTAAAAATCAATGTATTTTTGTTATAAGAAATAAAAATAGCCATAAATCCACAATATGGAAAATCTATTACTGTCATATTTAATGGATGATATTTATGTTTTTCAAAGCAAAAAAGCTGGTGAAGAGTTTGGCACTACTCTACAGTCTTTTGTGAATCCTGTTGAAGTCTTCCCTAATAGAAGACATCTGCCTTCATTTGCATTCAGTCTATGTGGTACACATACGCTTCTTTGGTGGAAGCATATGAAGAGAAATCCAGGTTGATACAGACTTGCCAAAGACAGAGACTTCTCCATGTGTTCTTTAGTTGTTATATTTAGTTTGATTGTATAATGACCTTCCAGAATTAGTTGTTTCTAAAAGTTTAATTGCATTGTTAAGCATTAAATCACTATGAACAACTTGTAGACTGCTTCGTTAGAGTCCCCTGATCTTGTTAGTGGATCTTGTACAAATGCAAACTTGATCTTCAGGCACTAGCCATCTGGATGATATTGCCTTATGATAACAATGTGCAATCTCAAAAATATTAAATACGAACTACCAAAATATCAATAACATTACCTAATATCATCAGAAAAGTGTTTCTTTTAGATATAACATCAAAGTTATAATGGAACTCCAAAGACTTTCAAGGTTCTGGTTTATATTTAAATATTAATCTAAATAACTAATAAAAAGTAGAAAATACTTACTTTCCTTAGTTCTGTATCTTCAAAGTTGAAGATTCCATAACTTTTACATGAATATTAGTCTTATTTTATATTAAAACTTAACTGTGACAAAGTATTCATCTCAGATTGCAATTCAATCACACAAGTTTTGTTTTTTTTTTTGACACATGACAACAGCCTCCTTCAGTTTATAGCCAAAGTGCTTCAAGCGTACTTCACATTTCATCACAAACAATATTAAGATTTCCACCAAGGACAAACTGTAAAGTCATCTCTCCTATTTCACCAAGGACACCACTAACAGAACTGCATGTTCTGTGCATTCACTTCAAATGAATAATGGTGAATAACACAGGGACTTGTTTGTTTGTTCACTAGCAACTTTGTTAGACAAATGTATCTTTCACTTTTATACTGTGGGAGAAATATTCAGTAGAACTCAAATGTAAATGGTATCATTTTCCTTTGAAAATATTTTCAACTAGGAGACCTTCAAACAACTATGATAGCTTCCATGATGTGAGGAGTAGAATTTTGATAATAAATTGCAAATAATGAACTAATACAGCAATCAGAGTGGGCAAAATGTTCTCAGTAGCTTAAAAACAGGCATCTGCAGATGAAGGTTCAGATATCCCTTCCCACCCTCAGTAACGTCACTATAATAAGTTATAAGAGATTTAGGCTAAGATTAGAATAATGAGAGCTAAACTAAAGGGAAAGCCTTGTTCATCTGTGACCTATAACTTCCTTTAATTTGCATATGGCAACCCTACTCCTAAGGTTATGGGCACTGTTGACTAACCATGTCAGGAACTAAGTCGGCTGAAAGAATTGACGCAGGAGAGACAAAGGAGAGAAAGTTGCAGAAAGACAGTGGCCAGGGAATACACCGAAGACACAACTACTGACAGTTTGAAGCAAGAAGAGATTAATAAAAGAAATATGGAGAGAAAGAAGGAAAAATGAAAGGAGGAAGACAGAAGGCACAGAAAGTCAATGAGTCAAATGAGACAGACAAAGGCAGTGAGGCAGGAGAGATAAAACGGGTAAGGGATCACAAAGCCAGTGGCGACAACCAGAGGAGCTAAAAAGCAATATCAGACAGCAAGACAAAGACTGAGTAAGAGAATAAGTAAATACCCTTGCTTTGAAATGTTTTGCACATAATTATGAATTCCAAGATCATTAGGTCTTTTTGTAGTGTAGTTTAGATAGATATGTCTATGTGCTTCTGTGCAGGACATGAAATGTTTACCCTTCTACCTACAAACAACTAAAAGTAACAATGGTTGTTGATGAAGGAAGTAAGGGAAGTCCTGCAGAGGAAGAAAGCATTTTTCTGGCCTACAACCAGAAGAATGGTTTGGTGTGTTGTAGCAGGAGTTGGCCCTGGTCATCATGCCTGCCCACAGAATGTAATAGTCATTGCCACTGACTTTATTTTGCCCCTTATCACTCAGACTGGTCTTATGAAAAATTCAATGCAACTCTCTCCAAGAATACATAATTTTTTGTAATTGACATGTATAATGCATGTACTTTATCCAATACAAACTACCAATCATTCTCTGCAATACAGTAATTCTGTCTATATTGTTTTTAGATTAATTTTACTTTATGCCAATGAGGGTTTGCTTGCTTGTATTTATATGTACTATATGCATACCTGGTGTCTGTAGATACAAGAGGGGATTGCATCTAGTAGAACTGGAATAGGAAATGGGTTCAACCTACCCTTGTATGCTAGAAATCAAACACAGGTCCTTTGCGAGAATAGTGAGTATTCTTGACTGCCAAGCCGTCTCTCTAGTACCTATGTCTAGACCTTTAAATGAAGACTTAGTAAAGCTCTACTTTGCATTTAAATAAAAAAATCACAAACTTGTGTCTCTCAATATTTATATTTTTATTAGATATAAGAAAAGACATTTTATAATGTCCACCATTAGTAAAATAATTTAAAAGCAGCAATTAAGAATGATGAACCCACTATGTCATACAATTGCCTGTGTTCCTGTATGATGATGTGAATGGGTGACTGATGAACACATTAGATTTTAAGACAGTATATCACATGGAAATTGAGTTTTAGAGTATTCTGGAAACAAAAGCAAGCTCAGCTGGAGAACAGCGCAAGCTCCAGGAAGCTGTGTGCATCACTGGGAAGAAACGATGAGTCTTCTCTATTTCCAGTAACTTTCCAATCCCATAAACAAGAATTGCTATTTATTAAAGTGATAGGCTATTATAATTACAGTGATGCTATTTATGTATGTAGGAAGTGAAGCAAAAATCTCTGGGTATCCCCTAAGTCACGTGACTAATGTCTGTGAATCAGAAGATGACAAGTTCAGGCCAGAGAGTCAGTCCAGGGAGGTGCCGTCTATGCCATGGACACCTCTTATTCCCATATTCTCTCCTCTTCCTCTATCTTCCTGCCTTTCCCCAACTCTCTGTGTTTCCACACTGTAAAGATTCTGACATTATGACAAGAAAAAACATTTTAACAAACTCATTTGATCACAGAAGCATGGCGACTTTTTCTCAGATGTTCCCATCTCAGATGAAGACAGAGCTTGCGAGATGATGACTTTGCTGACATTGCTACCTGACACTATGACTCCAGGGTTCTGTGATTTCAGGCAAAAGGGCTGTGGAATATAGCAACACAAGTGATAGAATGGGGAATTAGTTCTAAATTAGTTCCACGTGCCTCTATAATCCAGGTGTTTGGACTGCGTATTCAGGAGCACGGCAGTTGAAGTGCACAGAGAAGGGCCTATGACTTGGCCTCAGTGTACTAAGCACAGTGTTCACTTTGTATGTAAAACAGTCCTTGGGGCAGTTACACAAGGACTACTTCATTTTAGGTCAATAAGCCCGAGGGAAAGATTTCACCTGAAAAGGCTAAAAAAGTAAAGAGAAATGGTAGGAACTAGATATCCGCTCCCCAGGCAATTCGGTGCCATGCGGCAAATGTGCAAACTCACACGTGTGAAATCTGGCAGAAGTCGGAAGGTTTGCTTTGGAGGAGAACCAGAACAAAAATGCAATGCCTGGAATAAACATTAAGAGTTCATTTCATGGCTATATCCATCCTTTCAGTTCAGCGTCCCCCAGATTCTCCTAAACTTTATGATTCTGGTTGGCCTGTCATCTGTCCCTTTCAGGTGAGGCTCTGCAGGGCCAGGTGGCGGTAATAAAACTCACACACACGGCTCTCTCAACCCTCAATCTGGGAATATAAACTTTCAGTTCATAGACGAGCAGTTGTTTCAGGTTTTAAGATCAGAAACATGACCTTTTTAATGTTTTGATTTTTTAAAAAACAATCTTTTCTCATTTTGCATACCAGATTTTTGCTTTCTAAACATCTTTTTTTTGGTGAGGAAACTCAGAATATTATCAAGCAGTTAACTATTGGAAAATAAAATGTGACTAAAATATTTTAATATTTTGTAGAAAATAAATTCCACAAGCATTATGTCCCAGGATTACTACTCACCACTAATGATCATTTCTAAGCAGCCTTATCCTGCGGATCCTGCCTACAGGAAAGCTATGAGGCTGGTACTATTATCATTTCAATTTTGTTAATGGTAAACTCAGAGTAATTAGATACATTTTCTCAAATCACATATCTTTTAAATGCTGGGTCATAAGATCATATTTCTATTTTCTATTCCATAATCCAAGTATTTTATCATGCTACCCATTAGTAATTAATTCTGATGTCATGCAGCCAGAGTAGCAGTATGAGTCCAGTTCTTGTAGGACAACAAACTATCTGTGCTCATGTAACATCATGGCGAGAGGAGTCTGATTCAGCCTCGTCTGAGGCTTTAGGGCAAGCATCAGCCTTGCCCTGATGAGACCTCTTGGAGGATTACATAACAAACGTGGGAACACAAACAGCAGCAGATTTCACAACTTCAGTTAGGAAGCCAGGGAACAAGCTATAACTAACAGAGGTTCCGCTAGAGTTACATTACATCCCACTAAAGCTACCTCAACCAAACTTCTCTTCATAGACCCATCTCTTCTGGTCCCATTAGCTCAACACCGTATCCCTCTGAGTACCAAGCTTTCAATAGTTGAACCCTTGAGGAATAAAGATCCCCAAAGAATATGGACAAGAGAAAATCCATGTCCATATTCTTGAGTAATGGAATGTCTAAGTTCTCATCATCATTAACTTGATAAGTATTAATTACAGGTATTCTGTGAGCTAGAGATATGTGTAAACCTTGTAGTGATATGTGTAGGAAAATATCAGAGTCCATTTAAAGGGGTAACAAAGATTTATTGGGATACACCCACAGAAACACAACAAAGTAAATGGCCTCTATAGTCCTCCATTCTGCTTAGGGATGAATGGAAACAGTAGTGTGTTCTCTGACCACGACATGAGAGAGAGAGAGATTACTCCTCTTTCCTTTTAAGAAGTCATGTCCATAGATAAGAAGCACCTCCTCTACAGGGCCAGACAGCCCAAGGTCATAGGCAGAGGAAATACCTGCTACAGATGTAGAATTCCCTGGATAAAAGTTCAGTTACATAAAGTTTAGGCAATGACTAATGTTGACTCTGCTATGATGAATCAAATTGTTATGAATAAAAAATTCAACAAAGGATCAATAAGAGAACAATAAGTTCAGGCAATGAAAGCAAAGGAGCCTTGAAGGACAAAAATAGGAATTCTAGGATGATCTCATAAAGTACTAGATAAAACCCTAAAATTCCTTTCTAATATTCCCATAGTCTATGTTGAATAAAGAAAACATTTACAATAATTTGAAACAATAAAATGCATGGCTCCCTAGGAAGTGGCATCTTACTTCTCTTCAGTAAAATAAGGAATCTTCGCATACTGTTTGTACTCTAATCTTTAAGAAAAATAAGTGCTGAGGGGGAATAGTGCAAAGGATAAGAAGAAAGAGAACAAGAAAACAGAGGAGGGAAGAAAGGAAAAGAAGAAAGAGCAGGAGAAAGAAAAAATAATAATCTCAGAAACAGAGAAAGCATATTTTCCCATTAACAGTGATATCCAAGGGGGGGGGGGAACAGCCAAGAGGCTGTTAATAGGCCCACGACTATGTTCATAGTGATTAGTCCCTGTAGGTGAAATCAGAAACAATGCTTAAGGGGAAAAAGCGGGGTCTAGTGGCAGCCAAAGCTTAGACCAACAGTCAGAAGCCTCAGCGGTGGCACCTGATGGAGTTGGCAGCTACCATCATCTGGAATCCAATTGCTAGAACACCTGCCCATCATACTAGTCATCCCCTCTCACACTTCCCATCCCCTACTCATACTGCTCACTCCTCTACTGACTCATTTACCCAGCTCATCAGTCCCTGGATTCCCACTCTGTCATCAAGGTTTGCTGGACTTGGCAACTGTAAAGAACGCGGAGATGACTATGTGATCCAAACCACTGAAGTGGAGATCAAAGAGAAAAATCCCAACAGCAAACCAGTCCAGTATTAGGAAATAATACGTAAACAAACTTTGAGTACATTCGGGCATGTCTCTTGTCTTTCTTGAAGAATACAGTAGATAAAAGACCTGGAGAGACAAACTGAATTGAGAATGAGGAAGGGGTGAGGTCCGGGTACATTTGAATTGTCTTCAGATGGGAACAAAAGGATGCGAACAACTCAAAAACAGAGGAGAAATAAATAAGTAAAATGAGCAAAATTAAGATAAGAAAAACATATACCTGAAGTTGAAGTAAAAAATGGTTAAAAATTAAAGAATTTTTTTTTAATCTTTCACATTCATGTTCTCACCTAGCCATTCCTTTTCCTCTCATGCCCTTAACTCCACCCCCATCCACAATGATGATTTCAAAGATTCAGAGTTAGTCTGCTCTGGCCTCCATTTCTAATTGTGAAGAGCAATAAAATTTCTGTGACTCTGCTCCAGGAGTTCTTGCCTTACAGCAATTCTCGAGACCCAGAAGAAAGAATAAATGCCAACTAGACATAGTGAAACATAAAAGATGTTTTGTATGTTAAGAGTTCAGACTTTAATATATACCAAGCTGTAAAAGCCGCAGTTATGGGAGGGCAATAACCATGTGGGTAAATAGAGTGTACCTCTCAAAGATCATAAAAGAAATCTTCCTCCTAGGATAGTGTTTGGTGCTAAATTCTGTTTGTAACAATTGCATTCTAAAGCTTCAATGCTGATATTATGGTTTTAAGCATAAATACATAGCTGTTTTGCATCCAGACTAAAAAGTAGCAGGTGTTTTCTCACATTGCATACACACAATTTCTACATTAGTGAACCAATTTGCTATCCACAGACCTTGATTAAAAGCAAACACACATTTCATTATAAATGAGAAAATCTTAGAACTAGACTAAATGCTTAATGGAGGGGCTAAAATAGATTATGGAAACTTCATCACTTAGGTATCTATATTGCCATGATAGCATATGCAGGTGTGTATGTATGTTTATATATGCATTTGAGAAAGAGGGAGGGGGTGAGAAAGAGTAATGGTGAGGTAAGAAAAGGAAGGAGAGAAATAGATACAGTGAGAGGGACACCCCAAATTTTAGCTGTGTTAATTTGTGAGTGATGGAGATCACAAGGTTAATTATCTTTTAAAAATAGTTTTATGTTATTTAAATTTGTACTGTCTGCACGTATTACATTGGTAAATAGAAAAATGTTTACAAAAATATTTATGTTGCTATGTCTTCTAAATAGTTCCAAGAACATCGCATCTGTATTCAGTATTCAAGAGACATTTTGATGTGAAATAATGGCTGCTGAATTATCAAAACAGTCCATATTTTTAGAAGATGTTGAATAATTGGAACGAATTAAGGCATTAGTTAATGCCCTAGCACACCTTCATTTAATATTCACTAAGTGCCAGTCATTACCAGTCTTCAGGTTCATCGAGACAGATGACGCAGTATTCTGTTTTTAAGGAATAGCAAATAATGAGATCAGAATATGTGACAAAAAGAGACTGTTCCCTTAGATCTTTGCTTGGTTGCATTCAGACACTGCTAATAATGCAAGTATAAATTTCAACTGTCAGGTCTCAGAGAATCTGGTAATTATTAATTCTCTAGAGGCAATAAATACATGCTAACAAGCATACAGCCTGGAGCCTTAGTTCAGTCTGTGGAAGAATGGATCAAAGTATCTCCCAGTGCCCCAGGGTGTGTCCCCTTCCTCACACCCAGTTTGGGGCACACTGCCCTGGATTCCCTGCTCCCAGCAGACGAAGAAAGATCTAAGGTCATTCCTTAACTCCTGCTATGATTAGCAATTTATGTGTTTGTGAAATATTTGGTTGAGGACTTCATAGCCAGGGAATACTTGTAAAGTAATCCATAAAAGATAGTCTGATTATATTTTTGCATGTTTATTAAAAAGGAATAAGTGGATCAAGGAAATCACCTGTATTTTCTTTGGGCTCAGGAGAAGATAAGATACATGTTTAAATCACAATTTATAATCCCAGAGCCTCTTCTAAACCCCAGGGGCTATTTATCATATCAGAGCTAAATATAGGCAAGAGAGAAAACAGGCTTTCTGTAATGAAAAGTCTAGAAGTCGGCACTATAAACAACAACACAGAAAACTCTCTGCTATTTATCCAGACTCTAGCCATCATCCCAGGTGGAGAAATCAATGACAGCATGAAAATCATCCCCACAACCTCAAGAGATACTTTGTTCTCTGTTGCTTTGCTTTCCTATACAGTGCTCTGACTCCAGATCAATCTCTCTCTTCAGGGAGTGCTAATAGGCTAACAGCTAGAGAAGTCTGTTTGTTCTATAAACCAGCAGGATCAAAGCAGGAGCTGGGGAAGACTTAATACTACTTCTGACTTTCTCCAAGAGAGCTGCTCGTCCTAGTCACTTTTGATGCTACTTTGGAGTCTCTTTCCAAACTCATTAGGATAGTGACACACTTTAAGGGAAAAAAATAGAGTTCATTAGGGAAAAGACTTCCTCGAAATCCATTTAGTTCAAGAGATGGGCAGACAGCTTATTAAACACAGGGAGAAGATACTGTGGAAGCTGTTTATGTAAAAATGTTCCTTTTATAATGTCAGTTTCCTTAAACTGAAAGTTGATGTTTACTAAGTGGCCTGCCCTTTCTCCTAAATTTTACCTATATCACAACAGTCTCTTCTCCAGATAATCTCAAATTGGCATTTTCCTAGAAAGGATAATCGCTCTAGAAAATTTAGGATTAAGGAAATAGCTCATAGGAAACAGAAGAAACAAAAACTTCCTCTTCCAAATATGCAAGATAAATTTACATTGCACAAATATTTCGTATTAAATTATTCTATGAGGCATCATTTAGAATAGCATAATAACACTCTAAAATACTAGGGACATTTTAGTCTGTGTGCAGATACAAAGCATTTGATCTTCTTTTGTTTGATCATTGACCCAGCAATGTATAGCTGTTGACTAGTGTATCAGACACTGAGGCTCAAGATACTGATGAAAGAAATTCTTGAATTTCCCATTGGAAGTGACAACATGTTATATTTGTGTGACAGTAGCTGCCCGGAGCTGTGCTGCTTACTGCACATCTGCAATGTCACATAATTTTCACCAGGCCTTATTAAGAGGAATCATTATCACCTTTATCCGTATAAAGAAAACAGAGATATTGCATAACTGGACCAAGAGACAAAAGGTTGTGTGATTAAGTCTGTATTACTCCAGAGTCTACAAAGCATGTCTCAGATTTTCAGAGGGAACATTGTGGCTCAAAAATATTTCTATATTCCTTAAAGATAATACAATAATTGAAATTTTCTTTTGTTTTATTTTTTTATTGGTAGAGATGTAGGAAGCATCTAGAGAAAAAAAATTCCAGTACAGTTGCAAAATATTCACCTGTCACTAAGATTTATAAAAAAATGTACAATTTTTAAAAATTAAACTAAGAAAATTAAATCATCTTATTTAGATTTAATTCACCATTTATGTATAAAATAGTTAAAAGCAGTGAGGTTTGCATGAGCCTAATAATGATAAGTTGTTTTCAGATTTTAGTTGAAAATGACAATATTCAAGATAACAAAATTCAAAGACAAAGAGACTTTGCTTCTAATAAAAGGAAAATGAACAATAAATTTATACATAAAATGTATATTGAATACTCTTGATAAAAATGCAAAAATATTAACATTAATAACAATTAAGGAAATTGAGAACACTAACTTTTTTGGTGACCTTTCTTTTTGAGCAGTCTGACAATGGGATTTTACTATGAGAAAATACCTGGAGGACAAAAAATTTCAGAGCATAATTCAGTGAAAGGGCCCTGCATTCTCATCCCTGCATACTGGAAGTTTTGGCAGTCAGAATTCATGTTCAGAACATGATATAAGCTCTGTAAATGGAATTGTTTTATCATTACTACTATACTATTTATACCCCCCCAAATTTTAAAATGCTACTTAAAGGGAGTTAAGTAATGAAGAATAAACACATAAATTGTCCTGTTTAATTTAGCTAGCTGATTTAATTAAAGAGAAAAACTCTCTCAAATACTTCAGGACCCATTTTATTAGTTTTTCATCTGAAAATAGCTTCAACATTTACAAAACTTTCATGCAAAATGGAAGTAATGATTACTCTCTCTTGATTATATAGCTACTAGAGAAAAATACTACAAAATAGAAACAAATGTATTTGTCATAATAATTTGGAGGTCTACATTTCTTCATCAAGATTGCAGGGGGAAAACTAAAGTGAGTTTTTAAGAGGGATGTTTCTTTGTCACAAGCACTGAAAAATCCCTAAGCAAATGTGTATGAGAAGTCTTAACCATTTGGTGTCAGCAGGAGTTCAATCCCTAAGAAATGGGGCCTTAAGTTATCTGCTGATTGAAGAGTATCTCCTTTCCACCATGGTTAGAAAATCTGGACATAACTGCTTGATTGGTAATGTCCTTCTGGATTCTTGATATAGTAGTTGAGATTAAAAAGGAATTTCCTCTACAGTTCCTAGGGAATTTTCTTATCTGTAAAGTTAAGATGTCACAACCTGTGAAACTAGACTCCTGTCTGTACTAACTACTCTGCAATGAAAACATCCTAGCCCAGAGTACTCTGTTAATCAAAAGTGAAGCTCTGCTCCCAGCTGCCTGGCTTAGAGTTCACTTTTAGAATGTGATGCCCTAGTTTCACTAAGTTAAGGGCTTAACAAGTATTTTATGTCTAACACAGTTACCAAATAATTATTTTTACTAGCTTAAGAAAATTTGATATACAAACAAGCCTATCTCAAGATCCAGCAATACCACTCTTGGGCATATATCCAAAATATGGCTCAATCATACTATAAAGGCATTTGTTCAACTATGTTCATAGCAGCATTATTTGTAATAACCAGAACCTAGAAGCAACCTAGATGTCCCTAAACTGAACAATGGATAAAGAAAATATGACAAATTTACACATTAGAGTACTAATTAGTGGTAAAAAGCAATGAGATATTGAATTTTACATGCAAATGGATGGAATTAGAAAACACTATCCTAAGTGAGGTAACCCAGACCCAAAAAGCTGAATATGGAATGTATTCACTCATAAGTGGATACTAGCTATAAACAAAGGATATTGAGCCTAGAGAAGCTAAGTGATGAGGTGAACCCTAGGAAAAACATATATAGATCCACCTGGAAAGCCAAACTAGACAAAATCTCCTGACAAAATTGGGGGCATGGCGGTGGGAGGGGAGAAGAGAGGGTAGAAGGGAAAAAGGAGCAGATAAGAGGAGAGGTGAGGAGAACTTGAGGGAATGGGATGGTCGCGATGTAGGAAGGACAGAGATGAGAGCAAGGAAAGAGATACCTTGATTGAGAGAGCCATTATATGATAGGCATGAAACTTGGCTCTAAAGAAATTCCCAGGAATCCACAAGGATGACCCCAGCTAAGACCCTAAGCAACATAGGAGAAGGACCCCAATCTTGACTTGCCTCTGTAGTCAGAATGATGAATATCTTAAATATCACCATAGAATCTTCATCCAGCAACTGATGGAAACAGGCAGAGACCCACATCGAGCACTGGACTGAGCTCCCAAAGTCCAGTTGAAAAGTGGGAAGAGTTAGAATATGAGCAGATAGGTCAAGACCATGATGGGTTCACCCACTGAAACAGTCTATCTGAGCTAATGGGAGCTCACCAACTCTAGGCAGACTGGGAAGGAACAAGCATAGGATCAAACTAGTCCCTCTGAACATGGTTGACAGTTGTATGGCTGGGGCAGACTGAGGGGCCACTGACAGTGGCACTAGGATTTATCCCTACAGCATATAAGGGTTTTTTTTGGGGGGGAGAACCTATTCACTTTGAATGGATACCTTGCTCAGCCTAGATATAATAGGAAGGGTCTTGAACCTTCCCCAAAGCAATGTGCCTTACCCTCTCTGAGGAGTAGATGGGGGTGGGGTGGGAGGGTGTGTGGAGGAAATGGGAGGAGGGGAGAGAGTGGGAACTTGGATTGGTACGCATAATGAAAAAAGATAAATTTTTAAAAATAAATAAATAAATAAATAAAGGGTAAAACAGAAAAAAGAAAAATTGCGTAAGATAGGGTCAAAAAAAAAAAAAAAAAAAAAGATAGGGTCCAAAGAGCTGAACTAAAGGACTGTTGAAGGGAAGTGTCAGTGATGGATTAGAAACTAAACTATATCAT